>NC_136430.1:349905999-350505999 GCF_052849685.1 Lactuca virosa
AAGGACTTATAAATTCTCATTAAAAATATGATGAATATTATAAAGTAACTAAACCTTTTATAAATTCCCAATCTTAGTTACTTTAGGAAAATGTGAATATGGTGCTAACCCATGAAATTCACACTTTGTACCTTACCAAGTCGTTGGTGGAGCGTGTGTGGTTAACCGGCACACTAACTTGGACTAGTAAGGATCACGAAGGGTGACTTAATGTTTATCATAGATCGGTGGAGCGTGTGTGGTTAACCGGCACATTGATTAGGTGATAATATTAAGGGTACCAAGTGAATTTGCATGGTTATTCACACCTTGTTTTGTGATCCTCGGCATCCCAGTCACAAAACTTGAAGGGCACAATCGAGATTGAAACATGCCATTGAAAAGTTCAATGAATCTCAAAGGAATCTAGGAATTTCAAAAACCAATTAAACCTAATATTTCATTTCGTTTTCATTGTGGAAATTGGTGAATCGTCATTCACCTACCTTCAAATATATTATAGCTTAGATTACGGCATCCCTCTTCTAAGTTATAATATATTGTGTTGGATCCTAGCCTTAATATTACATTTGGGTGTATTATTAAGGATTCGATATATCTAATCTAAACTTGTTTTCTTCTTTTCAGATGTCTTCCAACAACAAAGCTTCGGGCTCTAACCCTACTGGCTCCTTTTCCCTCATGAACCTTTGTGGGAGGGTCATCTTTGATGGTTCCAACTTCATGGATTGGATCCGGAACATCAGGATGGTTACTCGTTACGAGGACAAGGAATATGTTCTCGATAAGGAGCTAAAGGAGCTTGATGAGTCCACTGCTACTCCTGAGGAGGTCGCTGAGTATCAGGCACATGAAAGAGATGCCACCAAGGTGGCATGCATCATGATGGCCACCATGACAGCTGAACTCCAAAAGTCCTATGAGGACTATTACCCTTTTGAGATGCATCAGGATCTGATGGAAAGGTACCATCAGAGTGCTCGTCAAGAGCGGTATGAAATAATCTCCTCCATGATCACTACCCGTATGAAGGATAGCGAACCAATCACGAGCCACATGCAGAAAATGCAAAGGTATGTGGACCGTCTAATGAAACTGAATGTGAACTTCCCTGAGGAGTTGGCAATTGATATCATTTTGCACTCCTTGCCATCGTGTTATGATCAATTTCGTATGACATACCACATGAACAAGGAGGAAGTCACACTCAGTAAGCTTCAAGGACTTCTGAAGACTGCCGAAAGTGGTCTTAAGAGTAAGTCGGTTGCTACTCCTACTCCTACTACTACCCATGTTTTGGCTATCGGGCAAGGCAAATGGAAGAAGAGGAAGCACCCTTCGAAGGGTACCAAGGGAAAGTCCCTTGAATGCTCCTCATCTGGAACCAAAGGTGGTTCTATCACTCCTTCTGCTATCCCTAAGGATGCTGAATGCTTCTACTGTCAAAATAAGGGGCACTGGAAGTGAAACTGCCCAAAGTACTTGCAGGATGTCAAGGATGGGAAAGTGAAACCATCCCATGCAGGTATTTACACTATATTGTCTAATAACTCACCATATTCTAATTCTTGGGTTCTTGATACAGGTTGTGGTATTCACATCTGTTGTGACTTGCAGGGCCTAAGAAGAAGTGAGGATGTGGAGCACGGAAAGATAAACTTAATCATGGGGAACAAGAAGGTTGCACCTGTTACCAAGATTGAAGTTTATACTTTGTTGCTAGATAGTGGGTTAAAGTTAGATTTGAATAAATGTGTGTACTCGTCTGAAATGGCGAGGAATATTATTTCCTTTCATGCTTTGTACAAACAAGGTTTTACCTTTTCTTTTGATAATGAAGTTGGTAGTATTAATGCTTTCTTTAATAATGTTCTTTATTTTAAAGCATTACCTTCTGATGGTGTGTATGAAGTTGTATCGGTTATAGATAATTTAGGAAATAATGTATTATATATTGATTCTTCTACTAGCTTGGATAAAGCATCTTTGTGGCATTGTCGTCTTAGACATGTAAGCAAGAAACGCATAGGCCAGCTCCAAAAGGATGGAGTCTTGGAGTCGTTCGACCTCAAGTCGGATGATAGTTGTGAGTCTTGTCTACTTGGAAAACTGACAAAATCACCCTTCACTGGTACTTGTGCAAGGGGTGAGGGTTTGTTGGACCTTATACATACTGATGTATGTGGACCATTCAAAACCGCCACAAGGGATGATAATCGCTATTATGTGACTTTTATTGATGATTTTAGTAGATATGATTATGTCTACTTAATCAAACATAAGTCAGAAACTTTTGAAAGGTTTAAAGAGTTTAAACAGGAAGTAGAAAATCAATTGGGCAGGAACATTAAGATGCTTCGATCCGATCGAGGTGGTGAGTATCTTAGTACTGAGTTCATCGACTATCTTAAGGAGTGTGGGATTGTCTCACAATTGACACCTCCCAGGACACCACAGCTGAATGGTGTAGCTGAGAGGCGCAATCGAACTTTGTTGGACATGGTTCGCTCTATGATGAGTAGAGCTTCGCTACCAATCTCTTTTTGGGGGTATGCCTTAGAGACTGCCGCCCACATCCTTAATCTACTCCCTACAAAGAAGGTTGCCAAAACACCTCATGAGATGTGGACTAGGAAAGTTCCCAATTTGGACCACATCAAGATTTGGGGTTGCGAGGCTTTTGTGAGGCGCGAGACTCATGACAAGCTCGAACCTCGAAGTGAAAGGTGTATTTTCATCGGCTACCCACAAAAATCCTTTGGTTACCTCTTGTACAGACCCAGTGAGAATGTGGTCTTTGTGGCTAGGAGAGGGGTCTTTCGAGAGAGAGAATTTATAAACAAAGGAGACAGTGGGAGGCAAATTGACCTTGAAGAAATTCAAGACTCAATTGGTGAAGGAACCTCAGACACTAGCAATCAACTTGAGGAGGAAATTCCTGTTGATCCAGCTGACGAGTCTATACTTCTGAGGCGTTCCACAAGGGTTAGGAACACACCCGAGTTTTATTATGGATTTCATATTACTACGGAAGGTGATACATTTATCAGTGACAGTACACTGGTAAATCTGGATGAACCTAACAGTGTTAAGGAAGCCATGGCAGGCCCAGAGTATGCTAAATGGAAGGAGGCTATGGACAGCGAGATACAGTCCATGTATGACAATCAAGTTTGGAACTTGGTTGACAATGTACCAGGCCGTAAGACAGTCGGGTGCAAATGGATCTTCAAGAAGAAGACCGACATGGATGGGAAGGTGCACACTTATAAGGCTCGACTGGTTGCGAAGGGGTTTACTCAGACTCAGGGTATTGATTATGATGAAACCTTTTCACCAGTAGCAAAGATTAAGTCTATTAGGGTTATGCTAGCCATTGCTGCATTTCATGATTATGAAATATGGCAAATGGATGTCAAAACCGCTTTCCTTAACGGAAAGTTGGCTGAGGATGTTTACATGAATCAGCCAGAAGGTTTTGTCAGTGCAGAGTACCCCAATAGAGTGTGCAAGCTTGAGAAATCCATTTATGGATTGAAACAAGCATCTCGAAGTTGGAATCTTTGTTTCGATGAGAAGGTCAAAGAGTTTGGTTTCTCAAGAAGTGAAGATGAGTCCTGCGTGTATGTCAGAGCTAGTGGGAGTATAGTTAGCTTTTTGGTACTGTATGTGGATGACATACTACTCATAGGAAATGACATCCCAACCTTGCAGGAGGTTAAGTCCTGGCTTGGGAAGTGCTTTGCTATGAAGGACCTTGGAGAAGCTACCTATATCCTAGGGATAAGGATATTAAGAGAAAGGAGTAAAATACTAATTGGACTTAGTCAGAGTATCTACTTGGATAAGGTGTTGAAAAGGTTCAACATGCAGAATTCCAAGAAAGGAGAATTACCGATCCAAAGCAATGCCAAACTGAGCAAGGCTCAGAGCCCGAGTACAGAAGATGAGATAGCTGAGATGAGTCGATTACCTTATGCTTCCGCTGTTGGTTCGATCATGTATGCTATGACTTGTACCCGTCCTGATGTGGCCTTCGCTTTGAGCATGGTCAGCAGATATCAGGGGAACCCTGGCAAGGCTCATTGGACTGCGGTAAAGAATATTCTCAAGTACCTGCGGAGGACTAAGGATTGGATCCTTACCCTTGTTGGGAGTGATGACTTGAGAGTAGTAGGGTATAGTGATGCTAGCTTTCAGACTGATAGGGATAACTTCCGCTCTCAGTCGGGCTAGGTCTTTACCTTAAATGGAGGGGCAATCACTTGGAAGAGTTCCAAACAGGAGACTGTAGCTGATTCGACTTGTGAATCAGAGTATATAGCAGCGAGTGAAGCGGCAAAGGAGGCGATATGGCTGAGGAACTTCATCGGAGACCTTGGAGTTGTACCAGCTATTAAGGAGCCTATGGAGATTTTCTGTGACAGCAATAGTGCGGTTGCCTTAGCCAAGGAACCAAGAGATCATGGCAGATCCCGACACATTGACAGAAAATATCACTTCATAAGACACAAGATAGAAGAGGGACTCCTCGTGGCAAAGAGGGTATCGTCAGATGAGAACCCTGCGGATCCCCTTACGAAGGGACTGACGAGGGTGAAGCATTTGCAGCATGCGAGGCGCATCGGGCTGAGGGACGATATTTGTTTTACATATTAGATAGCCTTTTCTGAAACTTGTAAAATGTAATCGACGTTTGATGATGAATAAAATTTGTGATTTATTTATAAGTAAAGTGTTGCTATCATTGTCAATTATTTACTATTGTTTCAGTTTTGCATGTTTTGACTTCCAGAATAATTAATTTATTCAAACTCTCCACAGTCGGTCATATGTCGGAAGTAGGTATGAATCAAGACTGTCATGAATTGGGATTGTAGATGACTAAAGGTGTTTAGCCATAGCAATGGTTGCTACAACATTCATGAGTACTCATAAGTTATGAGTATTGGAATAAACCCACGCTCACTTGTATCACTTCATGGAATTTATCTCGAGTGATCGTGAGACGGTAATATCATATAAGTCTTCAAACCTAGAGATATGAGTTGTTACCTATGAGTTGGTTGTGCATTGATTGCACGTAAGCGCATCAGTAACTTGATGTTATAAAACGTGCCTTTGTGTGCAATTCAATAAGTAGTAGAACAAGCATATGAGTCGAAGTTTATCTGTTCCTTCTAGAAATAGAAGTGATATCTGGGCCCCTCGATGATTTTGTGTTGACCCATGTACCGGGCCCGGTCAGAACTAAATTGATGTGTTCAGTTAAGTTCTTTGTCAAAGAAATCGGAAATCGAGAAACAACGGCTAGACAATAAGTAAGACATTGTTCCATGTATTTGTCCGGCTGATATCATGAGAGCAGAGGATTATATGATCACTTATCTAAAATGGCGCTTCATAGTTCACAAGAGTTTTCGAGAGCTACGATTGCCGGTTGGTTCCTGAAGTAATATAGGCAAATACAGTTATTAGACTTATCCAAGTGGGAGTCTGTTGGATAAGATGTCTAAGTCCATAACTTATTTGGTATATACTTGACCCGACCCGGCATGGTCCATTTGGGTTGCACTTCACCCAAACTAGTTATGGATAATTTTATGAGAGTTGTATACTTACGATGTATTAATATATTATAAGTTATAATATATTAATATAAAGTCATGTTACTTAATTAGTTTTAATCTTGAATTAATTATGAATTAATTTAGTGATTAAAAGGAAGACTAATTAAATCATGGGCTATTATATTTATATGGTGTGGGCTAACACTCATTTGGGAATGGGCTAAGCTTATATGGAAGTCCATGGATGATCCATGGAGCTTTTACCCATGGATCCTTGGAAGAGGAAAAGACATGGGTTATTAGGGTTTCACCCTAACCATGTACACTATATAAACAAGCTTATGTTGCATGAAAAACACCTAATGTGTGTGTAAGTGTGGTGGCCAAAATCAAGAGTTAGTATACTCTCTCATATATTTTCCAAGTTTGTGGTGATTTGTGATTTCCATTTGAGGCATTCACATTATTGGTGCTTGGCTCTCAAACTCCAAAGAATCAACAATCAACAAAAGGTATGTAATTCATCTAGTTCTTTTATGGTTAAAAGTACCCCATGCCATGCTAGATAGGTTATAAACCTTGGAAAATAATATTTTGCATGTATCTTAGACAAACATAGATCCAAGGTTTAATAGGGTTGCATGTACACTTAGGAAGTGTTAGAATGCTCAAAACCCAACACTTTATCCAACTTTCGGTCTTATTTCAAGCACTGAAGTTCGGTTGAAGTTAAACCACCCTTTAAAGCCTTATTTTGAAAAGAAGCCTTTCAATGTTTCTTTACAAACATTGGATCGTATTTTAACGGGAAACCACACAGACACTTCTAAGTCTCTCTTGACTTTGAAAGAAGAGATTCGTGCCCGGGATCTATAGTTTCGTGTCTAAATTGACATCACTTATATTCCCACAAATAATTTTGCTTTATTTCTTTTTATTGGCACACTCTTGCACGAGAATCCACGTGATTTTCCCAAGTCTAGTTCGGGTTACTAATGGCTATTTTCATATTTAAAAGTTCGGTCTCATATACTATCATGTTGCATTCTCCAAAAGACTTAATGATATGCACCTTATTTGAATCGATTGGATGGGTCATAGTTGGGCAATGAATTTTATGAGTCTTTGAAGTTGAAGAGGCGGTAACTAGATAAGGATTCAAACTGGGTAACTGGATAAGAATTTGTTTGGGCGCATAAATTTGAAACGTTTTCTACCATCACACCTGCTGACGTCTTCATAGGGAAACACAGCTGTCAAATCGCGCTTTTACAGGTGACGTTTCCGAAGATCGTGGAATCATTACTCAAGATCATGGTAATCGTATAAAAGGTTCAGACTTTCCTCTCTCACCTTTTTACCATTTACTACAACTCTCTCACAGCACATACCGACGATTCTATTGTTCATCTTCTTCTTCACACAAGCAACAATGGCTGAATCTTCTTAAGTTCATGAACAAACTGCATCATCGAATTTGCTGGTCATCAAACCTAATCAGAATCTTCTTATCGAATTGAATCCCTTCCTGTATGATTCTTATATGCTACAAGTGGTTGAATGTCTAAAATATTCACCACTCGTCAATGCTCTCACCAAGGTGGAATCTGTACCAATGTCTCTGCTTTCCCAAGTGTATACCTCTGCAGTTTATGACAAACGCAAAGACATGATCTTTTTCGAAATATTCACTCACAAAACCTCAGTCTCCAAAGCTCGCTTATGTTCATTGTTAGGGCTTCATACTGGTGATTCTTTGGTGAATCCTGATTCCATCACCACAACTTATTTATTCATAATGTTCTACGATATGGGGTATACTGATGTCCTCACCACGGTAACGAAGTTCAAGAAATCCTGCCTTCCACCACAATGGAATGGAATTTTTACTCTTCTAGTTAAGGTTTTATCAGAAAGAGGTGCAGGTTCAGACGGAGCAAGCAAAGGGTTTATGACTATTCTCTATGGTCTCTACCATGGTCTAAACCTCGACTATGGAACGCTTATTTGGGCTCAAGTGGTACAGAGTCTCAATTCATCTTCAAGCACCTCAGATATTTCGTGTGGTCGGTTCTGGACCCTCATAACTCAAAGAGCGATTGAGGATTTTTAGGTTCCAGTAATGACGGATGTCCTGGGCTCATCAATTGTGACCTTTCACACGAAGAAGATCATTGTCACTGATCCAACCAAGTTCTTGTACATTAGGTCCATTCCTTAATCGATGTACCGAAGTGTTGCTACCGTAAGCAATGTCATGGCTGAATACAGATTATTTCCTCCTACGAGACCAAGGCAATTGACTCCGGAGATGCAGAGTGCTCTAGATGCGGTTGAGAAACAAAAAAAACGGGGGAAGAAACCAGATTCCAAGAAGAAAGAGACCGAAGGTCCCTCATCACCAGCTGCAACTCCCAAAAAGCGTAAAGCTGACAAGGCAGCTCCTTCAGCTCCAAAGAAGAAAAGAAGATGGCAAAGAAACCGAAGGCATCCTCGCCTAGTGACTCAGATTATGTTCCTTATGATGGTGATCAAGAGAAATCAGTTGAAGGTGAAGATGTTCACCAAGAAGACTCACCAAGGGGAAACACGCCTCCACGTTCTCCAACTACAGAGGTACCACTTAATGACTCGGTTCCAACTCCTCCTCCTTCTCCATCTAATACTACTGTTCCTATTTCCATTGCACCACTTCCACCACCTGTTTCTTCTGTACCCACTTCAACTATACCTCTACCTGTTGGGTTTTGAGCATTCTAACACTCCTAAGTGTACATGAAACCCTAAATACCTTAGATCTATGTTTTCTCTAGTATACATGTAAATATGAATATCCAAGGTATTATCCTAACTAGCATACCAAAATATTGATACATATGAAATATAACAAGTTAGAATACATACCTCTTTGATGTAGAATGACTTCATGAAGCTTGAGTGCCTAGTGCCCCAAGTGTGACACCTCAAATGGTTCACACAACACCAAATACACTTGGAATAACTTGAGAGAACATACACACTTCATGAAAATCGGCTAGCCCTCATGTTCATCCTCTAGTGGCCGATTTTGTCAACAATAAGATGCTTATATAGTTAGTGACAATTAGGGTAAACCCTAATTGTCATGGCTTTCCATTTCCTTGGATCCATGGGTTCAAACATACCATGGAGCATCCATGGAGCATCTTATGGGTTTTAGCCCAACTTGACAATCCATGGAGCATTAGCCCACTATACAAGTATGGGTATTTTACACAATCAACCCATATATTTAATTAGTCTTCTTTTGATCACTTAATTAATTCTAGATTAATTCTTGATCAATACTAATTAAATAATCTTATTAATATATTATAACTTATAATATATTAACAGACCTTTAGTGTTATTTCTCTCATTATAGTCTATCCAAATGCATGATGCCATGCAATCCAAATGGACCATGTCGGGTCGGGTCAAGTCTTACCAATTATAGTTATGGACTTAGACATTAATCCAACACTACCACCAACCATCTTTTCTCAAGCAACCTCAACCACAAACGAACCTCTGGTTAGTGTCAACGTATCTGATACGGGGGGCACTTACCTCAGGTACCGAAACCATTGTTACAAACCCACCTCCATCTCCATCACCCTCAACCGAATCTGGCTCTACTCTCGGTGGAGCTGACATGGAATTTGAGTCATTTTACTATAGTCCGTATCGAGTTCAATATGACAAAGATGATGATGATGTTCCTCTTACCGAGCGTCACTTGAAGGATCTCAATGCCAAGCTTGATCAGCTACTGGGATCTTCTGCTATTTCCTCCACTTCAGCATACTCTGATGCTGCTATGAAGGCTTTAGTTGAGACTTTGATCAAACAGCATGATCAATCTATTGACAAAGCTACTCAAGCTGTTGATGTTGCCACTCTCTCTTGCAACAATGCTATTGGTGAGGTCAAAACTCTCCTTTCTGATTCACAGTTATTCATGGAGTCTCATCAAAGCACTGCAGAGGTCAATACAATTAAAGCAAATGAAGCCATTGCCTCTCTGTCAAAATCTCTTAAGGCTGAAAAAGAAAAATTTGAAGCAGTTCGCCAAGGTCTTCATGCTGATAGTGCTACTCTTCTTTCTTTCGTTGATTCTCGTCTTGACAAATTTCAAGCAGACTTTGCCCTGGATAAAAAAGTAAGGGAAGACCGTGCTCTCTCCCAAACTCAGATTTCCAATCTCTCTTTGGGACTTAGTCAAGCACAGAAGGATATTGAAGCCCTAAAAACCGAACGCACAGTGATTAAAAGCTATGTGAGTGATGTGCATCTTCTTATTTCAAATCTTTTGGATGCTCATGATTCGGTTCTCACAATCTCCGTCCGACAACATTTAAAGGAGAAACTTCTTCCTGCCCTGGAAATGTTGAGTAAGATTGAGGGTGTTACGAAGCCGATTGCTACTCCGCAACAAGGGGGAGAAGATTCTCAAAATCCACCCAAACAACCACCTCCGAAATAGTCTGGTAAAAATACAACAAATCAGGAGAAGGTCACCACTAAACCGAAGGGTAATGTAGCTTCGGATTCTAGTGTATTGGACAAAAAGAAGGGCATTATGGATCATAGTGATGACGAAGAGGAAACTGAGGAAGACCTTCTAAAAAGAAAGAAACGTGATAAAGAACTTGATGAAACTCTGAAAGTGGCAAGAGAAGAAGAAGAAAGAGAGAAAAGGGAAAAAGAGGCACATGATACGTTGGAGTGCAAGAAAGCTCTATTTCCTTTATGGACTGTGGAGAAGCTGATAAAAGAAGCGATTGAGTTTCCAAGCACTCATTGGCTGGAAGCAGTTACTTCTTTTGATTGTGAAAACACCAAGGACTCACAGTTTGAAATGCCTATAACCCGAAAGGCCTTTGTGTTTCACAGTTTTGATGCGACAGTAAATATTCCTTCTCCAGACCCGAAGGTTGATCGGGATATTATTGATTTTTATCTTAAAATATTCTCAACCCCAGTACTTGGCGTGGAGTGCACAGAAAATTACATCCGTCAAGGTACTGAAGCCTACTTCGGCAGGGCCTTTCGTCAATGTTGGTTTCAGGGTGACCCGAGGGTCAGATGATTCGGTTCATATGTTTTCACTGGCTGATCTACCGAACCTGAATCCCCACTATTGGATTCTTCTAAACAACATTATGCTTTCCAATCCACAGCAGTACGAGCCAATCATTGATCATATCAAGAGAATGCTAGCTTCCTACATTCATGAGGTTACTAAGATGGATCAGGAGATTGCTCTTGTTATGAGGAAAATGCCTACAGTCAAACCCATTGGGACTTCATGCGATGCTACCAAGATGAAGATGGGCAAGATTGATTCTAAGTATCATGCTGTTATGTTCACAAGACAAGACAATCAGAAGTTCGTATTCTATCTTGATGACAAACACCTATTTTCCACGGCTTGCTTGGAGCATATTTTGGATATCATCCACAGGTGTAAACAGAACGAAGCAGCAGATAAGAAGAACTTCACGGATATGTTTCAGTGGTACATAGACTTCCATCATACTCTTCTTGCCATCATACCGAAGCTCTTCAAGACTGTGAAGAAGGGTGTTGTTGCCCAACCCATTTGACCTCTCGCCTCTATTGATGCAAAGGGGGAGATTATTGGGTATGGGGTGTTGCGTCTTTGGTCTCGTGTAATAGTCCATCATGTATTCACGGTTTGGGCCTGTCCAACCGTGTTTAGTCTTTAGGGTTTATAAATATAGTGCATGCATGCTTAGATTAGATTACGCTTCTCATTGATTATTTTGCATTGAATCGCACTATAACCCTAGCATACCTCTAGAGTCGAAGTTCTTTATCGAGCTCTTCTGAGGTGGAGCATAATTTAATCATTCGACATTCGTCTGATTCATTCTTGTGTTCTTTCATTGATTTATATTTGTTTATCTGTTAAGAATCTGTCGATATAATAGCGCATTAATCTCATCAATGATGATATAGAGATCACTTGTTAATTCAGACCCTTGGATGCAACTATTCAAATTCAAAACCTCTATCAACCTATCTCTCTTTTGCTCCAGCAGAGGTCAAAATCTTTTGTTCTCATTGATTCCATATATTTGTAGTTTCTTTGATGCTTTTATTTTGTTCATATAAATACCCTGATTTTTGAACTACAGCTCTCATTTTGGCCATTTAGGTTTACTTTGTTCATTTTGTTAGGTTTACTTTATTCATTTTGTTAGTGCAATTTAGGGGAGTTTGAATATCATTTTGCAATAGGTTCTATAGTTTGACTTTCGTTCTTAATTGATTTGCAATGTTCTTAATTGATTTGCAATAGGTTCTATAGTTTTTTTTTATTTATCTAACATAATACATTGCTTTTTGTGGTTCAAGAGTAAATACTATCACTAATATTATCATTGCTCTGAATACTCTTCCTAAAATCATTGGTGCTGTAACTTTTTATACCTTGATTTGCATGCTATTTTTTACTCATCATGCATAAGACCACCCATTACTTCAGAAACTGCAACAATTGAGACAGATGCTGCTCCTGCTCCCTTCCAAAGTGTTCAATCAGATGAAAAGATGGATCTACCCTCTGTTGGAATGGATTCTTCTATAGATATAAATAGTAAATACATTGACAATAAAACCGATGAAATTAAGATCAATATTGCATCACCTGAAAAGACATCAGAAGCAAAAGATGAGGTTGAGGTGGTGGTGGTGGTGGTGGTGGGACCCGAGGTTGTAACTTTTGCCCTCACTTTCTTTGGATATGACAAAATTGTAACTTTTGTCACATTAAGATTAAAAATAATAATATATTTTGTTAATTCTTTAGCTTGTTTTTGTGCAGGAGTTGGAATATTCTCCAGTTCAGAATAATACAGGTTTGCCTCATTTATATGCAGAATGTGTATTTAATGAATATGTTTAAGTATTTTGGACTCATAGTTTTATTGCTAAGAATTATATTTTTCGAATATTTTCTTTTATCTTCAGATTTTCTGAATTTTGATGATGAAGTTGACAATGATGTTGAAGAACCTGATGAAGATTTGAGTGACATTGAAGAAAAACATTTAATTGATAACTGTGGATGGTCTTCACGTACCAAGTAATCATATTTACTTATTTTTTTTACATTAATTTAAAAAGAAAATAAATAGATCCTTTTTTTGTAGGGTTGTTGGAAAATATCTCCAAAATATGTTTAATAAGGAAGAAGAGAATGGAAGAAAAGCTCTTCGTATGAATAACCTTTTATCTGGGAAACTCGCAAGGAGGCATCAAGAATGTTTTTCGAAACTTTGGTAAACTTTATATATTTTTTTTGTTAAATATTTTTATCATATTTTGTGTTAAAAGATGGGAATGATTTTTGTAGGTTCTTAAAACAAATGATTATATCCACGTGGAACAGAGTGATGCGTTTGAGAACATTGAGATATTGCCATGATCGAAGCTCCTAAAATCAGACTTTTGATATGATGAAAGAAAAGTTATGTTGTGTAGCTTGGTTTAGTATTTTAAGCATTTTATATGGAGATGATCATATATTTACTTTGTAATTAATCTATAAAATAATACCTTCTGTATTATTGTTAGATGTTAACATGTCTTCTCAGTTCTTTATTAATAATCTTGTTTTAGATAAGGTAATTCCTTTTTTGGAACTTGTGTTTGTGTGGGAGGGAAAATTTATGGAGAACCTTTGTTGATGGTGTAAAAGAAGAAGTTGTATTATCTCCTGCCAATGCCCTTTCCATTATTGCAACAGGAGAAGGTAATAACCAATAGTTCATTGGACTTTTGGTTATTTAATTTATTTAATCAGAATTTAATTACTTTATGGTTTTTCTTTCCTTTTTTGCTAATTCAGAGCAAAGACACGTTGGTTCCACAAACATAAATCTGCACAGTAGCAGAAGTCACACAATATTTACAATGGTAATACTCTGTGTATTCCAAATTTTATCATCTATTTTCCCCATTGTTTTATGTATGTTTTAAGTTTTAGCAACACCTATTGCTTCCAAAAGTAATGAAAATATCATATAATTTTATTTTCCTTTTTGTGGAATCAAACATATTTCATATTATCTTATTATGTGACATCTCCATTTTCACGGCCAGAAAAGACCGATTTGTTTATGCTTTATTTAAAAATCAGAGTATACTTTTAAAGAAATACGTTATGAATGATAAAGAATTTGTCAAAGCATTTCCGAAGAAATGTATTTTCATTATATTAAAAACCTCGGGATGTCATGGTCAATACATATCAAAAGCATAAACAGAAACAACATATGCCTTACAACATCTATTTATTCTAGTGGCTTATAATCCATTGATATCTCATTAGATCATCACTCCTGTGCTCCCTTATCACTACCTGTAATGCAATAAACTGAGTGGGTCAGGCTTGGGAGCCTGGGGAGCACATAGGGTTTTCAACCCACAATAATTAAGTTTATTAATTTCATCAAATCATTCAACCCGATAACCCATTCCCGTTATCCTAACTTTACGTCCCTAAAACATCTATTATAAGGGACCTAGCCTAAGGATTTTCATCGGGGTGGACAACATTGCTCAGGGGATTCCTCAGCAATTTATGTCAAATAAGGCAACCATGAGGGGGATGGAGTACACCTGGTAAACACGTACTTCAAATAAACACCTACAGGTTGCGAGTCTGCCAGCGTTCCACTAGACTGTCTAGAATAGTCTATGGTCGTCATCTATACTATGATAGATGACTGGATCATCGTAAACATCGAGGCCTCTCATCATTTTATTTCAACACGCATCAACTATTTCATCTACCCATGTTTTACCCAACCTTTTCGTATATCTAAAATACATATACAATTTAATTCATTTAAAACATGTATAAATCATTCATCCAACATAGATATCAAGAACACAGATAATATGCACACATAGCATGCTATTTATATTAAATACTTCATATCTTTGTGTAAGATGAAAGTAACTATGCACTCACTTGTTAAAGTGGTGATTCCAACTTGGACAGCGCTTCGCTTCTTAACAATATAATTTCCTTCGACGAAACCTAGTATTATTAGCACTGGATTTTAGTCTAATATTTTTTGCGAATAATTACGAGCGATTTTGTTTTATAAGTGTAAAACAATACTTTTCAACCACTATTTACAGACAGGGGCCAGACATGAAACATCGGAGGGCATGACCATTTTGGCATTACAGCACTTCTGAAATCCAACAACCCTATGCAACCCTTCAAACCAGATTCCCCATACCGCGAGTAGTTAAAAGATATTATAATAACACTTTATATATTATATTTTATATATATATATATATATATATATATATATATATATATATATATATATATATATATATATATATGTGACATCCCCATTTTTCACGGCCAGAAAAGACCGATTTTGTTTATGCTTTATAAAAATCAGAGTACCTCTTTTAATAAAAATGTTGCGGAATTTGTTCCTAGTAAAACATGATAAATACGTTATCAAAGCATTTCCGAAGAAATGTATTTTTATTCATTTTCAAAACCGTGGGATGTCATTGTCAATATAGAAACATAAGCATAAACAGAACTTACATTCATTTACACTAGTGATCTACATCTCTTTTAAATCTCTCAGTGTAAAGTGGCTTCGTATCGGCACCTGTGATTCAAATAAGCTTGAGTGGGTCAGGTTGGGAAACCTGGTGAGTACATAGGGTTTTCAACCCACAATAATATAATTATTATGTTTAAACATAAAACAATCAACCCAATTGCCCATCCCCATTATCTTCTTTACTCTTAAGGATCTACCCTAAGAATCAAATATTCCTCGTTCATTCATTCCTAAGGATCATCCTAAGGAATTGGCACGAAGTCCATCGTCACCGGGGTTTAGGCACTAAGTCTGCATTGTTGCCAAGATTTATACAACATGCACTAAGTCCGCATAGTCGCCAGAGTTTAGGCACCAAGTCTGCATAGTCGCCAGGGTTTATACGACAGACACTAAGTTTGCATAGTCACCAGGGTTTTGGCACCAAGTCAGCATGATCGCCATGGTTTAGGCACCAAGTCTGCATGATCGCCAGGGTTTAGAGTACACCGGGTGAACACATCGTTCACAACACCTACAGGTTGCGAGCCTGCTAGTGTTCCACTGGACTGTCTAGAATAGTCTGTGGTTGTCATCCATACTCTGCTAGATGACGAGGCCAACATTTGGGAACAAGGCTTCTCACATCATCCACCTCTCACCCTTACCTCATGGTGTATATCACCTCTCAACTCATCATCCAACTCATATTTCATCTACCCATGTTTTACCCAACATATTACGTAGATATAAATACATATACAGTTTAAATCATATAAAACTTGTATAAAATCGTTCATCCAGCATAGATAGCAAGTATACATATAATATGCGCACATAGCACGTAGTTTATATAAAATACTTCATATCTATGTGTAAGATGAAAGTAACTATGCACTCACTTGTTAAGGTGGTGATTCCGAACTCAGACAGCGCTTCGCTTCTTAAAAATAATTTCCTTCGACGAAACAAAGGGGGTTTTAGCTAGGAGTCGGGCTCTGCAGGGGCAGAACTTCGTCGCTAAATCTTTCTAAGAAAGATTTGTGCAGCACTTCAGCGCTCACCTTACTATACTAAAACTACAGAAAGAGAAGTCGAATCACGAGGGACCGAAATGCTCGGGGGATAAGAAGAGAAAGACTCTTGAATCAAGAGAATGGTGCAAGAAATATGAGAGCCCAAGCCTCTTATTTATAGTAATTGAATTTACAAAAACTACCCTCCATAATTACTTAATGACCTTATAATTATATAAACGACTAAACACTCCTTCATAATACTATTTTAAATAGATTTAACGATACTTGTACTAAACTAATGTCGAAAGTACTCAACACTAGTCTTATAATAACTGCGTCGTCGATACGTTTCTAATGATATATACATTTGTATATATATGTGTACGTATATATGATTTATACTTTATTTTAATATGTAAATATGATATTATAATTTGTAACTCGTTCATACGAACTCCATTTTTGACGTTCTTTATATCCACGCGTTGGTATTTACGAGTACTACAACTTCCATTTAGACGCGGTCAGCTAATTCTCATTCTATCACAGATTTACAAAACTGTATCGAATTTATCGCGCTCGAAGAGTAGGGACCAAGTTTCGTCCATATCTTTAACATACGAGCTCTACTCTCGAAATTCTTCATATCCATGCGTAGGTAAAAACAAGATCTAAAACTTTCATTTAGACTCCGTCGGCTAATTCTCGACCGATCTTAAATTTAACAGTAGGAGGAGATTATACTATTAAATGTCCGCGTAAAATTCATAACTTCTACATACGGACTCCGTTTTCGTCTGTCTTTTTACCGTTGAGTTCCTATTAATGAGATCTTAAACTCTCATTTAGGTCGCGTAGGCCAAAAACCGCTCGAACCAAAATTCGAGTTTCGGGTCGTGCAATGCTATGCCAAATCTTAGAAAATTCATAACTTCCTCATACGAAGTCAGATTTGGGCGTTCTTTTTTTGTATGTTCTCGGTATAACGTATACTACAAATTTTGTTTAGATAACTAAGGCTAAAAAGTGTTCTACCGTAAATTCACTATTTACGTCTCCTGGTGTCGTGCCGGTTTTGCCGTAAAACTTCAACGGGCCATAACTTTTTCGTTATAACTCGGATTTCGGCGTTCTTTATATGTACGGAACCCTTGTAACATATACTAAAACTTGGTTAAGATTAATCCTTCTAAATAATCTTCCATCAAAAACTCATTTTTGATGCTCATCGTCTCCAAATTGACTAGCCCGAATCTGCGGGCGTTACAATATATATATATATATATATATATATATATATATATATATATATATATATATATATATATATATATATTGTTTATAAGTTCATAATAATGATAATAAACTTAAACATAAGCTATACTTAAAGTAGGGTAAGCATAACTCACTTACCGGGAGGTTTGGCTAGGAACCGGGCTCTGCGGGGGCAGAACATCCAAGCCAAAAGCTCTTTTTCTCGGTGTAAGGTCCTGAAACGGATCTTTACCAATGATCAAGGCAATCAGACAATCACAAGCAATCAGAATAATTGTAGAAGAAGAAGAGAAATCGATCAATCAAGCTTGCACATGTTTATTACTGAAAACGTCTGGTATAACTCGATATACTGGCTGTGAACTCTATTGCATCAACAACCTTACAATGACCTACAACTCCTCTATTTATACTAGACTTGAGCCGCAAACAGGGTTTACGGCCGTAAACAAGCTTACGGCCGTAAACTCACCATCTGGCCGTAAACTGCTAAACAACCCACAAAATGACATTAAAGACTCAAATGAACAAGTACAATGAAATCCTAGACCAAACCATTAACTGGACCCTTCAATCTCCCCCTTGGTTTGGTGCTAGCTTGGACTCAGTCTTTATCAACCACCAGCATGTCTGACTTTCCCATAGCTCCATTCCACATCTCTTTTTGAATAATATCAGCAACCATGGCAGTGTACTCCTTAGCAGCAGACTCAAAAAGGTCTTCAGCCACCTTGATCTGATGATGAGAAAGCTGATGTATATCCCATTTTCCAAACTGTAGCGGATCCCTCTTGTCATATAAGCGAATACATCCATGTTCAAGTTTGATGACAGCGGACGCTATAGTTTCATCAAACACCGAGTATTGCATGGACTTTAGAGATCCATCTGGATGGTTCTGAAGGATAGGAATCTGCTTAACTTGAGCGGTAGTAGGCCACATCAAAGATCGAAGAGGCTGATTGGTTTTGGGATCAATGACACTCGGGTATATCTTGATAATAGACTCTGCAGTCTTCATTGAGGGAAAGCCCTTTGCCACTTAATCTTCCAAAAATAACTTGAAATGTGTCGCCTTGGGTTCATTTGACAGATTTGCAAAAGGAGTCTTAGACAACTCTGTAAGATCAACCCTGGTCCAAGAGTGGAAGTCATGAGCATCTTTGTACAGTTAAGTATTGCCACTCATTCTTCTCACGATCCACATATTTAGAGTGTCGTGGAATCCCCATGAGATGATCCCTGACCTATCACCATATACGTCCCTGAAGCTATTTTCTCCAAGATCCGTAAAGGTGATGTTTGGTTGACCCCCGGGAGCATTCTGATCCGAGCTCCTTTTGAACAAAAACTAACCCTTCTCAGCAGACTTGGCCAGTTTAGCACGTTTTAACGCCACGACATTCGGAGCCTGCGCTGGTTCTTTGTCAAAACGATCGATAATCGTGGTTGTTCTTGTAGGTGGTGGAACTACGGGAGCATCTTGATTGGGAAGATAGACCCTTGGCTCATCGACAGATGACTTGAATTTATCACCAAGTTCTTCTTCCAGCTTCTTCTTCAAATCATAATAGTTGGCGGTCAATAAACCAAAATACGTCTGAAGATCAGTGATCTGCTTCGTCTTCAGAGCTTTATCTTCAAGAAGATCAGCAACTTGAATATTGAGCTTGGCATTCTCAGTTTGAAGGTCTGCAACCTTGATATCAAGCTCGATATTTTTCTGATTCAGCACACCGATCTCCTTCTGAAGTCCAAGGATTGTAGGATTCTCTTCTCCAGAGCTGCCATCCCCAATAGATATTCCTTTACCACGTAAGGGAGGCGTTGTGAATTGTTCTTCAGCCAAATGCATGGCTAGCCTCACAGAAGCAGCGTCATGGTCTGGCCTGGGAGGAGAGAAACCTGTAGGGAAGGAGGAACTACCAGCTTCATAGAAGGTGCTAGGACCTTCACTGACAGGTTCAGATGAAACGATAGCGGGAGTGGTTGTTGGTGGAGTTGAAAAACTTTGAAATACACCCGAATCAGGGATTCCCTGTCTAGGGTCAAGTCTTCTTCTCTTTATTGGAGGTTGAAAGCCCTGCGTTGTTGTGCGATCACTCTCCAATGGCTCAGATGTAGGTGAAACAACATCAAGGGGAGGAATCCCTGACACTGTCACCATAGGAATTGCTGTTTCCGCCATTGGATTGGTAGAAGGAGGCGTGGCTTTGAGAACGTCTTCAGTCTCCCTTATCTCCGTTGCTGGATGAGCAACTTCATCGATATTGTCAAGTATCATGTTGAGGGTTTCACCAGTTATGAAGTCTTCATTGCTACCAAAATTTAAAGGAATTTCATCCTTATCGAAACCGGTAAGATCGAGGTCTTCATATAAATCAGTCTCCGTTCCGCTTTTTGAATACCCCTCATTATAGTCACTTTGGACCTGAACAGATGTCAGCTCATGTTCCTCAGCTACTTGTGCATTAGGAGCTTGAATTTCTTCTTCTTCAGCATGATCTGACACTGTAATAACATCATCTTCCGAAATGACTCGCTCAGAAGAAGTGGGCTCAGAAGAAACTTTGTCTTACATTCCATGAGACTCGGAAGATTCATTTAACTCAGCAAATCTTCCGAACTTCACAAGAGGATGCAATCCATGTAAGACGACATTACCCTTGCGATTCTGCTTAATGAGGCCAACAGTGTGGGGACCTAATGACTTCATATCAAGGGTTTCTCCCTCTTTGACCATCTCTGGGAACTGAATGTTGATGAATAGTTGGATGAACCTGGGATACATCAAGAAAGTATCCCGGTGGATTGCGTTGATGTTAACTACAAACTCATCCAATATAAACTTTGAGAAGTTGAAGTGGATCCCTGCAGCTAGTGAAACAATTGCCCCAGTGTTCCTCAGAGATATTTCATCAGCACCTGACCTTCTGCCCGAGATACAGCTCACAAAGACATGAGCTAGGAATCTCCAGTATGGAGGCAGAAGCTTCTTCATAGTGGGAGGAAAGATGCCTTCGTACCCGATCTTCTTGAGAATCTTCTGCACATCCTCAATCCCGATATCAGTGGGAAAATCAGGTTGATCATCAATCATAAGTGCTTCTCTGACAAACTGCTCAGTAATCACAATCTGGCAACCCTTCACAGTAGCATTGACAGTAACTGCACCATCGTCATCTCTAGTCATCTTAGCAGTCTGCCAGAACTCCCTGATAATTCTTTGGTAGACCACTGGATTCACAGTAATGGCAGAAGCGAGGCAGCATTCTCGCAGTCTGTGGATCATCGATCTGAATTCTCCATGAACTACAGGAGGATCTGTCAGGATGATGGCCAGGTTGTGCATGTCAGCAAACTTCAAACTTGCCATTGGTGTTCACTAAAACAAACCAAGTAAGAAAGCAAGAATATTTGAGCAATTAAAGTTTTAAGTCTTCTTAATTAATAAATTTAATTTTGACCCCTTTTAAAAAATTATTTTGACCAAAAAATTGGAGTTTACGGTCAAAATTGGTCAAAAGGGGGTTTACGGTCAAAATTGGTCAAAAGGGGGTTTACGGTCAAAATTGGAGTTTACGGTCAAAAGTGGTCAAAGGGGGTTTACGGTCAAAATTGGGTTTACGGCCGTAAACCCATGGCCGTAAGCTCCTGGCCGTAAACGGAGTTTACGGTCGTAAACTCCTGGCCGTAAGCTTGGGCCGTAAACGCCGACGAACTTAAAACTTTGATTAAACCCCCAATATCAGTCGATTCGATGAACGGAATGCATTCCCATGGTCGGTTTCATCATACCTTTAAGATGAACGGAACGATTTTGCAAAAACACACAAATATTTTTCGAGATGAGAGAGAGTATGTGAGGGTTTACGGCCGGAAGAGAAGAAAATGAGGTGGGAAGGGTTTTCGGCTGTAACCTCCACCTTTTATACCCTGTTCAAAATTTACCTGTCCTCCCCACAGTATAAGGCACAGTCCAAATTCCAGATGATTTATCAAAAATAAAACCTTTTGAGGATTTTAAAAATAAAATTAAAATTAAAATAAACTAAAATAAAAAATAAAATAATTTCTAAAAGTTAAGAATTTAAAATTTTAAATTTTGACAATTATTAAAAATAAAATAAAATAAAATTAAAATTAAAATTAAAAATAAAATAAAATTGAGATAATATAAACGCAGACTAAAATTTATCTCAACAAAATCACAGAGCATAATTTTTGT
Organism: Lactuca virosa; assembly: GCF_052849685.1. Classification (NCBI taxonomy): domain Eukaryota; kingdom Viridiplantae; phylum Streptophyta; class Magnoliopsida; order Asterales; family Asteraceae; genus Lactuca; species Lactuca virosa. The sequence continues at coordinate 349,927,724 of NC_136430.1, forward strand.
GACACTGGGATCAAAGTTGTTAGACAGCCTTAATCCACTTGTCGGTACCTTTATCTTCATGTCTTTGTCTGATCGATCGCCGATATTGTGGTCCACTTAAACACGAAAAGTTTATGACAAATTGGGACAAGCTAAGAAAGACAAGACATTTTTGAGCCTTTATCCTTAGATAAATTTTTCTAGGGACCATTTAGCTGACGACGACCAGGGATATTGTTGTTCACCTAAATTGAGCAACGAGATCTACAGACAATCTGTAAATGTTCAATTTTAATTGTACCAGAACATGTTTCCCGCTTCCTGATATGCTCCAGTAATCAAGAACTTCCAGAATACTCCTTACATCGGGTGAGCAGACAATTATTAAGAGAGAATATAGATTTAGAATGCATATGCTTTACACCCAGGTCGGATCTTTTCCAATCACGCAGAGGGTGAAAATATGATTAACTGAAGTTTTAGAGGGGTTGAGAAGAGAATGATGCATATACTGTGTACCAGGTCGGATTGAAAGTCACGCAGAGGAGACAGTATATGACTAATAGACAGAAATAATTGCATAGATAGAAGATGCAGAGAGATAGAGTTGCATATGTTACATTCCAGGTCGGATCTTTCGATCACATAGAGGAGGCAACATATGACTAACAGATAGAAAGAAAGAATATAACCTTCTACAGACCTAACTTATCGGAATTCACCAGTCACCCCATCAATACCGGGATTAAGGACATAATCCGCACATCGAGGAAAAGTTAATCCACAGTTCTAGATACGAGTTCTTTTAATGTAACCAGTAGATTCCCGTGTATATCTCCCTGCTCAACCTATCCGAGCGTCGTATTGTCAGGCTAAGCGGATTTAAGTAGGTCAATATTTGTCAAGTCTATGAATTTCTTAAGTTCAAATTTGCCTAGTCAAGTCCATCTAGATTCTTTCGTGTCTACCAGCGCATCAAACACAGAGCATAGACAATTTAATTTTTGGTACTTTACGCAGACTCAGATTGCCTGTTATCACTTGATAATATCACTTCCCAGTACAACATCTACAAGCAAATCTGTCAGTAACATATTTTTGATGTTTTTGGATTTTTTTTTTGAATGTTTTCTGAAAAAAAAAATAAAACAGAAGCAAAATATTTTTGGGTTTTACATATTTTCTGAAAAAAATAAAACATAAGCAAAAATATTTTTGGATTTTTGTAATTTTTCAATTTTTTTATTTGGTTTTTTTGTTTATTTCTCCCCCTAAATTTGTGCATGGGTGAGAATGAAATCACTAAAATGCGCAAATTTAAACTAATCTAACAAAAAATTTAATCCTCAAAACGAATCATTTTCAAAAATCCCACAAGCACATCGAATCGAGCTTTGTTAAAAGGCTTGGTGAACAGATCCGCCACATTATTAGCAGTGGGAACCTGTTCCAGCCGGATGAGCGAGTGCTCATAACAGTCTCTGATAAAATGAATTTTGATATCAATGTGCTTGGTTTTGGAATGTTGGACAGGATTTTTAGCAATTTGAATCGCTGCCTCATTATCACAGAAGATTGGGGTTTCTAGATAGTTCAACCCGTAATCCAACAGCTGATGTTGGATCCAGATAACTTGAGAGCAACAAGCAGATGCAGCAACGTATTCCGCTTCTGATGTTGAGGTTGAGACGGTATGTTGTTCCTTGCACTGCCATGACACCAGCCTATCGCCAAGAAATTGGCACCCTCCTGATGTAGATTTCCTGTCAAGCTCACAGCCTCCATAATTACTGTCATCAAAAGCATATAAATAAAATTCGGAATTCTTCGGATACCAAAGACCCAATTTTGGGCTGCCTTTGATATACCGAAAAATCCTTTTGACAGCAATAAGATGTGAAAGTTTAGGATTAGTCTGATAACGTGCGCATTGACAAACTGCAAACATGATGTCTGGACGGCTTGCAGTAAGATACATCAACGATCTGATCATCGATCTGTAGTGAGTCTGATCTACGGATTCGCCATCAGTATCTGGATTCAGTAGAGGTCTTTCGGCCATTGGTGTCGAAGCAGGTTTTGCGTCTTGAAACCCGAACTTCTCAAGAATATCCTCCACATACTTATCTTGATGGAGCAGGATTCCGGTTGAATTTTGTTTGACCTGAAGCCCCAGAAACATGGTCATTTCTCCCAATGAACTCATCTCAAACCGCTTTTTCATCACGCCTTCAAACTCTTTGCATAGCTGTGGACTGGTAGACCCGAAGATAATGTCGTCAACGTAGATCTGTACTAGAATCTGATCATTACCAACATGCTTGATGAATAAAGTTTGATCAATAGTGCCGCGAGAGTATCCATGTTCGAGCAAGTGCTTTGTTAGAGTCGCATACCATGCTCGAGGAGCTTGATGTAACCAATACAACGCCTTGTCCAACTTGTAGACATGATTAGGAAACTTTGAGTTAACGAACCCAAGGGGATGATCAACGTAGATTTCTTCCTTCACCTTGCCATACAAGAAGGCTGTCTTGACATCCATTTGGTAGACCGTGAAGTTCATGTAGGAAGCATATGCAAGAAAGATACGAATAGCCTCCAAGCGAGCCACCGGTGCATAAACCTCAGTATAATCAAGACCCTCGACTTGTCGAAACCCGCGAACCACCAACCTTGCTTTATTACACACTATAACACCAGAATCATCCTGCTTGTTTCGATAGACCCAACGCGTGTCAAGAGACCTTTTGCCCTTTGGTAACTCAACCAATTTCCAAACCCCGAGCTTTTCGAATTGATTTAGCTCTTCATGCATAGCATCTACCCAGCTGGGCTCATTCAAAGCCATTTCAACGTTCTTGGGCTCTATTTGAGATATAAAGCAAGAGTAGAGACATTGCATTGACATCTCCACTCTGACTTCTGGTTTTAACTCCATCACCCAGCTGACCAATGACGTTTTCGATAGGATGATCGCGTTGAATTCTCGAAGGTATCTCTTGGTCGATATCATTGAATGAAACGGGAAGAGTGTGAATGTTGAAACCTCCATCATTTGCTGATTGATCCATATTAGATGAATCTGCTACAAACTCATTAGCAATTTCTTCAGGAAAGAGTAGTTCCATAAAAGTTGGAGTGACAGCGAAAGCATCTCTAGACATGAACTCTCTTTCAATAGGGGTAAGAGGTGTAGTATCAGCATCTGGAGTTTCATTTTGAAATTTAGACTCTGGACTATCAAGTTGAACAGATGACTCCCCCTCAGGTGGAGCAGAGGACTCCCCCTCAAGCGGTACTGTTGGAGGTCTGTAAACAACTTCTTCGTCTTCGTCTTCAGAAACAATCTTCGACCCACATGAACCATCTGAAGACACATTTAAGGATTTGAAAAGCGATGTGTAATCAAATAACCAGTCGGGACCCACTCGAGCGTCCGTTTCCTTCTCCTCCAACCAGCGCACGTCATAGGATTCGACAATCTGCTTAGTCTTCTTGTTGTAAACCCTATACGCGGTGCGTGCAGCATACCCTACGAAATAACAATCATCGGCTTTGGCATTGAACTTTGGGTTGGATTCCAAGTGAAGAAGGGTGCAAGGGCAGCCAAATACACGGAAATGACTGACTGAAGGCTTGTGACCGTATAGAATTTCGTACGGTGTCTTCATCTGAGCTTTGTTGATTAAAACACGATTATGCACGTAGCAAGCCGTGTTAATCGCCTCGGCCCAAAAGAAAACAGGTAATTTAGAATCACATAGCATCGTCCTTGCAGCGTCTTTTAAAGTTCTATTTCTCCTTTCAGCAACTCCGTTTTGTTGAGGCGTGTGAGCAGAGCTGTATTGACGCACAATTCCCTTTTCTGCGCAAAAATGATCAAGAACGGCATTCTTGAATTCAGTTCCATTATCAGTACGAAGCGCCTTCACCTGGTTGTTTGTTTGGTTCTCAATCATCACTATGAACTTCTTTATCAGATCAACAACCCCAACTTTGTTGGATAAGAAGAAGACCCACGTAAAACAAGAGAAATCATCGATCACAACTAGACAATACGAACTTCTGTTGATGCTCAGGACGTTGACCGGACCAAATAAGTCCATATGCAATAATTAGAGCACCTGACTGATTGAGTTGACTTGCTTTGGCAGGTGTGGTTTTCTATGATGTTTTCCTTGGGCACAGTACACACACTTCTCAAACGTAATAAAGTCTCTGACAGGTAGGCCTCGGACCATCTCATTCTTAGCAAGGCGATTTAGGTTCTTAGCGTTAGCATGACCGAGTCTTCGGTGCCACAGCATTGCGTTTTGTTCGGAGACCTTCGAAAAGAGGCAAGTGACTTGTTCAGGTATGTTACTATTCATGTCAATAATGTAAGCATTCCCATCCCACTTAAATTTGACAAGAATCCACTCTTCCGGGATGACAATGCCTGGCTTGAGAATCATGCACTCTTTGTCGGTAAAATGGGTAGAATAGCCTTTGTCGCAAATTTGGGAAACACTCGACAAGCTGTGCTTTAACTCGGGAGCAAAGTTGACATTCTCAAAACTTAGCACTCCATTTGTAACGGTTCCTCTCTGAGTGATCTTGCCACCATCTCCGCCCGCAAAAGAAACATATCCCCCATTAAAAGATTGAATGTCGCTCAGTTGGGAGATGTCTCCTGTCATATGCCAGGAGCAGCCGCTGTCGACGTACCAAGGTCTGACGACATTCCTCCGCAACTGTCCCTGCAAAATGAGCGGGATCATTTAGATTTGGGAACCCAGGTCATCACTGTCCTGGGTTTCCTTTTCGCTTTCTCTGATTGATCTTTCAAAATTTTCAATTTAGGATCCTCATTTCTAATCATTTTAGAGGATGCTGATGATTGATTGGAAGTTGATTTGGGAATCCATTGATAGTTGGGTTTTCTAACATTCACAGGTGGTTGTGAAATGCGTTTCTTATCAGTTTGCACTGAGCATCTGGATGTTTTATCAGAGGAGATAGAAGATCCAGAACTACTCTTTTACAAAACCGATCTTGGCGGAGCCTTGTTCGGTTTTGGCAAACTGTTTTGAACTTTGTTATTAAAAACCTTTTTATTCTTTTGAAAAACTGCCCTTTTTCTACTTCGATCATCTTTCCAATCATCATTCCGAGAACGAGTTCTTGAGGACTTTCTAATTAAAGACCTTCCTCTAGATTCGTTCTCTCCTCTTGGCGACATATAGTTCACAAAGATCCTATTTTGACAATTACTAGCTATATGACCACCAATACCACAATTGAAACAAATCTGTTTATTATTATTGGAACTGGCACTACATTTCTCAGATTTATTTTCTTGACTGACACTCTTACTCTTCTCAGAAGAACATGTATGAGAAACAGGTTGTGAGATAAGTGAGGGTGCATCAGATGATGTGACTTGTGGAATTGGTGTGTTTTCATTAGAAGCACAAGCATCAAAATTACCAAACAATTCATCAAACATATCAAAGAAATTAAATTCAACAATAGCAGACGTGAAAGCATCACAAGAAACATTGTCAGTTTTAACATCAGAAACAAAACATCAGGATCAGAAACAGTTTTATTATCAGAAACAGATTCTCCAACTTCTTGCTTTGCCTGATCTAAGGATTGATCTGCAGGTGAAGTAGAAACGTTAGTACTTTCAACATTAATAAATCCTCCTGAAACAAAACCAGATGGCTTGCCATAAACCATGAATGGTTCACTGGCAATCTCCTCTTTGGATAAGGGTTGATACTGATAATTGTGACTGAAAGGAGGAGGTACATTATCGTATCCTAGACCATTTTTCTGGTTCCGTTTGAACTGCAGGCAATGGTCAATCATGTTGGTAACTACCTCGCTTGATACATCAAACCTTTTAAAATTAAAATTTGCAGATTCAAATTGTATCTTTAATGTATCAAGCTCACCAGTTAACTCATCATTCTGTCTCTTAACGTAATCATAAAGTTCACATTTTTCACTGTATTCTGTCTGAATTCTTTTAAAGTCCTTAATTTTTGTTTCTAACTGGGCCTTTAAGGGTTTTTGTCATTTTCTAAGTTGATAGCCCTCATATCTAAGGTCCTCTACTTCTCGACGTAATAATTGTATTTCATCATGAAGAAGTTTAACATATTCATTACATGCCTGAGAACAAGAAGGTAGATTTACCTCACTTTTCCTAGGCTCGGAAGTAGAAGACACCATCAGAGCAAACTGCAGCTCCATGATTTCTGCTTCAGGATCAGCTGCATCATTCTTCAGGGGAGCATCATCATTGATTTGAGCTAGGTGAGCGTTTTCTGGCCCTGAAATATTCAGAGCCTGAATCTGGTCCTCCCAGTTAAATGACTGAGCAACCATAGCAGTCTCACCATTAACCGCAGCACCTCCACGATTGTTTCCCACTGCAACCATTGTCCTGTTATTGTTCGTCCTACGATCCGATTTTGGGCACTCACGAGCAAAATGATCCTGCTCGTGGCAGTTGAAACATCACAGCATTCCCTTGTTGAACCCCACCTTCTTGTCAGCTTTCATTCCCCAGTTATTCTTCCCCGTCTTTTTAGCAAACTGCTTAGCCCTGAAAACAGCCATAGCAATTTGCCATGTAATGTCCATCTCTTCCACGTCTTCTGAATAAATCTGATCCAGATCAGCAAATGACAGCTGAGGTGGAAGCTCTCCAGCTACAAAAGCATTGTAGCAGTTAACAAGCCCTGTGGCTAGAGCCAGATTCTCATCAGTTTCTTTCATGTTTGAGGAAGAGGCTACAACTGGCACATTTGGAGGGGGAACAGCTTGTGGAGTGATAAATGGCTGGCTTTGAGAATGAGGAATGGATGATGCAGCAGTGAAGGTCTGAATCTGAGTTTGTTGAGAAGCAAATGCTTGACCTGAGGAAGACATGATTGATGAGAGAGCATTGTTAGAGGAGATTCTGAGATTTGCAGTTGAATACGAGTTCACATGGTTAATCTCTCTCTGTTTATCATCAATATCACAAGCTTTGATGATCGCCATAGTTTCAGCAAGAGTGAGGCGATTCAGATCCTTGGTCTTCTTAATCACAACAACATTCATGTCCCATGACCTTGGAAGAGCATTAAGAAGCTTCTTGTTAATCTCGGACTTGGTCAAGAAAATCCCAGATATGTTCATGTCAGTAGTGAGAGTTGTGAACCGTTGCAGCTGCGCCTCCAGAGTCTCTCCGGGAATGTAGTTGAACATATTGAATTTTTGTCGCAACATGTCCTGGCGACTCTCCTTCATATCTTCATTTCCTTCATATACCTCAATCAGGGCTTCCCACAAATCTTTAGCTGAGGTATACTCTCGGAAACCTTGAGCAATATCAGGAGATAATGCCATGGTCAGAGTGGCTAAAGCCCTTTCCTGCTCTTCAACTTTCTCAAACTCTTCATCTGTGTAGTTCTCAACAGCTTTGTCAATCACTTGTCCTCCAACCGTCATAGTGATTCGAACAGGACCCTTGATGATGCTTCTCCAGACTTTAAAGTCTTTCATCTTAATGTACTTTTCAATCCGGTATTTCCACTCAGGAAAACCATCTGCAGACATCAGTCTTGGAATACGCATAGTTGTGCCCATGACAGTATCAAGTTCGTGAAAATGGGTTTGACTTTGAGATTCCATCAGAAATTAAAGCAAAACAATATCAGAAATGAGTTTACGGTTGATGTGTTTACGGTTGATGTGTTTACGGTTGATGTGTTTATGGCCATAAACTGAGTTTATGGTCGGGTGTTTACGGCCGGGGTGATTACGGTCTAACTGTTTACGGTTATTGAAGATTAGTTTACGGTTAATGAAGATGTTAAGTTTACGGTCCAAGAACACAGTTTACAGTTGATGAATGTTCTTGAGTTTACGGTCGTAAGCTGGGTTTACGGCCGTAATCTCTAGGCAGTAAACTCCCAGAAAGTGCGTTTTTGGAGTAGATTCAATCCCTTTAACAACGAAAACACCAAAACCAATCTCGAACAGTAAAGAATGTCACTCTAAACAGCCGAAAACTCCATTGAATGAAGCTTTGACACCGGTTTTGCTCTGATACCAATTGTAAGGTCCTGAAACGGATCTTTACCAATGATCAAGGCAATCAGACAATCACAAGCAATCAGAATAATAGTAGAAGAAGAAGAGAAATCGATCAATCAAGCTTGCACACGTTTATTACTGAAAACGTCTGGTACAACTCGATATACTGGTCGTGAACTCTATTGCATCAACAACCTTACAATGACCTACAACTCCTCTATTTATACTAGACTTGGGCCGCAAACAGGGTTTACGACCGTAAACAGGCTTACGGCCGTAAACTCACCATCTGGCCGTAAACTGCTAAACAACCCACAAAATGACATTAAAGACTCAAATGAACAAGTACAATGAAAGCCTAGACCAAACCATTAACTGAACCCTTCACTCGGAGTCTTCTGGCGCTCCAGGACTCGCCTCGTAGCACTTGGGAAGTACTAGAGGTTGGGGGAGGTTTAGAGAGAAGTTAGAGAGAGAGAGAGAAGGATTAAGGTCTGAGGAAAATGAGTGAGCCTCGCATAGTATTTATAGGCTGAAAATGGCTCAACTCGGTGAGTTCTGAGCCTCCAACTCGTCGAGTTGGGTGCCATGTGTCACCATCTGGTGGCAAGGCGTGGGGAAGAAGTAATGGCTCAGATCGCCCCACGTCACCCACTTCGCATCAGCCCATCCCGACTTCTAGATTCCGTAACTTTCGCATACGAGCTCCGTTTTCAACGTTATTTATCACGCGTAGGTATTGACAATATCTACAACTCTCCTTTTGACTCCATCGGCTAATTCTCGTCCGATTTTAAATTTAACAGTAAGAGAAGATTACACCGTTTAACGATCGTGTAAAATTCATAACTTGTACAGACGGACTCCATTTTCGACGGTCTTTTTATCGTTGAGCTCCTATTAATGAGATATTCAATTCTCATTTAGGTTGTTTCGGCTAAAAATCGATCGATCTAAAATTCGAATTCCAGGCTGTGCACTCCTATGCTAAATCTTAGAAAAATCATAACTTCCTCATATGAAGTCAGATTTGGACGTTCTTTTCATGCACATTCTTGGTTTAATGTATACTACGACTTTCCTTTAGATCGCTAAGGCTAAAAAGTAATTTATCAAAAATTCACTTTTTACGTTACGCGGTGTCGTGTCGGTTTAGCCGTAAAACTTCGACAGGTCATAACTTCTTCGTTATAACTCGGATTTCGGCGTTCTTTATATCTCCGGAATCCTTGTCACCACCACTACAAATTTCTTCATAGATATTGGGTTTATCTATTATTTTATTTTTGACGCATATTGTCATTCTTAATTTATTATATCTTATAAATGAGTATAATGCACATAAAATCATATAGTTCACATAATATTCAAGTAATTCCTCTTTATTCCTTCAAATTAGGTTACAATTGTTGACCCTAACTATTACATCATCATACTAATGCTTAGCCTAGAAACACGGGCGTTATAATTCTCTCCTCCTTAGGATGATTCCGTCCTGGAATCATGCATCAGCAAACAGATGTGGATAGAGTCTCATCATCTCACTCTCTATTTCCCAGGTGAGGTTCAGCCCATTGGTATGTTTCCATCGCACTAGCACTAAGTCGACCATCTTGCGTCGGAACTTCTTGGTCGTTACAATAATTGCCTCAGGCTCTTCGATTAACCTATTCATCCATCCTTAACTCCGATATTGGAATTATATCGGGAACTTCTCCTGTGAACTTCCTCAAATAACATACATGGAAAGTGTTATGAATACCATCCAATTCTTCCGGTAATTCCAACATGTAAGCTTGGTTTCCAATAAACCTTGGACTCAACTTTCCTCTCTTTCCAAATCTTATAAGTCCCTTCCAAGGTGAGACTTTAAGAAAAACCGAATCTCCAACTTCGAATGTCATCGATCGTTACTTTTTGTCAGCATAGCTCTTTTGACGATCTTGAGCCGCTAACATTCTTTCTCTAATCACTTTCAGCTTTTCAGCAGTTTGATGGACGATCTCGGGGCCCATAAACTGCTTTTCTCCAGCCTCAAGCCAACAAGACGGCGTATGACACTTCTGTCCGTACAAGGCTTGATAAGGTGTCATCTTGATGCTCGAATGGTAACTATTATTATAGGAAAACTCTACCAGGGGTAAGTGTTCTTCCCAGTTACCTTGGAATTCTAGGGTACATGCTTTTAGCATATCTTCCAATGTTTGAATTGTCCTTTCGCTCAGACCATCAGTCTACAGATGGTAGGTTGTGCTTAAACACAACTTCATACATATTTCCTCTTGTAGACTCCTCCAAAATCTTGATGTGAAACAACTATCATGATCTGATATAATCGTTAAAGGTACACCGTGAAGTCTTACTACCTCCTTCACGTAAGCATTTGCACGCTTATCCATAGACCATCTCTCATTGGATGCTATGAAGTGTGCACTCTTTGTGAAACGATCCACTACTACCCAAATCATGTCGTGACCGTTCTTCGTACTGGGTAGTTTAGTCTTAAAATCCATGGTGATGTATTCCCATTTACCCATGGGTACATGTAAAGGTTCTAAACTCCCATACGGTTTCTGATGTTGTGCCTTAACCCTCGCACATGTTACACACTCTGCCACATACTTTGCAACATCGAGCTTCATCTTCGGCCACCAGTAGTAGGGTTTCAGATCCCTATACATCTTAGTGTTGTCGGGATGAATTGAGTACATGGTCTTGTGAGCTTCTTCCATCATAAGATTTCTTATTCCGCCATCTTAGGTACCCACATGCTATCTTGGAATACCTTCAATCCTTGATTATTCGTACCGAACACCAACGTTTTGCCTAAACATTATTCCTTTCGGTCATTTTTCTCTAAATCTTCTTCCTAAGATTCTTGATGCTTTGCATAATCGTTGAGACAACTTCAATTCTTAACGCTCTCGGCCTTTTTCTTTCCAAGTTTACTCTTCGACTTAGAGCATCAGCTACAACATTTGCTTTACCAGGATGGTAAAGTATCTCACAGTCGTAATCTTTGAGTAACTCTAGCCAGCGTCGTTGTCTCATATTCAATTCCTTCTGATTGAAGAGATACTGGAGACTCTTATGATCAGTGAAAAGTTTACACTTCGTGCCATAAAGATAATGCCTCCATATCTTTAATGTGAATACTACCGCTGCCAACTCCAGATCATGAGTGGGGTAGTTCTTCTCGTGCTCTTTCAATTGTCGTGATGCATATGCTATCACTTTATCTCTTTGGGTCAGAACACAACTTAACCCAACTCCAGATGCATTGCTATAGAATGCGAAGTCTTCAACTCCGTCAGGTAAAGAAAGAATTGGTGCTTCACACAACTTCTTCTTTAATTTCTCGAATGCTTCTTCATGTTTCTCACTCCATGTCTATGTAGCTCCTTTATGGGTCAAAGCTGTCAATGGAGCATCTATCGAAGAAAAGCCTTGGATAAATCTTCGGTAATATCCAGCTAATCCCAGAAAGCTTCGAATCTTAGTGAGACTTTTTGGTCGTTCCCCCTTCATCACAACTTCAATATTTGCTGGTTCAACCATTATTCCTTCTTGGTTAACCACATGACCCAAGAATTGGACTTCTCAAATCTAAAAATAACATTTGGAGAACTTTGCATACAACTTCTCATTCTTCAAAACTTCTAACACTTCTCGCAGGTGCTTACCATGCTCCTGCTGGCTCTTTGAGTAAATTAGAATGTCATATATGAACACTATCATGGATTTATCGAGGAATGGTTTACAAACCCTGTTCATTAAATCCATAAATGTTGCTGGAGCATTGGTTAGTCCAAATAACATAACCTAGAACTCATAGTGTCTGTATCTTGTTCTGTATGCGGTTTTATTAATATCTTACTCTCTCACTTTCAGTTGATGATATCCTGACCTAAGATCGATCTTTGAGAAATATCTCTAACCTTGTAGCTGATCGAATAGGTCATCAATCCTTGGCAATGGGTACTTGTTTTTCACCGTTGCCTTGTTCAGCTCTCTATAGTCTATGCACATCCTCATGCTTCCATCGTTCTTCTTCACGAATAACACCGGATCTCCCCAAGGTGATGAACTAGGTCTAATGAAACCATTGTCCAATAACTCCTGAAGTTGCATCATAACATCCTTCATCTCTGTCGGTGCTAATCGGTATGGTACTTTCGCTATTGTGTTGATCCTGGCAACAAGTCTATTTGAAACTCTACTTTTCTATCAGGGGGAAATCCAGGAAGATCTTCAGGAAAGACTTCCAGATATTCACACACCACTGGTATTCTTTGTATTTCTTTCTATTCCTTCTTTACATCGATCACAAATGCCAAGTATGATGTGCATCCTTTGGACAAACATTTTCTGGTTTTCATCAGGGAAATGATTCCAGAATTCACTCTACGTTTGTCCCCTTACACCATAAATGACTCTTTTCCAGTTGGGTTTACTCTTACCATCTTCTTCTTGCATGATATCTCAGCATCGTTTACACTAAGCCAATCCATCCCTAGTATGATGTCGAAACCATTCAAATCAATGGGTAACAGCTCCTCGTGGAATTTGTTTCCCTTCAAGACGGTGACAATGATTTTAATGAAATTGCTAACAGGTATGAATTTGCCACTGGCAACTTCTACAACTAGAGCATTATCAAGTTTATCTACAGACAATGCTAGTCTCCCACCAAATTTGTGTGATATAAAGTAGTAATTCACTCCGAAATCAAACAATATCTTGGCAGGCAATCCATTTACAAGAAAGGTACCTGAAGCGACATCTGTTGCATTCTTTGCGGCATCCAGGGTCATCTGGAAAGCTCTCGCCTTTGGCCTTGGTGGAACGTTAGGCCTTGCTGGCTCCTTCTTCTTCGGGTAGTCTTTCGAAATGTGCCCTTCTTCGTTACATCCATAGCACACCCTCTTGTTGGATGTGCACTCGTTTGTATAATGCCCAGTCTTACCATATTTGTAGCAGGCTCACCTCCTCGCTATATTTCCCGAAGTGTTTCTTTTTACACTTCTCGCACCACTTAGCTTCGCCTCCTCCTCCTCTAAATTTCTTCAAACCAGACTTTGAGAATTTTCTATTCTTGTTGGACCTTGAAGATCCATCAAACTTCCCTTTCTCGCCAACTTCAACCTTGTTGGCGGCTCTTCCCGTGATCATCTCCTCAACAGACTTGGCAGTCCAGATAGCTGCCACAAGAGTAAGTGGTTGGTGGACTGGCACAACGTACTCCCATGGAAGTCCCTTTGCATACTTATCGATTTTTATTAGCTCGCCGGCGAAGATGAGCAAAGCAAACTCCATCTTTTCTGTGAACGCATTGGTGTATTCATCAATAGACATGCTGCCCTGCTTCAACGTCAGGAATTGGTTCTCTAGTTCTAGCAGGTTTTAGGCCGAGCAGAACTTGTGTTTAAATTGTATCAAGAACTCTGTCCATGTCAGTTGTAGTGGCTCATTGGGGCTTACAGTCTTCCCCAGAGTGTTCCACCAGCGAACAGCGCCACCTATGAACTGACGCGCTGCATATGTAGTTTGTAGCTTGCCCTTGCAACCACATGTTATGAAGGCTAACTCCATCTCTGAGATCCAGTTCATAACTCCCATTGGATCCTCCTTCCTAATGAATTTCGATGGCTTGGAAGTCGTGAAGTCCTTATACTTTCATCCGTTCCTCTCGATTCCTTCATCTTGGTTATTCCTCCTAACCATTGGCGGTTCAGCTTGACCAACGGTTCTACTGTAATTCCCTTCTTCTGACTGTCCATCATTTAGTTATGGCTGTTCAACAGGCATCGCAGGTTCATCCCTATTATTCAGCAACATTTTCCTCATCTCTTCCCTCTATTCGGCCATCATAGTCCGAATCATGGCTTGCACTCCTGCCATCGTGATTGGCTCAGGTGCCGCTGCTACTTCCGGTGCACGCTCAATCACAGGCCGCTGATTAGCATTTCCATTAGCTTTTCCAATTCGAGTTCTCACCATGTCGATATATACACCAAAGTAGGCGAATTTAGATCTTTATTTACGATTAACGTTTAAATCTTCCTTGTCACTCCGAAACGTTACATGCTAGTTCTAATATCGTAGTCGAACGTTTAGAAATCAGAACACATAAAGTTTCCAGATCCGGTCGGCAACAGACCATAGATCCGATCAAATAATAGCATATAAGGCATCTTTATAGCTATAACATAATTCATTTAGCACATAAAAGCATTTTAGGCATCTTTCCTAAAATAAGCTAGTGCTTGTGTCTAAAATATAGTAGACACTCATCTCACAATCATCGCTTAGCATTCTAAGTTTAATTCTATAAATCCTTCAAATTCCTAGTTCGCTTAAACTAATGCTCTGATACCAACTGTGACATCCCCGTTTTCACGCCCAGAAAAGACCGATTTTGATTATGCTTTATTTAAAAATCAGAGTTTACTTTTAAAGAAATACGTTGCGGAATTTGTTCCCAAATATATGATAAATAATTTATCAAAGCATTTCCGAAGAAATGTATTTTCACTATATTAAAAACCTCGGGATATCGTTGTCAATGCAGATCAAAAGCATAAACAGAAACAACATAGGCCTTACAACATCTAATTATTCTAGTGGCCTATAATCCATTGATCTCTCATCAGATCATCACCCCTATGCTTCCTTACCACTACCTATAATGCAATAAACTGAGTGGGTCAGGCTTGGGAGCCTGGTGAGCACATAGGGTTTTCAACCTATAATAATTAATTTCATCAAATAATTCAACATGATTTCCCGTTCCCATTATCCTCACTTTACGTCCCTAAAGCATCTATTATAAGGGATCTAGCCTAAGGATTTTCATCGGGGTGGACAATATTGCTCAGGGGATTCCTCAGTAATTTATGTCAAATAAGGCAACCATGAGGGGGATGGAGTACACCTGGTGAACACGTAGTTCAAATAAACACCTACAGGTTGTGAGCCTGCCGGCGTTCCACTAGACTGTCTAGAATAGTCCATGGTCGTCATCTATACTTTTTTATATGACTGGATCATCGTAAACATTGATGCCTCTCATCATTTTATTTCATCACGCATCAACTATTTCATCTACCCATGTTTTACCCAACATTTTCGTAGATATAAAATACATATACATTTTAAATCATTTAAAACATGTATAAATCGTTCATCCAACATAGATATCATGAACACAAATAATATGCAAACATAGCACATAATTTATATTAAACACTTCATATCTATGTGTAAGATGAAAGTAACTATGCACTCACTTGTTAAAGTGGTGATTCCAACTTGGACAGTACTTCGCTTCTTAACAATATAATTTCCTTCAACGAAACCTAGTATTATTACAACTGGATTTTAGTCTAATATTTATTGCGACTAATTACGAGCGATTTTGTTTTATAAGTGTTAAACAATACTTTTCATACACTATGTATAGACAGGGGAAGACATGAGACGCCGGAGGGCATGACCATTTTGGCATTATAGCACTTCTGAAATCCAACAACTCTATGCGGCCCTTCAAACCAGATTCCCCGTACCGCGAGTAGTTAAAAGATATTATAATAACACTTTATATATATATATATATATATATATATATATATATATATATATATATATATTGTTTATAAGTTCATAATAACGATAATAAACTTAAACATAAGCTATACTTAAAGTAGGGTAAGCATAACTCACTTACCGGGAGGTTTGGCTAGGAATCGGGCTCTGCGGGGGCAGAACTTCTGAGCCGAAAGCTCTTCTTCTCGGAGCCTTCTGGCGCTCCGGGACTCGCCTCTTAGCACTTGAGAAGTACTAGAGGTTGGGGAGGTTTAGAGAGAAGTTAGAGAGAGAAGGGTTAAGGTGTGAGGAAAATGAGTGAGCCTTGCATGGTATTTATAGGCTGAAAAATGGCTCAACTCAGCGAGTTCTTAGCCTCCAACTTGTCAAGTTGGGTTCCAGGTGTCACCATCTGGTGGCAAGGTGTGGGGAGGAAGCAATGGCTCAGATCGCGCCACGTCACCCACTTCGCATCAGCCCATCCCGACTTCTAAATTCCGTAACTTTCGTATACGAGCTCAGTTTTCGACGTTCTTTATATCCATGCGTAGGTATTGACAAGATCTACAACTCTCCTTTTGACTCCATCAGCTAATTCTCGGCCAATTTTAAATTTAACAGTATGATAAGATTACATTGTTTTATGACCGTGTAAAATTCATAACTTCTACATATGGACTCCGTTTTCGACTGTCTTTTTATCATTTAGCTCCTATTAATGAGATCTTCAATTCTCAATTAGGTTGTGTCGGTTAAAATCGATCGATCTAAAATTCAAATTTCGGGTTGTGCACTCCTATGCTAAATCTTAGAAAAATCATAACTTCCTCATACGAAGTCAGATTTAGATGTTCTTGCACGTTCTCGGTTTAATGTATACTACGCCTTTCATTTAGATCGCTAAGGATAAACAGTAATTTATCAAAAATTTACTTTTTACGTTACGTGGTGTCGTGCCGGTTTAGCCGTAAAACTTCGACATGTCATAATTTCTTCGTTATAACTCGGATTTCGGCGTTCTTTATATCTCTAAAATCCTTGTCACGACCACTAAAACTTTTTTCATAGATATTGTGTTTATCTATTGTTTTATTTTTTACGCTTATTTTCATTCTTAATTTATTATATCTTATAAATGAGTATAATGCACATAAAATCACATAATTCACATAATATTCAAGTAATTCCTCTTTATTACTTCAAATTAGGTTACAATTGTTGAACCTAAATATTACATCATCATACTAATGCTTAGCCTAGAAACACGTGCGTTACATATTACCTCTACCAGACAATTGAGAGTAGTCCTTGTGGTTAAAATAATGAAGATGAGGCTGTTAACTTGTCGCAACTGGTATGCCCGTGAGCCTCATTTTAGAAATATTTCTTGGTGTATTATCATAATTTTAACTCATTTTACATAACCTCATAGATATAGCTGGCTCCGAGAGCTCTAAAGCTGAAATTATTGGTGTCCGTAGAAAAGAAGGAGCCTGCATAAATAAAATCCTGCTAACTCTTGGAACTGTAAGCCCTCAACCATTGCCTAAATTTTATCAGTATAATCTCCCAGGATAAAAATGGAAAGCATTAAATTTGAAACTGTCACAGGTTATATCAAAATTATCAGATGGGAGAGTTGCTCATATCCTATACAGAGACTCAAAATTAACCAGACTTCTCAATCTTCTTTAAGTGGTCATGGAAGGGTATCTGTAAGTCTTTTATGCAACTTCCATATTTAATCCTAAAATATATTTCTGTTTATTTATTTATTTTTATTTCAGCTTATTTGCACTGTCAATCCCTCTTCACGCAATTCAGAGGAGACACACAACTCATTTTACGTCCCCAAGTGCAGGAAACTTGTAGAAAAAGTGTGGTTGAGTTGATGCATCTTCAAGTGGTGAAGCTGCAAGGCTTAAAGCTGCCATGGAGATTGTCAAAGGAGAACTTACTCATGGGTTCCTTTTAATGTTGTATGTTTTGTTTTTCTATAATAAATATTATGCAGTATTAGCAATGTATTACATTTACTTACTACTAGAATAATTATTTGTATTTTACATATTATTGCAATGAATTATATTTCTTGTTTATGGTATTTTATTTTGTATTATCAGACTTTAAATGTGTTATTTAATTTGAAAATGAGTATATATATATATATATATATATATATATATATATATATATATATATATATATATATATATATTAAAACGTTTAAAATTATGACATGCAAAAATGTGTGTAACCTTTCTTTATGACAGGGGCTTTAATGATACGCAATGCGAGTCGTAAACGTGCGTTGTAAGGTTACAACACGCAAATGCGTGTCGTCTTCTTTATGACAAGGCCTTCCTTGACACACATTGCGTGTCGTAAGAGCGCGTCGTAAGGTTACGACACGCAAATGTGTGTCGTCTTTCTTTATGACAGGGCCTTCCTTGACACGCGTTTGCGTGTCATGTGTGGCTTTTATGACACGCAATGCATGTCATTAAAGGGTGTTTTTGTAGTAGTGACTAGTCACAACTATTTTATGGTAATAAAACAACTAAGATTCAAGAATATATAACCAGATTGTTCTTCTAATCACTAAAACTCAACAACATGTAATAAAGCAATGATCTTTAGCACATATGGATCTTCAATTAAACTTGACACAATAAATTAAATAAGAATAAACAAACCAAATATGCAATTTAATCCAAAATCTCACGATTCGTCTAATCTTGAACACAAAGCAAAAGTTTTTAACACCTAAATTCAAAAAGTAAAAACAAGGGGAGAACAATTGGAATACTAATCGTGATAAGAAAAAAAACCGAATTTTTCCCGACATGAATCCACTCTCGAATCCTTCAGATATTCGCTCCATATCAGCATAACGACCCTCCGGTCGCCTTTTAGACCCTCAAAACGGCACTGCTGGGGTTTATTTTAGTAGGAAACGAATTAGGGTTGAAGATATGTCATTAGGGTTAATTTTCGGCTCTATTTGTAGTTTACAGCACCGCCACGCCATTGGAGATGGTTTCTTCGTGTCCACAAAATTTTCTGAAGTCGTCACGCTGTGGGAATGGCTCTGCCATGGTGTGGAAACCGGGAATAAAATTTTGGCATAAAATGAAAAGTCATCCAAAATTTTGTCTAGTTTCGAGAACATCTTGAAGCTCGTCAATGGAGTTATGAGTCATGAAATATGACCAAAACACTGACGAGAGGTCAAACTGCCAACAACATCCTTTTTACGTCTTTTTAGCTCATTTCTCCTCCTTTTGCATCCCAGCTCCAATTTTAAGTGTAATTGAACATTTCAAAGCATATTAAATATCATATACCTTAAAATATAACATTTTTACTCAAATATATTAAGATAATGACCTAAAATACATAGTTAAATAAGGTCATATCATATAATAATTTAAAGGATTATTTAAGAAAAAAGACCACATTGTAAGAATAAATTATTTTCATTATATTATAAGAAGTAAACCTAGTTAAGGTACTGAATTTGTATTTTAGAAACTTTTTTTTGTCTCAGAACATAGGGTTAAGGGCATTTAAAAAATACAAAACCCTAGGGACCATTATGGAAAATCCAACTACAATAGCCATAGCAACAGGAGAATAGCCCGATCTCTTTTTCATCCTATGTTCTTGCTACATACTAAACCATAACCCCCCTCATTGTTGCCTTTCATGCGCTAGGAAAGAAGTTAGGGTGAGAAGGAAATATGGAAAGAGAGAAAGAAGAGGGAAAGAAGCCGACAAGAAGAAGAACCCACTGAAGAGGAAGTTGTCGACTAGAGAATACCTCATCGGAGAGATGGCTGGAGGTGGGAGAGAGGTTGTGGAAGGAGATGTTTTTTCTTGATTTCTTGAGGTACTCTTATTTGCTCCCTAACCTATTCTTTTTTTTGTCAATTAACCACCATGAAAACACCGCCACCAACCACCATTGTCGTCGATGGTGGTAACCTTTAGTAAACCACCCAATCACCATCGTGGACCCACAAAGTGGAGGTGTAGTTATGAGCTTCCAAATCTATGGCTAAATAATAAAAGCTAAACATATGTCTTCTTCTTTCTCTTTTTTGGAAAATACTTTAGTGTGAGGGTTTTATCCACCATAAAACCAACTTAGCTCCACCATGTTACCACCATTTCATGGTGGCTAAGTTGTGACTCTTGTTCATCCCTTGCAATAGTGGATTAAGTGCTTAATGGGTTTATATTGAAAGTTACCCCTCATTTTCATTCTAGTGATCTTTAAGTCATTCTAGTAATCTTTAAGTGAGCTTCCAAATCCATGGCTAAAGACTAAAAGTTAAACACCCTTCTGCTTCTTTTCCTTTTTGGGAAATAATTTGGTGTGAGGGTTTTATCCACCCTAAAACCACATTAGCACCACCATGTGACCATGGTGGATGAGTTATGACTCTTATCCAGCTCTTGTAATAGTGGATTAAGTTCTTAATGGGTTTATATTGAACGTTACCCCTCAGTTTACTTCTAGTGATTTAAGTGAAGAAGTGTGATTTAAATGTAGTGATTTTGATGAAGTTCTTAAACAATTAAGAGGTTTATTGTTTGATTATGGAAATAATTGGTTTAAGATTTCATTCCATAGAAATGAATGTTTATTATCTTAACCACTAAGTACTTAATGGGTTGAGTGGAAAGTAGACTAAGTGTTGTTAGTTTTGCAAAATTCTGAAACCGTCCCCTAACTTTGGAAATCATATAAAATCACTAGTTATCCGAAATGCATGTATAATATGTCCCTGAAAAGGTATTGATGTCTAGCTTCATTTACCAACAACGCTTAATCTGGGTTTTTTTTCTATATTTATGTAGAGCTTTCATTTAATGCAGACTGGTCCAGAATATATTATGATCACTTTTGGTCATTTTTTTTAAAAAATCGTAATTATATATAGGAAGCTCCAAATTAATGAGGATCTTTCTAGATTGATAAGAATGTGCATTTTCTTTCCTAAAAAAGGTATTGGTCTTATTACATTCTCAAATTAGATGGTATTGACATTATTTCCAGATTGGTCCAGAAATATGGTTGTTTGCAATAGCCAACTTGTAAAATATATAAATAATTCTAGAAAAATCTAATTGGTATAAGGTCTTACGCTGAGTTTAGCTGAAAGAGTATATTTTAAAAAAATCATGGAATGAACCTCACTCATTCTAGGTTGTTGGTGACCATCTTCACTGATTGGTCCTAAAAGTGGTTGATTTTTATAGTAAATTCGTGAAATCAATAGAAAATAACATTAAAATAAATATAGAATGTATTTTATATCCCAAACAAGATAAGGAAATGTTCTTCAATAATAAATATTAATATTTGATGGTAATGGGAATGGGAACAAGGATAAGAGTGTGACATCCGTCAAATTTTGGTCAACAAAGTCAACAAGGGTCAACAAAAGTCAATTGTGTGTATATTAGGTCAAAAAGGCGAAATGTGATTCTCGTAACATCCCTAATGTATTATCAAATAATATAATGCTATGCACACTTTTTTGAAATCCGTTATCGAATAAACTCTTTTATTGCGATCAATAAACTACGGTAATGTGGTCATTCGATAATACACACAAATATTATCGGGAATTGGGTAATGTTCATAACACAAGGTTTACGTGTTCACAAATCCATAAACACGTTTTAAACATCATATGACCTAGTATTTAGTTGATACTCTGGTGGTTATTGTGGAAAAAGGTCATACATCAAGAAAACGAAAGTTATCACGATTTAACACTACAATGCATGTGTGACAAAAATAGATGATCGGTGAACGATTATCGAGTTATAACAAATATAACGTCATACAAGGTGTATGGAAATACAACATACAAATGATCTTTAGTGTATAAATGAACTATACAAATTTCCATATCACCCACCGCTAATAAACATATGAAAACGAGTAAAGCAACCAACTTTTATGACACTTTCTAAGAATAAGAGTTAGTGTATTATTATAAAAGTTAACAAAGTTATAAAAAAATGTATGCACTTATATATGTATAAACATAATTAACCACTCTTATATTTTTTTATAAAAAGAAAATTCAACCCCATTAAAATAATGCAAAAACTCTACTAGACAACATCATTGTGTTACTTACATCTTTAATAAAATAATCCTTTAACCATCCCCTAACAATCCCCCATAATCATACAAGATCTCCCACCCCATAACCTTAAAAATTCGGCCCCCATGATCTACACCACCCTATGAAGTTTTCCCTATAAATACCCCTATATTTCCATCCATTATCTTCACTATTCAAGATTACACAAAGCCAACACTCTTTCACTTTCTCTCCTTTTTCTTCTTGGCCGAGAATTGCACCACCACCATAACTCTTCAAATTTCTTCATTTCAATCTTCATCACTTGTTCATACAACCCTCTCAACTCAAGACCTTGGAAGAAAGGCTCAAGAACACGAAGATCCAAGCCAAGAACCACCATTTTCAAGTTCGTTTAACCGTTGGACAATAACACCACAAGTGAGTTCATACCCCCCCCCCCCCTTTTCTACTAGTTTTCACTTTTACACTTTCGGGGGAGATTACATGCCATGTAAACAAAATACATTTTGTACAATAACTTTACACAAAGGTCCTTGATCTAATATCCTCTAGACAAAACTTTTAACCTTTGGGTAATGTTATATCATGCATGTTTATGCTTTATTTATGAAAATATATGCATATATACTTATTTTCAAAGAAAGCACACAAGACCCGTTCCTTTATATGCACAAGTTTCTAGTATTAGATCTATTGTATGATGGATAATACGTTTATCCATTGGATAATATTATTGCACATTAGATAAACACAAACTAACATTTTTACCAAAAATCTAGTTTTAAAAGATTAAAACTTTGTGTTTACACATTGGATAAAACCATTACCCCTTAGATAATACCATTATCCATTGGGTAATACTGGTATACACTACATTAATGTTATGGAAAAGTGATATTTACACATACAAGGGTTTTCATTACACCAAAACGTAAACTTGTTGAAACAATTATGTGAGACAGAGTCTTCACCGTACCTACCAGAGTACACACAAAAGTCCTGAATTATAACTAGAATCTCGGTAAGAGAGCATGATACTTGTGTATAGAGATCTATACGGGACTGACAATCCCGAACCTAAGCTTCTATCTACAGCTAGACTGGCAGGTCTGAGGTGGCAAATGTCTAACATTCTGATGCCTGAAGAATTTCGCAGCAGGCCAACTTTGGTTTTAGCATGGTTGTAATAACTCACATGGGAAATCAACGATACATTTAGTTTACGGGGTAACATGCGTTCAAATGGTTTTATATAGGAATAAAACTACGTAATACTACTTTAAGTATAGAAATACTTATACATTTTTGGTTTTAGGGTTTTTAAAACTACAACTCATTTTAAAAGAAATATTGGATTTTTTGGGAACAAACACTACATTTTTAAGTATGGTTATTTCCTTATACACTACATTTATAAGTAAGGTTATTTACTTATACACTACATTTATAAGTATGGTTATTTACTTATACACTACATTTATAAGTATGGTTATTTACTTATACACTCAATTTTTGGATAATAAAAATCACATGACAAGTCACACTTTTTATAAGTTTAGAAGTTATGGGAACTTTTATTTTATAAATGCTTTTGGATACATACTACACACATACATTCTTCTTGTACGCTGAAGGCGTGCAAATACAAAACATTTTACAAGGCAGAGATATGATTTTCATACAAGGAAAAATATCGGATTTTTCTACAACTGAACTCTTATGAACTCACCAACTTTATGTTGACTTTTAAAACGACATGTAATCTCAGGAAACAGTTAAGCTTGGGTCCGTGGAGCTACTTTTGAAGACAAGACACCAAATATCATTACGAAAACTACTTTATTTGATAACATGCAAACCTTGTAATGTGTTTTGATACTAAGTAACATTTGGGTCATGTAACTGATATAATCATATGATATGATGGGTTTTTATGTGCTTGTGTTTCAATGTATACAATTATTGTGATACTGTGATCATCGTTCCACCCCCGGACGTTTTCGCCATCCGGTTTGGGGGTGTGATCGGAGTATCAACCAAACACTACGTCATATGATGCTTAAAACGTGTTTATGGATTTGTGAACACGTAAACCTTGTGTTATGAACATTACCCTATTCCTGGTAATATTTGTGTGTTTTATCAAATTACTACATTACCGTAGTTTATTGATTGCAATAAAAGCATTTATTCGATAACGAATTTCAAAATAGTGTGCGTAACATTATAATATTCGATAATACATTAGGGATGTTACGAGAATCACATTTCGCCTTTTTGACCTAATATACGCACAATTGAATTTTGTTGACCCTTGTTGACTTTATAGTAAATTCGTGAAATCAATAGAAAATAACATTAAAATAATTAAAGAATGTATTTTATATCCCAAAAAGATAAGGAAATGTTCTTCAATATTAAATATTAATATTTGATGGTAATGGGAATGGGAACAAGGATAAGAGGGATAAATCGGTCCACAAACTAATTTGTGTAACGACTTTAAAAGTATTAATAAACTGTAAATTATGTATTATTAAATATTAATTGAAATATTAACTAAGTAGGGGTTATTGATATGTACTGTTGGTGTTCATTAAGGTGGAAGTTCATATTAGCCAACACATGTAGTGTTGCTCAGTCCACTTTGTTGTTTAGGTGAGTTGCAATAAATTACTTATTATGTTGACTATGAATGTGTATGTGTAATGTTGACCTTGATAAGCTCTTCGAAGGAAGCGATCAAGGTTTAGATGACCATGACAAGCCCTTAGGGGGAGGTGGGAAGCGATTGAGCTAGTAGGTCATGACAAGTCCTTCGAGAGAAGTGACAAGTTCTCATGGTTGTAATGTCTGAGTAAGCCTTTCGGGAGAATCAACCTTCAAATATAGGGTTGGTACCAATAATTTGTATTTATATGATATTTTTTTGTGTTAAGTTACATGTTATGTGGAGGTATATGATTTATATAATGGGTGAGTATTTTGTATGCTCACTAAACATTTTCGCTTACCTATTGTTTATTAATATTTTTCAGGACCCTTCTGAGGTAGACAAATGAAGGACTTGGCGTGACTGC
Source organism: Lactuca virosa (assembly GCF_052849685.1). Classification (NCBI taxonomy): domain Eukaryota; kingdom Viridiplantae; phylum Streptophyta; class Magnoliopsida; order Asterales; family Asteraceae; genus Lactuca; species Lactuca virosa. The sequence goes on from NC_136430.1 coordinate 349,952,577, forward strand.
AATCAACATTTCACATTCTTGTGGATTTTAAGTATTATTAATTTTTATTACATTTTGAATATGTAATCTAGGATTTTGACTTCCACACTATGTTTTTGAAACACCTTCATTTTACTCTGATATTATATTTGAAAGTTTAACTGAAATTACGTTTTAATGTTTTTGATATCAAAAATACTTTTTTTTCAAAACGTCGAAAAGCTATGGTTTTTAATATAATATTTTTTTAAGGTGTTTGCTTCTTTTAATGGTAACTACTGAAAATGTCTGGCCTTCGCTCCGGGTCGGGTTTTTTTTTTTTTTTTTTTTTGTTTTAACATAATAATCACAATATTATCACATCGTCGTAATTTGTGACACAGTAAATTGGGGTTGACCAAAAGATACCTGCACTCCAATTTATATAATCATAAATTAAAATATGCACCAATAAAACACTTAATAGTGAATATAGACCTCCAATTATATAAGATGCATGTCACTCATATATTACTAACAAAAAATTAATTATTATACCAATAAAAAGCTACACTCAATTATAAAATACAAATTTATATGCTACAGCAATGCAAAATGTTCCACCCCAATGATACATGAATCTAGGCAATCAGCAATGCAAAATGTTCCACCCCAATGATACATGAATCTAGGCAACATTAATCTTTGAGCCGAAAAAATTAAATTCAAAATAGCAATATATCTATGAAATATATAAAATCTTTGTGAGTAAAAATAGTGACAAAATGAAAAAAATAGAGACATACCACAAAATTTGTCATCATTTATTGGTAATTAATAGATTATTTTAAAATCATAAAGTATTTAGGTAATGGATTCACCATTGATGAATGCATGAGAATTGTCTGAGGTTGTGGGTGAAGCGATCCAAAACAAAATACTCATTGTATGTCTAATCATTATTATGGTTTAACAATATTCTCATATGATACTAAACATAAATGGGTATGTCTAATCATAGTTCTTATTTCAAACAATCTTGTCATATCTTAAACATAAAAGGATTCTATGCAACACATAGCAATGTACTTTCTTGGATGTGTTTATTATAGAAGTATATTTTCATTTTGCTAAGCTTCTTTTAAAATACATGTATACAACTTATACAAGTTTCTGAACATATCAAATTGGTCTTCTACTATCTTTTTTCACCTAATGCAATAAGATAATGTATCTATTTCACCTAATGTAATAAGATAATGAAGTAGCTTCATAAAAGATTTGTCTGCTAAAATGAATAATAAATATTTCAATGCAATATTCACCAATTTGATAATAAGAATTAAGAAAAAATTGTAAACCTGTGCACATTATGATAGCAAAAGCAAAGTGTTGTAGAGGAGGCAACCCTCAAATTAACTAAGGTGGCATTTTTGATTTCCTTATTATGCACAAAAATTAGCACCTAAAACCACATTAATTAAAACAATCCAAAGAAATGTTAGTAAAAGAATCTACATATCATTGTAGAAGAACATGTTAATCAGGAAATTATCAAAGAACCTCCAAATCATATGTTAAACCTAATTAAAAGTTCTCAAACGCTTTCTCTCAAACCCTTATATTTTCAAAAGACATAAATGCCCTCTCCTCATACTCTTCATTGAAAAATATCCCAACAAAGCTTTTCTGATTCATAAAATTGGTTCATTTAAAAAGAACATAGGGTGTTCGACCATTTAAAAAAATAACCTATAAACTTCTATACAATCAAAAAGAAACTTGCCATTTCAGAACCATAATATTGCATAATATTTGGATGGCTTAACCGACTTAGGTGCTGTTTTTCTTTTCTAAAAAGCCACTTCTGACCACTTATTGTTGTGATGCGCAGCACACGTGCAGCACTTGGCCTTTCGCATATGTTTATTTTTCAGAAGACTTCTGACTTAAAAATTGATGCGTGTGCTGCGTGGCGCAACACTTGACCCTCTGCTTCAAACCTCTTCACACCTTACTTTAACTTATTGCAGCAGTGTGCAGAGGTTGAAAAACTAACACACTTTTTATTACATGCTGCAGCCGTTTGATCCCCCTCTTCTGCTACAGAGGGTTGCAGAGGTGGTCCGTAGAATTTAGGCATTTTCGCTTCGAAAAAACAAACGGCACCTTAGTAAAGAAACTTCCTGTAAAAATCAATAAATATCACCGAGTTAAACGGATTTGAAAAAGAACAAAAAAATTACGTACTTTTCTCAAATTGCTAATACATACTTGTCCCAATTATATTGCATTTTCCTTTGACTTTGCAATTATTACATCATTTCCTTTTTTTTCTCCTGCAATTGTTGTTGCAATTGCCATATGAATGCTTTCTACTTCTCTTTGTGAGTTCAACAAAGGTAAAGTAATCATCATTAGCATTGATGACACATAAAGATGAAAGGCCTCATGGTGTAATATCATTATGTCACAAAAGTGTACTCCTAAAATTAATCGGTTGCATATAAATAGGTTACAAGAAACGATATTGATCATTACCAATGATATAGAAGGGAATATTGTTCCAATTGATGATGTTCTCCCTCCATATCTCCCATTATATCGCCTGCCAGAAGCTTCATGGGTGATGCCTTGAAAGGGTCTGCTAAAGAAATCTTTTATGCAACGTGCACGTTTTTATACGCATCATATCATAGATTTTTTTTATCTTTCAAAAATTTGATATGGAACATTTTAACTCATATTTTATTTTTCCCAATCATAATGAAATATTATTTTTATAAAAATAGCCACAAAATGAAAGATATGAAAGATACCTGACTAAAGTATATGAATCACTTATGTTGAATCTTGTCACAACTTGGATAAAGCGAGCAAAAGTTAAATTAAATAACTGAGCAATCTTTTCAGCTTTTGAAGCTGATATTCTTCCTAACTCTTGTTCATTAGGATGTACAAGTGAATCAGTTCAGAAGAACACAAAATAGTGAATCATAAAAAAGGCATTAAGAAGAAAAGAGTAAGAATTTTTACCTAATTCTTTAAGCCACTGCCACAAACCAAAGACTATTTCTCTTTGAAGCATAAAGACAAACACCTGCGAACACATTTTATAAATGATATTATAAGCTTTTAAAATACTTGTAAAGGCAGAATCTTTTCTAGAGACTAAGGGAATGAACCAAAGAAAACAATTCCTAGGGAAAGAGATAAAAACTGGAAAAAAACCAATAGAAGAAAACCTCAAACATTTTCAAAAGTATCAAAGCAACCTGGTTTCAAATAGTACATGAATGAATGATTTTCAACAAGTTATAGTCACAATTGAAGAGTACGAATTGTTTACGTGATTAATTGAAGAGAAACAACGTATTGGTGTGGTAATTTTCATCACTTATGAACAAAAGACATCGATTTTAGATGTAGACATATGTACTTTTGTTGAAGACAATGACGCCTCCTACCAAATCTGACTTACTCTGTGTTTGCCTTTCTTCCCTCTCTTTTCTTTCTGCGATCATAAGTCACAAACACACCCATAATATTTGTTCTTTCAATCGATTTAGGTCATGAAAGAGACAGAACAAATACAGTCAGTTGAAAAAAGAGGAAGGCATCGTCACTCTTGACGACGACTTTCCTGTTGCTTGAAAAAGAGGTCGGTTGTAACACTCGGTTTCGGATTGCTTCGTTAGTCGGGGCTGTAGCCCAATCATCAGTTATCATGAAGTTTAGGGCCTTGGATAAAAAAAGTATTTGGCCCTTTTCGGATGTGGGTGTTGTGGTTTAAGTGATCCAAGTGTTCGATGGTGTTTTCGGAGCCCAAATGTATAATCGTAATTTGATAATTCGGTCCTTTATAAATTTTGGGTTTTTATTCGGGAAGTTTTAAGGCTATGGTGAGTTGTTAGATGCGTAGGGCTTCTCACCACCTTTCCGCGGATGTAATGTTCGTTGGAAACGAACCTAAGACGAGGAAGTTAGGGCAATTTGAAATAATGGTAGAAATGGCCCTTAATGGAAAAGATTTGCAAGTTGGTCCCAGGAATGCAAGGATGAAAGGCGTGTCTCTGGGTTAGTATACCCATCGTGGGTTAGTACGCCCATCGTAAGCTGGGCTACGCCCAACATAGTGAGCAGAGTGCCAAACACTAATTTTTAGGGTTTGGGCACAATTTAAACATCCTTATAAGCTCAATGCTCTCTCATTTCTCAGCCTTCACTGACCTCTAGCCTCATTTCAGAAACCCTAACCTCTCATTGAGTGCTTGTGAGATCTAAGTGTGCATTTTGGTGTGCTTTTGCTCATTTTCAAGGAAAAGGTGTTTGGTGCAAGCTTGTGGTTCAAAGGAAGACTTATAGATCCAGACTCTTGGCTTCATTTCCAGCCATTTAAGGTATCAAGTTCATACCTTGGCTTCTTGTTATGCCTTATGGTTTAAGACTAGATTTGTGCTTATTTTAGGGCTTTGAGTCCTCCTTGTGAGTTTGAGCCACTCCAGGAGCTAAGGTTGCTAGATCTTGCCCTTTACGAGTTTATAAGTTCGTAAAAATGGTATCTTGATCCTTGCTTTTGGTCCCTGCATATTCTAGTTGGATTAATATGGGTCTTAATGGATTAAGATGGTTGTTGGGTCCCACTAAGACATGCAAATGCATAAAGGTTCCAACTTTATGCATTAAGAGCTTTATTTTAAGGTTCTCTGAAGTTTGGGTGCAAAGTGCTTAAGTGGTTAAGCCATAGAATAAGTTTTGGAGTAAGTCAGTTTACGCCCTGTGTAACTGACCGTACGCCCAGCGTACCGAGTTATTGGCCGTGATCTGGATTCGTCGAGTACGCCCAGCTTACTGAGTGTACGCCCCACGTACAACGCTCAGCTATGCTTTGGGCTTATTGTGTTTTTGGGCTTCGCATCTTTGGGCCACTTCTTTGGACTTGCTGCTTTGGGCCTTTTGGACCATCTGAGATCAACTATTTGGACTAAGGAAATTATTGGGCTTTAGGATAAGGCCCATATAGAGGTTGGGCCCAATTTGGAAAATTGGGCCATTAGTGAGCCTTTGTGGATCTATTGGTTTTGGGCCTTTTTGGTTTATGGGTTTGGGCCTTAGTTTTGGTTCAAGCTGGTCCAGGGGTAAAATGGTCATTTTACCCTAAGTATGGATTATGGTCCATAGATTGGAACCTAATTGTTAATTGGGTGTTATTTTGTACTGATAGCTCGGGGAGTCGTCAGAGCAGCAGCTAGGGATTTCTTTCAGTGAGCTTCAACATTCGAGGTGAGTCTCCTCACTGTACTATGGGTCAAAGGCACCAATGCCGACCCTTTTGGTTTATGTATCATAGGAAGAACTGGGGGTGGCCCTTGGCATTTGCATGAAAGACCGGGAGGTGGCTCCTGGCAATCTGTATGCGAGACCAAAGTCTGAACTTTGGCAGTTAATTAGTTAAGTAGTTGTAGATTGTATGCTAGTTGTCTTCGTAATGCTTGCATGGAAGACCAGGAGGTGGCTCCTTGCACTTGTCTATAAGACCCAGGGTTTTGTCCCCCAGCCTGGCAAGGAAGACCATGATACGGCTCGTGGCATAATGACAATATTATGGTTGGCACATAGCACTTTTTATTGATTGTTGGATATGTATGATATGTATGGCTTGTTTGATATATATGATATGTGGTATTTGAGGAACTCACTAAGATTTGTGCTTACAGTTTGTGGTTTATGATTTCAGGTACTTCTGGTTCGAAAGATAAGGGCCCGACTTGATCGCAGCGCATACACCCGTGTTTTTCCGCAATTTGCGATTTTGGGATTTTACTCTGATAATTGTTTACTCTGGAATACCTTTAAATGCTTAAATAAAGATAAATGAATGTTTGAATATATATTAAAAATGAAATTTTTACCCTATGATTTTTTGGATGTTACATCGGTAATGAAAGTAACATGGGCATGGCTTTCAAACCTAACGTATCAATATGCTCGGTAACCTTTCAATCTTCCATCGTGGACTCCTGATGACCATGTACACATCCATTTGGGACATGTTTTTAGAGCCTAGAAGATCAACCACCGGTGAAGCATGAGGTGGGCATTTTGTTCCATGACGGTGGGTTGAGGTGGATGAAAGAGGGGTATGAGAACTAAAAATGGGGTCAACTATGTAAGTTGAAGGTTTTGATTGAAGAGGGACAGGAATTAGGTGCCGTCGATAGGGATTTTGTCGATTGAGAAAGGCCGACAAATGAAAATGAAAGACACAGGGAGTGGAAGATTTGTGGCAAGCATCTGTAACGCCTGTGTTTCTGGGCTTGTCATTAATGTTGATATAATAGTCTAGGTTAACCTTTGTACCTCATTTTGAAATAATAGAAGTGTATTATTTGAGTATTTTGTGTTTTGTGCTTAATTGTGTGTCTTAATTGAATTAAGAATAAAAATAAGCGTCAAAATGAAATGTTAGATAAAGCCGATATATATGGATAATGTTGTAGTAGTTGAAACGAGGTTTCCGAATATATAAAGAATGTCGAAATCCGAGTTATAACGAAGAAGTTATGATATGTCGAAGTTTCGCGACAGAACCGGCACGACGCTGAATGACGTAAAAAGTGAATTTATGATGGAGCGATATTTAGCCTTAGTGATCTAAATGAAAGTCGTAGAGTTCATTAAACCGAGAGTGTGCATAAAAAGAATGCCCAAATCTGACTTCGTATAAGGAAGTTATGATTTTTCTAAGTTTCAGCTTACCACTATGCAGCCCGAATCTCGAATTCGAGATCGAGTGATTGTTGGTCGAAACAATCTAAATGAGAATCGAAGATCTCGTTGATAGTAGTGCATTGGTGAAAAGACAGACAAAAACGGACGTCAGATGAAGAAGTTATGAATTTATAATGAAGTTTTCCTGTCCCGGCCTACTAAAAATAAATAATAAAAATAAAGTCAAAATTAGCCGACGGAGTCTAAACGAAAGTTGTAGAGCGTAGCCTCACCTACTCGTGAATATAAAGAACGTCGAAAACGGAGTTCGTATGAGGAAGATATGAATTTTTGAAGTTTATTAAATAATTAAAATATTAAATTTAAATATAAATTCGGATATTATCCAAAGGGGGGGAGTCACCGGGCTTATCCGGGTTACGCCCAGCGTACCTGGATTTACGCCCAGCGTAAATCGAGGATCCAGCCCCCTATAAAAGGAAGTCGAGGCTGCCGAGTTTCAGTTGCTATTTTCTTTCCTTCTCTTGCGTTTTTACCTCGTTTTTCGTGCAAGAAATATCTCGAAGCCCCAGTATCAATCCTGAGACCCGAAGCAAGTCCCGAAGCCCCGAAGATCCCGAGAAGTGCAATTCCCGAGCCGAAGCTCTGCCCGCGAGAACCCAATTTTTGTAAAGATCTTCCAGGTCTACCGAAGAATACTACTTCTACAAGCCGTAGTGTTGTCCGATCATCTTCTGATCAAGTGAGTGTGTAGTTACTTTCTTCTAATACATAAATACAAAGTATTTACTATGAAATACGTGTTATGTGTTTATATATTGGTGTTGATTTGAAGGGGGTACATAATCTCTTTCAAATGCATGATTTTATACAAGTATCGATTTAACGTACTAAGTATATGTGTTATGTGAGTGTATCGATGTTATCTTCTAATCTCATAGATATGATTTATTCTATATGAAATACGTGTTATGTTTATGTGTCTCATCTTTTATCTGGAATGTGTTTTGAATGAACATACTATACAGGTTTTAAATTATGTATAAAAATGTATATTTTATCTACTAAAATGTTGGGTAGAACATAGGTAGATAGTTGTCTTGTGATAAAAAGATGAGAGGCCTCGATGTTTTTGATTTAGTCATCTAGCGGAGTTTAGATGATGACCACGGACTTTTCTAGACAGTCTTATGGAACGCTAGCAGGCTCGCCACCTGTAGGTGTTAATGAACTTGGGTGTTCATTCGCTGTACTCCATCCCCCCCCCCCCCTCATGGTTGCCTTATTTGACATATATTGCTGGGAAACCCCCGAATGCATGTGTTGTCGCCCCGATGAAATATTCTTAGACTAGGTCCCTTATGTTAGTTGTCTTAGGGACGTAAAGTGAGAATAACGGGAATGGGAAATTGGGTTATTGTTGGTTGGTGGAATTAAATATAATTATTTATTGTGGGTTGAAAACCCTATATGCTCACCAGGCTCCCAAGCCTGACCCACTCAGTTTTCTTTGTATTACAGGTAGTGGCGCCAGAGCATAAGTTGAATGGCTTGTCAAGTTATTTTTGGATTATAGACTTGTTGTTTTATATAACTGTTGTAAGGTCTGTATTGTAATGTTTATGCTTTTGGTCTGTTTATCGGAACATGACATCCCGAGTTTTATTATATAATGAAAATATATTTCTTTATGAAATGCATTGGTAAATATTATTTTATCATATTTCGTTTTGGGAACAAATTCCGCAACTCTTTTAATCAAAGGATTACTCTGAACTTGTTTTAAAAGCATAAATTAAATCGATCTTTTCTGGCCGTGATTTTGGGGATGTCACAGTTGGTATCAGAGCATTAGTTTAAGCGAACTAGGAAATTGTAGGATTTCTAGACTTAAACTTAGAATGCTAAGTGAAGATTTTGAGATGTGTGTATGTTATATTTTAGACACGAGCACTAGTATATATTAGGAAAATTGCCTAAAATGCTTTTATGTGCTAAATGTTATATGTTTGCCATATATGATATTATTTGTTCGGATCTATGGTCTGCTGCCGACCGGATCGGGAAACCTTATGTGTTTAGGATTCTAAACGTAGGATTTCGGTATTAGAACTAGCATGTAAACGTTTTGGAGTGATAAGGATGATTTGATTTTCTATCGTGATTGAGGATCTAAACTCACCTTATTTGGTGTGTAGATCAAAAATGGTAAGAACCAGAAGTGGAGTTGGAAACGTGAACGAAGACAGGGATCAACCACCTGTGGTTGAGCGAGTACCTGTTATAGCAGCAGCACCTGAGCCAATAACAATGGCTGGTGTTCAATTGATGATTCAGACGATGTTTGATAGTCAGATGGAGGAGACTAGGCGGCTGCTTCAGCAGAATCGCGAAGGACCTCCTATACATGTTGAACAGCCCGAATTAAGTGAAGGGCACTCTGAAGGAGGAAACTTCAGTGGATCTGTTGGTCAAGCCAACCCACCGATAGTTAGGCAAAACAACCAAGATGGAGGGAATGATGGAATGGGGTGCAAGTACAAGGACTTTTTGACTTGCAAACCATCGACCTTCACTGGAAAGGAGGACCCAATCGGATTTATGGATTGGATCTCAGAAATGGAGCTAGCCTTTATGACGTGTGGTTGCAGAGGCAAGTTGCAGACTACCTTTGCAGTGCGTCAGTTACGAGGTGGAGCCGTTCGTTGGTGGAACACTTTGGGGAAGACCCTAAGTCCTAACGAACCACTGCAATTGACTTTGGCTGAATTTTTGGTGCAATTCAAGCGCAAGTTCTCTTCGGCTTAAAATCTGTTGGAGTTGGAAAACAAGTTTGTGACATTGACGAAAGGCAGCATGTCAGTTGATGAATATACAAATGACTTCATAGACAATATGGAGTTTGCTTTGCGCATCGTCCCAGACGAGCTGACTAAAGTTGACCGGTACGCAAAGGGACTCCCATGGGAGTACGCGGTACCAGTACGTCAGGCACCTACTCTAGAGGCAGCTATTTGGGCTGCCAAGTCTGTTGAGGACATGATCAAAGGAAGAACCGCCAGCAAGGTTGAAGTTGGTGAGAAGATAAAGTTTGAAGGAACTTCAGGTTCCAATAAGAAAAGCAAATTTTCGAAGTCTGATTCGAAAAAGTTTGGAGGAAAAGGAGGCGAAGCGAAATGGTGTGAGAAGTGCAAGAAAAAGCACTTTGGGAAATGTAGTGAGGATGTAACTTGCTACAAGTGTGGAAAAATTGGGCATTTTGCCAATGAGTGTCCGTCCAACAAAAGGATGTGTTTTGGTTGTAATGAAGAGGGGCACATTTTGAAAGACTGTCCGAAGAAGAAGGAGGCAGCTAAGCCCAACATTCCACCAAAACCAAAGGCGAGAGCCTTTCAGATGACACTTGAGGCTGCGAAGGATGAAGTTGAAGTCGCTTCAGGTACCTTTCTCATAAACGAATTACCTGCTCAAATTTTGTTTGATTCTGGAGCCAACTACTCCTTTATTTCGTATGAGTTTGGTAGAAAACTAGCTTTGCATGTTGATAGACTAGATAATGCTTTATTAGTCGAAGTTGCTAGTGGCAAGTTTGTACCTGTTAGCCATCGTATGAAAAACATCTTAATTGACTTGAATGGGAATAAGTTTCACGAGGAATTATTGCCTATCGAACTTAACGGATTCGACATCGTGTTGGGGATGGATTGGCTTAGCGCCAACGATGCCGAGATTTTATGCAAGAAGAAGATAGTAAAAGTAAACCCACCAGGGAAAGAGTCATTTATGGTGTATGGGGACAAACGCAGAGTAAATTCTGGAATCATTTCGCTAATGAAAGCCAGAAAGTGTTTGGCCAAGGGATGTACATCGTATCTAGCATTCGTGATTGATGCTAAGAGGGAAAAGAAGGAGGTGCAGAGTATTCCATTGGTATGTGATTATCTGGAAGTATTTCCCGAAGATCTTCCTGGATTACCACCTGATAGACAAGTGGAGTTCAGAATAGACTTGTTACCAGGAAGCATGCCAATAACAAAATCACCGTACCGATTAGCACCAACAGAGATGAAGGATCTGATGATGCAACTTCAGGAGTTATTGGACAAAGGTTTCATTAGACCTAGTTCATCACCCTGGGGAGCTCCGGTGTTATTCGTAAAGAAGAAAGAAGGGAGCATGAGAATGTGCATCGATTACAGAGAGCTGAATAAGGCAATGATAAAGAATAGATACCCGTTGCCAAGGATTGATGGCCTGTTTGATCAATTGCAAGGCTCGAGTTATTTTTCAAAGATCGACCTAAGGTCAGGATATCATCAGCTGAAAGTAAGAGAGCAGGATATTGAGAAAACTGCATTCAGAACACGATATGGACACTACGAGTTTTTGGTTATGTCGTTTAGACTAACCAATGCTCCGGCAGCATTCATGGATTTAATGAATCGGGTTTGTAATCAATTCCTTGATAAATCTGTGATAGTGTTCATAGATGACATTCTGATTTATTCGAAAAGCCAAGAGGAGCATGGCAGACACTTGCGAGAAGTGTTAGAAGTTTTGAAGAAGGAGAAGTTGTATGCAAAGTTCTCCAAATGTGATTTTTGGATTCGAGAAGTCCAATTCTTGGGTCACGTGGTCAACCAAGAAGGGATAATGGTTGATCCAGCAAAGATTGAGGCTGTAATGAAGTGGGAACAACCAAAAAGTCCCACGGAGATCCGAAGCTTTTTAGGATTAGTCGGATATTACCGAAGATTTATCCAAGGCTTTTCTTCGATCGCTAGTCCATTAACAGCTTTGACCCACAAAGGAGCTATTTATGCTTGGAGTGATAAGCATAAAGAAGCATTCGAGAAGCTAAAGAAGAAGTTATGCGAGGCACCGATACTTTCTCTACCCGATGGAGTTGAAGACCTCGCTGTTTATAGTGATGCGTCTGGTGTTGGATTGGGTTGTGTTTTGACCCAAAGAGAAAAGGTGATAGCATATGCGTCTCGAAAGTTGAAGGAGCATGAAAAGAACTACCCGACTCATGATTTGGAGTTGGCAGCGGTAGTTTTTGCTCTGAAAATATGGAGGCATTACCTCTATGGCACGAAGTGCAAACTTTTCACTGATCATAAGAGTCTCCAATATCTCTTTAATCAGAAAGAGTTAAATATGAGGCAACGACGCTGGCTAGAGTTACTTAAGGACTACGACTGTGAGATCTTTACCACCCCGGTAAGGCTAATGTTGTAGCCGATGCTCTCAGTCGGAAAGTCAATCTTGAAAGAAAGAGGCCAAGAGCATTGAGAATTGAAGTTGTCTCGACCATTGTGGAAAGTATAAAGAAAGCTCAAGAGGAAGCTTCTGAGAAGAATGACCGAAAGGAAGAACGTTTGGGCAAAACGTTGGTGTTCGGTATAAACAGTCATGGACTGAAGGTGTTCCAAGATCGGATTTGGATACCTAAGACAGGAGGAGTCAGAGATCTTCTAATGGAAGAAGCTCATAAAACCATGTACTCGATTCATCCCGGTAGCACTAAAATGTATAGGGACCTGAAACCCTACTACTGGTGGCCGACGATGAAGCTTGATGTTGCAAAGTATGTGGCCGAGTGTATGACTTGTGCGAGAGTCAAGACACAACATCAGAAACCATATGGGAGTTTAGAACCTTTACCTGTGCCTATGGGTAAATGGGAAGACATTGCTATGGATTTTGTCACTAAACTACCCAGAACAAAGAATGGTCACGACATGATTTGGGTGGTCGTTGATCGATTCACTAAGAGTGTGCATTTCATAGCAGCCAAGGAGAAATGGTCTATGGATAAGCTTGCGAATTCTTACGTGAAGGAAATTGTGAGGCTTCACGGTGTTTCGTTAACGATTGTGTCAGATCGTGACAGCCGTTTCACCTCACGATTTTGGAAAAGTCTACAAGAGGAATTGGGTACCAAGTTGTGTTTGAGTACAGCTTACCATCCACAGACTGATGGTCAGAGCGAACGGACGATACAAACACTTGAAGATATGCTGAGAGAATGTACCCTGGAATTCCAAGGTAATTGGGATGAACATTTACCTTTGGTAGAATTTTCCTACAATAATAGTTTCCACTCGAGCATTAAGATGGCACCTTATCAAGCTTTGTACGGACAGAAGTGTCGTACGCCGTCTTGTTGGCTTGAGGCTGGGGAAAAGCAGTTTATGGGACCGGAGATAGTCCATCAAACTGCTGAAAAGTTGAAAATAATTAGGGAGAGGATGTTAGCAGCTCAGGATCGTCAAAAGAGCTATGCTGACAACAAGCGAAGACCGATGACTTTTGAAGTTGGAGATTCGGTTTTGCTTAAAGTCTCACCGTGGAAGGGACTTATACGATTTGGTAAAAGGGGAAAGTTAAGTCCAAGGTTTATTGGACTGTTTAAAGTTCTTCAGATGATTGGGAACCAAGCTTACAAGCTCGAACTACCAGAAGAACTGAATGGAATTCATAACACTTTCCATGTGTGTTATTTGAGGAAGTTCACGGGAGAAGTTCCCGACATGATTCCACTTTCGGAGTTGAGAATTGATGAGAACAAAAGGTTGATTGAAGAACCAGAGACAATCGTTGACCGAAAGACTAAGAAGTTGCGACGCAAGATGGTCGAGTTAGTGCTTGTTCGATGGACACACACGAGTGGGCCAAATCTCACCTGGGAGACGGAGAGTGACATGATGAGTCGCTATTTGCATTTGTTTGTTGGTGTGTGATTCTGGGGACGAAATCATTCTAAGGTGGAGAGAATTGTAACGCCTGTGTTTCTGGACTTGTCATTAATGTTGATATAATAGTCTAGGTTAACCTTTGTAACTCATTTTGGAATAATAGAAGTGTATTATTTGAGTATTTTGTGTTTTGTGCTTAATTGTGTGTCTTAATTGAATTAAGAATAAAAATAAGCGTCAAAATGAAATGTTATATAAAGCCGATATATATTGATAATGTTGTAGTAGTTGAAACGAGGTTTCCGAATATATAAAGAATGCCGAAATCCGAGTTATAACGAAGAAGTTATGATCTGTCGAAGTTTCGCGACAGAACCGGCACGACGCTGAATGACGTAAAAAGAGAATTTACGATGGAGCAATATTTAGCCTTAGTGATCTAAACGAAATTCGTAGTGTTCGTTAAACCGAGAGCGTGCATAAAAAGAATGCCCAAATCTGACTTCGTATAAGGAAGTTATGATTTTTCTAAGTTTCAGCTTAGCAGTATGCAGCCCGAATCTCGAATTCGAGATCGAGTGATTGTTGGTCAAAACAATCTAAACGAGAATCGAAGATCTCGTTGATAGTAGTGCATTGGTGAAAAGACAGACGAAAACGGACGTCAGATGAAGAAGTTATGAATTTATAACGAAGTTTTCCTGTCCCGGCCTACTAAAAATAAATCATAAAAATAAAGTCAAAATTAGCCGACGGAGTCTAAACGAAAGTTGTAGAACGTAGCCTCACCTATGCGTGGATATAAAGAATGTCGAAAACGGAGTTCGTATGAGGAGGATATGAATTTTTGAAGTTTATTAAATAATTAAAATATTAAAATATAAATTCGGATATTATCCAAAGGGGGGGAGTCACCGGGCTTATCCGGGTTACGCCCAGCGTACCTGGATTTACGCCCAGCGTAAATCGAGGATCCAGCCCCCTATAAAAGGAAGTCGAGGCTGCCGAGTTTCAGTTGCTATTTTCTTTCCTTCTCTCACGTTTTTACCTCATTTTTCGTGCAAGAAATATCCCGAAACCCCGGTATCAATCCCGAGACCCGAAGCAAGTCCCGAAGCCCCGAAGATCCCGAGAAGTGCAATTCCCGAGCCGAAGCTCTGCCCGCGAGAACCCAATTTTTGTAAAGATCTTCCAGGTCTACCGAAGAATACTACTTCTACAAGCCGTAGTGTTGTCCGATCATCTTCTGATCAAGTGAGTGTGTAGTTACTTTCTTCTAATACATAAATACGAAGTATTTACTATGAAATACATGTTATGTGTTTATATATTGGTGTTGATTTGAAGGGGGTACATAATCTCTTTCAAATGCACGATTTTATACAAGTATCGATTTAACGTACTAAGTATATGTGTTATGTGAGTGTATCGATGTTATCTTCTAATCTCATAGATATGATTTATTCTCTATGAAATATGTGTTATGTTTATGTGTCTCATCTTTTATCTGGAATGTGTTTTGAATGAACATACTATACAGGTTTTAATTTATGTATAAAAATGTATATTTTATCTACTAAAATGTTGGGTAGAACATAGGTAGATAGTTGTCTTGTGATAAAAAGATGAGAGGCCTCGATGTATTTGATTTAGTCATCTAGAGGAGTTTAGATGACGACCACGGACTTTTCTAGACAGTCTTGTGGAACGCTAGCAGGCTCGCCACCTGTAGGTGTTAATGAACTTGGGTGTTCATTCGCTGTACTCCATCCCCCCCTCATGGTTGCCTTATTTGACATATATTGCTGGGAAACCCCCGAATACATGTGTTGTCGCCCTGATGAAATATTCTTAGACTAGGTCCCTTATGTTAGTTGTCTTAGGGACGTAAAGTGAGAATAACGGGAATGGGTAATTGAGTTATTGTTGGTTGGTGGAATTAAATATAATTATTTATTGTGGGTTGAAAACCCTATATGTTCACCAGGCTTCCAAGCCTGACCCACTCAGTTTTCTTTGTATTACAGGTAGCGGCGCCAGAGCATAAGTTGGATGGCTTGTCAAGTTATTTTTGGATTATAGACCTGTTGTTTTATATAACTGTTGTAAGGTCTGTATTGTAATGTTTATGCTTTTGGTCTGTTTATCGGAACATGACATCCCGAGTTTCATTATATAATGAAAATACATTTCTTTATGAAATGCTTTGGTAAATATTATTTTATCATATTTCGTTTTGGGAACAAATTCCGCAACTCTTTTAATCAAAGGATTACTCTGAAATTGTTTTAAAAGCATAAATTAAATCGGTCTTTTCTGGCCTTGATTTTGGGGATGTCACAGCATCTATCTATCAAGCGGTGGAAGATTCGTGGAAATCAACTATTGGTTAGAAAGTTACTATTTATAAGGCATGTTATGCTTTAATATATATATATATATATATATATATATATATATATATATATATATATATATATATATATATATATATATATATATATAGAGAGAGAGAGAGAGAGAGGGAGGGAGAAAAATAGTTCAATTGAGAAAAAAAAGGGTTGAGAGTGAGAAAATCTTTCTCACCCACACATTTATTTTGCTGCAAAACACTTAGGCGTAACGGCGAAATTTGGTAACGGATGCACATGTGTTTTCCAACCAAACATATTTCCTTAAACTATGATAATCATTACCTTAATATACACAAAAACATATATTTTTTTTTTGATTTTTAGAAAGCTATTTTTATCGAAAAATTATTTTAAATATATCAAAATTCATAACTTTTTATTCTCTATAAATAGACATCAATATTGATATAGTTTTAAGATAAAATAAAATTTTATTTTTTTAGAGTTTCAGCTCTCGTTATTCATAAATGAATAAAACGTATGTTTAACTTTTTTACAGTTTAAGTATCGTTCATATATGAATATAACACGTAATAAAGTTTTCTTACCTAAAATATATTTTTTTACATCATCTTTCGTTACATGTTATTTTTATATATGAATAAAACGTGTATTAGTTCTCGTCATATTTTATATTTATATATGAATAAAACATTTATTAGATTTTTGTTATAGTTAATTTGTTATTCATATATGAATAAGTAGTATGGTAATAAAAAACGAAGTGTTTTGAAAATTTGAACTACTTATTCATATATGTATAACAAATGAGCTGTAACAAAATTACGTTAAATGTGTTCTTCGTATATGAATATAACTTGTGAGGAAAGCTAATACACGTTTTATTTATATGTGAATATAACATGTGACGAGAGTTGATGTAAATTGTAAAAAGTTTATTATATGTTATATTCATATATTAATGATACTTAAACTGTAAAAAAAATTAATCATATTTTTATTCATAAATGAATAACAAATATATTGTACTAAAAATCTGAAACATTTTTATTCACTTATAAATAACAATAGCTGAAACTATAAAAAAAAATAAAAATCTTATTTTATCTTAAAACTATATCAATATGGATGTCTATATATAGAGAATAAAAAATTATGAATTTTGATATATTTAAAACCATTTTTCGATAAAAATAGCTCCTTAAAAATTACAAAAAAAACGAAAAAAAAAACTATATTTTTGTATATATTAAAGTAATGATTAGCATAGTTTAAATAGTGACAGTTATTTAACTTGTGTGGTCAGTAAAGTCAAAAGTTGTTTGTAGAAACACAATGAAACTCATAGTACAAGGTCATAAGAAAAATTAAAAAAATGACATTTTAAGGGATTAATTAACATAATTTAAACGTAAATGGGTAAATAAAAACATTTCTAAAATTTTGATGGTCAATTAAATAAAAATTCCATAGTGAAATTAATTGATCACGTAAGTATCATATGTAATATATATGGAAAATTGTTGGAACTGAAAGAAGAATTTAATAATATATTTTGTGGTTCAACAATAAATGATGAAGAAAAAGAAATGTTACAACAAAAAAATGCGGATGGAGGTATTTCCAAAGAAAAAAAAATTCAAAACAAGGAAGTTTGGATGAATCACCAGAGAAAGAATATATTGATAATGATAATTTTGAAATCATATTATCTGAGAAAGAATCTCCTGATAATGATAACAAGGAAGGAACAAATGAAAAAATCAAATTAATAGAAAAAAGAAATGTCAAAAGAAAGAGTTATGGATAAAGGTATTTCTAAAGAAAAAGAAAATTCAAAACAAGAAAGTTTGGATGAATCATCAGAGAAACAATCTTCTGATAATGATAATGTTGAAATTAAATCACCAGATAAAGAATTTCCTGCACAAACAAGTTTTTCATCAGAAAATATTCACCAAACACCCATATAAATGAGTCCTTACTCACCATATGTTTTGCAAGTAATATAGTATATTTAATTTAAATTGTATAACTTCAATTTTTAATTACAATGTTTTAAATATTGTAGGAATTTCCAAGTGTTGTTTATCATATTGAAAGACCAAAACTTGAAGGACCTATTGTTGTTATCACAATGTCTTCAATTCCATTGATAGAGAATGTTAAAGCAAAAAAGAGAAAAACAGACTTTTGTATATATCTGCTCACCTTTCATGAAAAAAAAAGTTGATCTAAAAAATCATTTGGATCATAATGAAATCAAAGTTACAGATAGACTATTTTCTCTTTTTGGTGAATCCAGGAAATTTCAATTAAATTTAAATATATATGCATATTTTATCTATACGCATATGTATTTATATGAATATTTATGTGTATTAATATGCATATTTATAAATATACATGTCTAAATATGAATATTTATGTATATTCTTATGTATGTATATCCATATGTAACCATATACATGTTTTCATATTTATAAATATGTATATGCATATGAATATGCACGTTGTGCATATATATATATATATATATATATATATATATATATATATAGAGAGAGAGAGAGAGAGAGAGCTAGGTTAAAATGTAGATTGACATCTATTATGTGGACATGTGGACAATGCTATTCTGTGAGATGACAAAGAAAATATGTTGTTTGGTAATATGAATACGTTAAATATTACATAACTATTGTCATTATTACGCATTCTCACTGATTAAATCATCTATAAGGTTATTATAGACGTTTTTTTCTATTATTAACATTCTGTCGGTCGTATTGTATCAGAACGAAAATGGGTAAAAACGATGCGTGATAACAAAAATAAATAAGATTTAGTGAAAATGCATGAAAATGACAATGGTTGTGTGAGGTTGAATGTATTCGCATTAGCAAACAACCTATTCTCTTAGTAATTCTCATAGAATAGCATTGTCCACACGTCCGCATAATAGTTGTCCATCCACATTATAACCTAACCATATATATATATATATATATATATATATATATATATATATATATATATATATATATATATATACACCTATGCATGTGTACGTGTATATGCATATTCATATCTAAACACATATGCATATGTATATGTATATGCATATTCATATTTATACACATATGCATATATGTTTGTCTATATATATATATATATATATATATATATATATATATATATATATATATATATATATCTATACACATATGCATATGTATATGTATACGCATATGCATGTAATTATATGTTTATACAATGCATATATACGTATATTCATACAAATATTTATATGTATATGTATATGTATATGCATATTTATATAAAATATACATATGCATATGTATGCATATACATATGTATGCGTATCATATGCATATGTATTCTTATGTGTAACAATTGGTAAATATATGAACGGTGCAGTGATCTATAATAAATATTGAGCAATAGAAGTTATATTATCTAAAATTCGCTTAATAAGTTAATTACGCTTTAACGAGAAAGATGGAAACGTCTTTTGGGCTAAGACTCGTGCCTAATATTTGAATCCGTTTTTATAATAAATTATCCCGAATAAGAACCAGTTTCTTGTAATCGAGCAAATAAAAATCATTTGAGCACGAAATTCTAATCATTGTTGATAACACGGCTTTGGTTAACGGGAAATTTTAGTTTCCATGAACTTATTTAAATTTTCACATGTGATACCATCAACGGGCTTGTAAACAATATAGTAAGAAATCAAATTGAGTTATTTATGAACTAAAACGACGAAAAATGGTTAAAATTATTATTAAACATTTTCAGGTATATAATTTTACCTTAGACCATAAATTTTAAATAGATGTTATAAATATATATATATATATATATATATATATATATATATATATATAGTCAAACTCACCGATGGATAAGATAAATATTCATTTTTAAGGCATTCACTAGATATTCTATTCCTAAACTCTCGTATCTTTCATATATCTCTAAGATTCGATCATCATTTCATGCAAGATACTAAGATATAGGGATATTATGAAGCACATTGGTATAACTAACTTAAGAAACTCCTAGTCCCTCACCTTCAATCTCGTTAACTCTTTCCCTCTCCAAACTAAATGAATTCATAAAATCAATTCGTACTAGATCATTAAATCATCAACTAGAAGAATATTGATGAAATCAAATCTAATCATGTAATATCTTGAAAGATATCATAGCTTCTTCCTTCCTCCTTCATATAGCTCACATAAATTCTTGAAACTATGTCCTAACTAGATCATTAATCATTAACTAGATGAAGATAGGATCAAATCTTAAATGATCTCATAATACCTTGAAATATATCACAAGCATCTTCCTCCACTTTCCTTCTCCTTTCCTAACATACACACACACACACACTCTCTCTCTCTCTCTCATTTTTCCAGCCCATTTCTCCCATTCGAAGCACTCAAGACCGAAGCCAAAAGGGAGGTTGTTGCCTCTTCGTTCCAACTCCAAATTTTCAGCCTTGTTTCTTCTCCTTTAGTCGAGAATTTCAACCCAAAAACACCCCAGAAAATGCCTTATTTTGCTGCTACAATTTAATTCATCAAAACTAATAATAAACCACTTCTTTTCTGGTGTTTTTGCAGCATTTTCGAGGACCAAACAGCCCCAACAAGTAGTTGTTTTCAAGTTACCAAAAAAACCAAGAACTTTCTATTTTTGCTGCCATGTTCGAGACTTAAAACAACCCCATAAGGTGGTGTTTTCGAGTGTGTTTAAACCAAAGAAAAACTCCGTATTTCTCCTTAAAAGTCTTGTGTTCCAACCCTCTTTTGGTAACCTACTTTGGATCTAAGAAAACTAGACCTACCAAAAGACACTCCAATCACAATCTTTGGTGGAACCGGAAACATCTTGACTTTTCTCAAACCATATAACATTACGCGACAAGGGTGAGTTTCTACGGCCCCTCTCTTATGATTTTCGATTTTGGGGGAGAATACATGCTAAATTATTTCTAGTTAGACGATATAAGAGCTTAGTTAAATAAAAATACAAGTTATTTCACTAAACATTTCTAGGCTTATTTTTCAGTTTTTTTTAAAAAAAAAAAACTTGTGGTTTGTTCAAGACCAATTTTCCCCTATTAAACCCTATGGATTTCAAAATTGTACCATATGCAAGTAGTTCAGACAGATACCTTTTCAGGGACTACTTTCACACATTCATACGGTTTTTCTACAATTTATTATGATTTTTACAAACTGTATATCATTGCAGGACATTTCGGACCGGTCTGTAAAAATGGTCATTTTCTCCATAGTTAGGATACATATTAGGTTAGAGAAAAAAATCAGGGGCAAAGTAGACTCAATTTATAAGTCTTGAGAGTTTGCAGATCCTAATTATGACTCCCAATGATTTTTGTAGAATTTTTCTAAAACGGGGACAAAATCGACATTCTAGATTAATTTTCCTGTTTTGTCTTTCAAATACATATATTCATGATATGGAATGTATAAAGTGTATAAATATAAAATCCAGAAACCTAATTACCAAAAAGATATACAATGTTAAAAAGGGTTGAAATCAAATTTTGGATTACTTATATGCACATTTGTTCAAATTCTCAAAATCAACTAGTTATAAATATAAGGGAAATTGTCAGAAAAGTCTCAATATTTATGGAAAAGTTACACTTTAGTCCCAAGATTTTTTTTTGGACGAAAAAATCCTGAAAACCGGCAAAAATTTGCAGTTTGACCCTTTTTGACCGGTTGAAACCAGGACCAAATTAATTTGGGACTATTTCGTAAACTAACCCAAAATATTGGGACTTTTCTATAAATAAAAATATTATGATTTTTCTGTAAACAAAAATATTATGACTTTTCTGCAAAGAAAACCATTATTAATATTATTATTATTATTATTATTATTATTATTATTATTATTATTAAAAATATAAATAAGAATACTATTTTTTGAACTTGTACTATTAATATTGTTAATAATACATATAAATGCATTTAAATGGAAAAAATAATATTAATGACATTGTTTAATGGTAGAGGTGGAGGAGATGATGATGCTTTTAGCATTGAAATCATGAATGTATGCTTATATTTTTACTTTGTATATGGTCATTCCACATTTGTTATTATTGTTTTCAATTCAGAATATTAATACTTAACCATTTAAAAGAAGTTGCATATTTGTAAAATTGTTTATAAATAGTTTAAGGTAGAATGATTTCTCACTTTGTATATAAAATTGTTTAAGGTAGAATGATTACTTTTCAAATCCAACAAATCCACTACAAACATCTACATAGATAGGTAGCCTATATCAAAATTTATTAATCCAAAAAACATATCCTGTTACTTTTTATTAAACAATATATTGTAATTAATACTTTTGAATTTTGATATGGGCTACCTATCTATGTAGATGTTTGTAGTGGATCTGTTGGATTTGGAAAATAATCATTCTATCTTAAACAATTTTATATACAAAGTGAGAAATCCTGCTACCTTAAACAATTTATAAAAAATTTTACAAATATGCAATTTCTTTTAAATTGTTAAGTATTAATATTCTGATTTGAAAACAATAACAACAAATGTGAAATGACCATATACAAAGTAAAAATATACAAGCAGCTATTCATGATTTCAATGCTAAAAGCATCACCATCTCATCCACCTCCACCTTTAAACAATGTCATTAATATTATTATTTTTATTTAAATTCATTTATATGTATTATTAAAAATATTAATAGTACAAGTTCAAAAAATAGTATTCTTATTTATATTTTTAATAATAATAATAATAATAATAATAATAATAATAATAATAATAATAATAATAATAATAATAATAATAAGGGTTTTGTTTGCAGAAAAGTCATATTGTTTTTGTTTACAGAAAAGTCATAATATTTTTGTTTACAGAAAGTTCTCAATATTTTGGGTTAGTTTACGAAATAGTCCCAAATTAATTTGGTACCGGTTTCAACCAGTCAAAAAGGGTCAAACTGTAATTTTTTATCGTTTTGCAGGACATTTTCGTTCAAAAAAAAATCTTGGGACAGTGTAACTTTTCCATAAATATTTGGACTTTTCTGGAGATTTCCCTAAATATAACTATGTATATACAAAAATATGTAAAAATAACTATAAAAACGACGTGTTATATTTTATACTACTTATAAAAATATAAGTCTTTTTATACTCGATTATGAACTTTATACATATTTTAGTATGATTGGATGTTCAAGTTCAAAGTTGATATTATGTCGATTTGAACATTTCATTGATTTTGTAAATCATTGATTTTATGGAAATTTTTGGTTTCACATTGGTTAAAATTCTGGTTATTTGTAACGCCCCAAAATCATGGATAAAATTTTCATTTGTAATTTAATCAAAACCGTCAACTATTCATAACAATCCCAAACAAAGTATGACAACATGAGAATAATCATCAAAGTGCAACAAAAAAAAACAAAAAAAAAAAAAAAAAAAAAAAAAAAAAAAAAACGAACATTGGTGGATGCGATGCGATCATGTCGATTTTTTCCCCTTCTCACTGGAAGTACCTAAAACCATTGTAAGCATAGGGCTTAGTGAGCTTCCCCAAAAATACCACATACAATACACATATACATATAACAACACATGACTATGTCGGATCTATATCAATCCATATGACAGCGTGTAGCTGTGTCGGGTTCGTATCAACCCATAGGACAACAAGTAGTTGTGTCGGGTCCATATCAACCCCTGAGTCCATAATGACTCTGAGCCCAGATTGGCTCTCTCTCTCTCTCTCTCTCTCTCTCTCTCTCTATATATATATATATATATATATATATATATATATATATATATATATATATATATATATATATATATATATATATATATGGACAAAACTTCAAAAATGCTCCCTGTGGTTTCACAAAATCTGAAGTTTGGTCCCTACTTTACAAAAACCTCACGGATGGTCCCTGTGGTTTCAAAACTTTTAATGTTTAGTCCTTCCGCCTAACTCCGTCAGCTTTCTACCGTTAAGTGAGGGGCATTTTCGTCATTTCAATACCCAGTGACCATTTATGAGATTTTCTCTTATTATCTTAATTTTTTTATTAAAAATGAAAGAAAGTTAATCTCTCTCTCTCTCTCTCTCTCTCTCTCTCTCTCTCGATAAGAAGCATCACCCCAATTACCCCTGAACCATTTTCTACCCTCATTCATTTCTTCTTCTCTGATCGACAGATTCCAAATCCCATTTCTTCACAATCTACAGGTAGGGAGCTTCAATTCCAAAATCTCATTTCAATTCTTCTTCACAATCTACATTCCATGGCATTATATTTGTTCTTTCTCACTCACATATCACCATATTTCCATTTTTTACAGTGAGTGAGTGAAAGAGAGATAAAATAGCAGGAGGAGGACGTCCGTACACCGCTTTGCTTTTGGTCCTATCGTTGATTCTCTTGATCTCATTCGCCGATTTTGCTCAGATAACTTACATTATGTATAAACCAGGTCGAATTAGCTTCGTTTTCCGGCGATCTAGCATACCCAACAGTTTTCAAATGCATTAACGATGTTGAATTTTGTCTGCATAACTATGAATCGAACTGATTCATTGATTGGATTTGTTGTATAGATTGTAAACCCAAATGTACATATCGATGCTCTGCAACATCACACAAGAAGCCATGGAGGGGAGGTGGAGAGGTTGGTAGAAAAATCGGAGAAGAAAGGGAGGGAAATAGCAGATTGGAAACAACACAGCAGGTGGGGGTTCGTGGGTTTGCTCAGCAACCGAGGGGAGGTGGAGAGGTTGACAATCGATTTTTCCGGTGGGCTCTCTTCCTCGACTGTTAGCTTATCTCACCGGAGATGTGGCTTTGAGGGAAAGAAGGGGTCGAGCAAAACAACAATAGAGGGTGTCTCGGGTGATGCTTCTTAACAGAGAGAGAGAGAGAGAGAGAGAGAGAGAGACGATTTACATATTAAATTTCATTTTTTATTTTTATTTAAAATAAGAGAAAACCTCATAAATGGTCCCTGGGTATTGAAATGACGAAAATGTCCCTCACTTAACGGTAGAAAGCTGACGGAGTTAGGCGGAAGGACTAAACATTAAAAGTTTTGAAACCACAGGGACTATCTGTGAGGTTTTTGTAAATAGGCACCAAACTTCATATTTTCGGAAACCACAGGGACCATTTTTAAAGTTTTGTCATATATATATATATATATATATATATATATATATATATATATATATATATATATATATATATATATATATATATATATATATAAACTTCATATTTTCGGAAACCATAGGGACCATTTTTAAAGTTTTGTCATATATATATATATATATATATATATATATATATATATATATATATATATATATATATATAACCCTTCTCAAACCAATGAGCCTTCTGAAACTATAAAACTCACATTTATATCTAAATATTTCTTCCTCGTTTCTAGCTATGAAGATTATCAATATTCTTTAACCTTGCCCTACCAAAGATGGAGACTTTTGGGTTTAATGACGCCAAAATATTTATTTTCTATTTTTTTTTAAGTATGGGAAAAAAATAAAATATAGATAATAGAGAAAAACTATGAAACAAAAGAGCCACCCAGTTTGCCTCACGTAAAATGGATTTGGTTTCCATTACTTACAATTAGCCATCGTTTAGCTCCCTTGCAAGGAGGGAGTGGTGCTTGCCACACTCCCTTACCATACTTAAGGAGTGGTATACCATGAAAAGAGGAAAGAGAAAGAAGAGAGAGATAGAGAAATGGAGGAAGAGTGAGAGAAAGAGGAGCGCTCCCAATATTTGCCGCACACCTCAAACCGCATAAGGGGGCGGTGTTCACCATGCCACATAGGCGTCATGTCATTCTTACCGCATTCCATTCCCTCCAGCCTAATTGTTACTTTCTTTCTCCCATCTTTTATTTTTCTAGATAAACGATTGGTACCTAAGGTCAAAGATGATTAGAAATATTCGTAGATTACGAAGAAACGATATATAGGAAGATTCTTAGTATTTAATTAGGTTTAATATTTAATCTTAATCTTTAATTTCAAGACATTAGTTTTGTAATATCTAATGTATTTTTAGTTTTAAATACGTCTTTCAATATTATATTGGTTTAATCCTAATTAAAATATGTGTTTGGATATATATATATATATATATATATATATATATATATATATATATATATATATATATATATATATTATAGTTTTAAAAGGATGTACATGTAATTTTAAATTTTATAAGAACATACAAATAATATTTAAAGTATATTTAAAGTTTGAAATGATATAAATGAAATTTTCCTTATAAACTATTCAACCAATTTAAAAAAAATGTCATAACCATTTGAATATTTTTGTGACCAATCTTTTATATTTATAAGGGATAATGACTTGAAAGGGTAACGAACTTTCGACTTTGTTCACATTTAGTCACTAAACTTTTTTTCGTTATCTATTTGTCATTGAACTATTGAAACTGTTCACATTTTACCCTTATGACCGGCTGTTACCGGTCATAAGGGTAAAATGTGAACAATTTCAATAGTTTAGTGGCAAATAGATAACGAAAAAAAGTTTAGTGACTAAATGTGAACAAAATCGAAAGTTCGTTCCCCTCTAAAAAGTTCAATGACTAAATGTGAACAAACTTCCTCTTGTATTATGTTTTAACAAATTATTTATTTTTGTTAAATTGTAGCAACATTTGTTGATAAAGAAATCTATGAAATAAAAAAAACAAAACCCCGAAAAATATATTAAAAAAACGAAAAACCGAAACCGAAATAAAAAACCAATGGTTTGGTATTTTCCAAAATAAAAAATCATAATTTTTCAATCTGATTTTGGTTTTACAAAAATTCAACTTTAGGATTTCCATATCTAAATTCATCCCCCTTTTTATAATCGAAAAATGATTATAAAACCAAAAAGGGAATGAGCAAGCGCTCAATTCAGAATTTTCTATCCAAAACTCCCCCTTAATGACATGAGAGAGAGAGAGAGAGAGAAAGAGAGACATGTAAACACCTCTATATAAGGTGGGTTCATACCACATGTAGAGGTGTGCTTGAGAGATGTAACATTGAAAGTATTAGTGTCTGTTAATTATGTAGATTTAGATCTAGATCCTTTTTTGTAAACACCTTTCATAATCGAATGCATCTCTTAAACACCCAAATCACCGTGTTCTTTATGTGTTCTTTAATTCTGCATGCCAAACCAATGGTCATAATTCACATTAGTGAGAATGGTTCATTTTTTTGTAAAACCAAAATCAGATTGGAAATTTTGATTTTTTATTTTGGAAAATGTGAAACCATTGGTTTTTTATTTCGGTTTCGGTTTTTTGTTTTTTTTTAAATATATTTTCAGGGTTTTGTTTTTTTTATTTCATAGATTTCTTCATCAGCAAATGTTGCTACAATTTAACAAAAATAAATAATTTGCTAAAACATAATACAAGAGGAAGTTTGTTCACATTTGGTCATTGAACTTTTTAGAGGGAAACGAGTTTTCGATT
The DNA here is from genome assembly GCF_052849685.1 of Lactuca virosa. Taxonomy (NCBI): domain Eukaryota; kingdom Viridiplantae; phylum Streptophyta; class Magnoliopsida; order Asterales; family Asteraceae; genus Lactuca; species Lactuca virosa. The sequence continues at coordinate 349,979,965 of NC_136430.1, forward strand.
TTGTTCACATTTAGTTACTAAACTTTTTTTCGTTATCTATTTGTCACTAAACTATTGAAATTGTTCACATTTTACCCTTATGACCGGTAACAGCCGGTCATAAGGGTAAAATGTGAACAGTTTCAATAGTTCAATGGCAATAGATAACGAAAAAAAGTTTAGTGACTAAATGTGAACAAAGTCGAAAGTTCGTTACCCTTTCAAGTCATTATCCCTATTTATAAATGCTCGAATGTCTAAAGATGCTCCAATATATCCATCATACCTTTATTGATCTTATTATCTTTTACCATTTGAGGTAGCTATAACATTTTAATATAAATTGATAAAAGAAACATTATGCTTCTATATTATATGATTTTTTTTTGAAACGATAAATAATTTAAAGAGAAATTGAATATTTTTTCTGTTTTTTATTTTTACTATTCTCTTACTTATTTTAGATGGTGACAAATGTCATTAAATTTAATTTAAATTTGATTTGGATGTTAAATTTGTACACTTGTTATCATCTTAAATAGATACAAAGAAAAGTAGGAACAAAATGTAGAAGAATATTTAATTTTTCTAATTTAAATATCTTCTCTGGCTGGAATTGAATCTAGAACCTCTTAAGTGTGGGTAGCCGATATTGCTATAAAATTGTTTATTTTAGATATAATGACTTGAGAGGGTAACATACTATTGCTTTTGGTCACATTTGGTCACTAAACTTTTTTTCGCGCTCTAATAGCCATTTAACTTGTTGATTCGTGTAGGTTTTCATCTTATGACCGATATTAGCCGGTTTCAACGGTTAAATCGGTATGAGGTGTCTTTTTTATCCTACGTGGCCAATGAGGTGGCATGTAGGCCCCAATTTTGTCTCCCCTCCTCATTAAAGTTAAGACCAAAGTCTTATTTGGTTTCTTAAATTCGATTAGGGCACGAAGTCTCATTAAACTCCTTAAATCTCCTTCAATCTTCAATCTGTCTCTATAATGGCTTCATCACAATGTCTCACTGATCGAAACTTCATTGTAGTGGATTTCCACTACAATGGATTAGTATACTTTGATCCCGACAGACAATCAGTGCGAGATGTTGACTTCAGTGCATTTGAGTATGAGGAGTTCATGGAATTCCTTCACAAGTTCACCAGAAGTAGAAGCAAAGACATCTACTTCTGCCTTCCACAAGAGTCTTTAAGTCAGGTAATTCATACACTGGTGAATGAGGGTGATTATAAAGAATTTTTGGATTTGGCTTATGCAAATGAGAGGAGAATGAATGTATATGTGGACCACCAGAATGAACCAATCTTCGAATGGATTGAGGAAGAGGAAAATGAAGATGAAGACTACAACTGTTAAGAGGATGAAGACTCAGTCTTGTCGGACACTTATTCTGTTGACCATGAAGAAGATGATGTTGAATATCCATTCCCAGCCAACAAAACCATGGGTGACAGGTTCTTAAACAAACTTTGTCTACATACAGTAAATGTAGACGATGTATATGAAGATGTCGAATATGTTGAACCTCAATACCCTGTGCATGATGATAGACAACCATGGAATCAGATGAAACCACTGTTAGGTATGCGATTTTCTAACCCTGATGAGCTTAAAAACATGTTGAGCAACTATGCAGTTGCTAATGGATATGATATTTGGTTTGAAAAAAATGACTCCCAAAGATTCTTAGTTAAGTGTTGCAAAAAAAAACAAGTCACCTACTTGTCCATTTAGACTTTGGGCCTCTTGGATAACTAAAGAGAAGACTTTTCAGATAAAATCTCTAGTTAGTGAACATAATTGTAGCAGGGTGTTTAAGTTTGGGTCCATAGTAACTTATAAGTGGTTAGGCAAACAGTTTATGAGTGAAATTATAGAGAAGCCAAAAATGAGTGTTAGGAAGATGAAAGTTAAAGTTTCAACAACATTCAACATAAATGTGAGTGTGGGGAAATGCATAAATGCAAAGAAATTTGCATTACAAGAAATTGAAGGAAGTCTAATTGAACATTATGGGAGATTATGGTCATATGGTCATGAAATTCTGAGGACAAACCCTGGGTCTACTGTGAGGTTGGATGTAGACATCATTCCAGATTCCACAACTTTGTTTTCTAAGTACTATGTTTGCTTTAAAGTTGTAAGTGATGGTTGGAAGGAAGGGTGCAGGCATGTGATTGGCCTTGATGGTTGCTTTTTAAAGGGTATTATTAGAGGAGAAGTTTTGGCAGCTGTAGGGAGGGATACAAACAACCACATCTACCCTATATCATGGGTTGTGGTTAAAGTTGAGAACAAGGCCACATGGAAGTGGTTCATAGATCTCCTCATTGATGACATTGATGGTGGTCTTGGTGCAGGCATTACCCTTCTTTCTGATGGACAAAAGGAGAGCATTGGTTCCTATTTATACATCTGTTTTTATGCTTGTTTCACTAATTTTGTTGTTGTTATTTGTAGGGGTTACTAGAATCAGTAAAAGAAAGGTGTCCAGAAGCTGAACACAGACAATGTGCCAGAAACATTGTGGCTAATTTTGCTAAAATGTTTACTGGTCAACATTTCAGGAAGCTATTTTGGAGGGCTGTCAATGCTACTATTGAGCAGAAGTTCAGACATGTAATGGAAAAGATCAAATCTGTAGATACTCAAGCATATGACATCCCCATTTTCACGGCCAGAAAAGACCGGTTTTTGTTTATGCTTTGTTTAAAAATCAGAGTAACATTTTAAATAAAAGTGTTACGGAATTTGTTTCCAAAATAAAATATGATAAAGATTTATCAAAGCATTTCCATAGAAACGTATTTCATTAAAAACCTCGGGATGTCATGTTCGATACAGATCAAAGGCATAAACAGTACAATATAAGCCTTACTACATTTATTCATATCTACAGGCCTATATCTGTAATCTCTCATCCCAAACATCATATCCATGCTCGTGCACCACTACCTGTAATACAAGAAACTGAGTGGGTCAGGCTTGGGAGCCTGGTGAGCACATAGGGTTTTCAACCCATAATAAATAAGTTTATTAATTTCATCAACCAACAATAACCCGATTACCCGTTCCCGTTATCCTTACTTTACGTCCCTAAACACCTATCATAAGGGACCTAGCTTAAGGATCATCATCAGGATGGACACTACTGCTAAGGGGGTTCCTCAGCAATAAATGTCCTAAAGGCAACCATGAGGGGGATGGAGTACACCGGTGAATTCATCGTTCACAAACACCTACAGGTTGCGAGCCTGCTAGCGTTCCACTGGACTGTCTAGAAGAGTCCGTGGTCGTCATCCATACTCCGCTAGATGACAGAATCAACAACAACAACATCGAGGCCTCTCATCATTTTATCACACATCGTCTATTACATCTACCCATGTTTTACCCCAACATTTTGTAGATATAAAATACATATACAATTTAAATCATTTAAAACATGTATAAAAATCTTTCATCAGCATAGACAGCAAGTATTCAGACAATATGCACACATAGCACGTAATTTATATTAAATACTTCATATCTATGTGTAAGATGAAAGTGACTATGCACTCACCTGAAAAGGTGGTGACTCTGCACTCGGACAGCGCTTCGTTACTCTTAAAACAATTTTCCTCGACAAAACAACGGGTTTTTATTAAAAACCGGGCTTCGCTGGAGCAGGGTTTCCGAGCCGAAAGCTTTTCTTCTCGGAGCCGTCGGGCGCTCCGGGGCTTCCTTCTCGTGCTAGGGAGGTTCCCTAGACTTGGGAGGGGTTTAGGGAGGCTAGAGAGAAGTTAGAGAGAGAAAGAAGGCTTATGGTGTGAAGAAAATATGAAGAGTTCACCCTTTATTTATAAGGATTTTATAGTAAAGTAGCCCCTAAGTTTCGTCCGTATCTTTCGCGTACGAGCTCCGTTTTCTAAGTTCTTTATATCCACGCGTTGGTATTTACGAGTACTACAACTTTCATTTAGACTCTGTCGGCTAATTCTCCTTCTATCTCAGATTTACAAAAACTGTATCGTATTTATCGCGCACGAAGAGTAGCGACTAAGCTTCGTCCATATCTTTCGCATACGAGCTCCGTTTCCGGCGTTATTTATATCCACGCGTTGTTATTTACGAGTACTACAACTTTCATTTAGACCCCATTGGCTAATTCTCATTCTATCTCGGATTTACAAAACTGTATCGAATTCGCCGCGCTCGAAAAGTAGAGACTAAGCTTCGTCCATAACTTTCGCATACGAGCTCCGTTTTTGACGTTCTTTATGTCCACGCGTTGGTAAAAATAAAATCTACAACTTTCCTTTTTACTCCTTCGGCTAATTCTCGACCGATCTGAAGTTTAACAGTAGGAGTTGATTACACTGTTAAATGTCCGCGTAAAATTCATAACTTTTACATACATACTCCGTTTTTGTCTGTCTTTTTGTCATTGAGTTCCTACTAATGAAATCTTCAACTCTCATTTAGGTCGCGTAAGCCAAAAACCGCTCGAACTAAAATTCGAGTTTCGGGTCATGCACTGCTATGCCAAATCTTAGAAAAATCATAATTTACTCATACGAAGTCAGATTTGGGCGTTCTTTATATCCCCGGAATCCTTGTTTCGACCACCACCACTTTATGTAAAGATATCGGGTTTATCTCACACTTTAATTTTGACACTTATTTTTATTCTTTATTAATTATACCTTTATAATTAAGTATAAAGCACATAAATTCACATAATTCACATAATACTCAAATAATTCATTTTTATTACTTCAAAAAGAGTTACAATAGTTGAACTAGACTATTACATCATCTATTAATGCTTAGCCCCGAAACCCGGGCGTTACAATTCTCTCCCTCTTAGGATGATTTCGTCCCGGAATCATGCATCAGCAAACAGATGTGGATAGCGACTCATCATGTCACTCTCTGTTTCCCAAGTGAGATTCGGCCCATTTGAATGTTTCCATCGGACTAGCACTAAGTCGACCATCTTGCGTCGTAACTTCTTAGTCTTACGGTCAACGATTGCATCGGGCTCTTCGATTAGCCTCTTATTTTCATCCATCCTTAACTCTGAGATTGGAATTATGTCGGGAACTTCTCCCGTGAACTTCCTCAAATAACACACATGGAAGGTGTTATGAATATCATCTAGTTCTTCGGGTAATTCGAGCTTGTAAGCTTGGTTCCCAACCCTCTGAAGAACTTTGAACGGTCCAATAAACCTTGGACTCAACTTCCCTCGTTTTCCGACTCTTATAAGTCCCTTCCACGGTGAGACTTTAAGCAAAACGGAATCTCCAACTTCAAAAGTCATCGGTCGTCTTTTTCTTGTCAGCATAGCTCTTCTGACGATCCTGAGCTACTAACATCCTTTCCCTGATCACCTTTAACTTTTCAGCAGTCTCATGGACTACCTCGGGGCCCATAAACTGCTTCTCTCCGGTCTCAAGCCAACAAGACGGCGTATGACACTTCTTTCCATACAAAGCTTGATAGGGTGCCATCTTGATGCTCGAGTGGAAACTGTTGTTGTAGGAAAACTCTACCAAAGGTAAGTACTCATCCCAGTTACCTTGGAATTCTAGGGTAAATGCTCTTAGCATATCTTCGAGTGTTTGTATCGTTCTTTCGCTCTGACCATCACTCTGCGGATGGTAAGCTGTACTCAAACACAACTTCGTACCCAATTCCTATTGTAGACTTCTCCAAAATCGTGATGTGAAACGACTATCACGATCCGATACAATCGTTAGAGGAACACCGTGAAGTTTTACTATCTCCTTCACGTAAGCATTTGCGAGCTTATCCATCGACCACCTTTCGTTGGCTGTTGTGAAGTGTTCACTCTTAGTGAAATGATCCACGACCACCCAAATCATGTCGTGACTGTTCTTCGTCCTGGGCAGTTTAGTCACAAAATCCATGTTGATGTATTCCCATTTACCCATGGGTACAGGTAAGGGTTCTAAACTCCCATACGGTTTCTGATGTTGTGCCTTAACTCTTTCACAAGTTACACACTCGGCCACATACTTTGCAACATCGAGCTTCATCGTCGGCCACCAGTACTCCAGTAGTAGGGTTTAGGTCCCTATACATTTTAGTGCTACCGGGATGAATCGAGTACATGGTCTTGTGAGATTCTTCCATCAGAAGATCTCGTATCCCTCCCGTCTTAGGTACCCAAATTCTATCTTGGAATACCTTCAATCCTTGACTGTTTGTACCGAACACCAATGTTTTACCCAAACGTTCTTCTTTTCGGTCATTCTTCTCTGTAGCTTCTTCTTGAGCTTTCTTTATACTTTCCACAATAGTTGAGACAACTTCTATTCTCAACGCTCTTGGCCTTTTCTTTTTAAGGTTGACTTTTCGACTGAGAGAATCAGCGACAACGTTCACTTTACCAGGGTGGTAAAGTATCTCACAGTCGTAGTCCTTGAGTAACTCTAGCCAGCGTCGTTGCCTCATGTTCAACTCCTTCTGATTAAAGAGATACTGGAGACTCTTATGATCAGTGAAAAGTTTGCACTTCGTTCCATAGAGGTAATGCCTCCATATCTTTAGAGTAAAAACTATTGCTGCCAACTCCAAATCGTGAGTGGGGTAGTTCTTTTTGTGCTCCTTTAATTGTCAAGATGCGTATGCTATCACCTTTTCTCTTTGGGTCAGAACACAACCCAACCCGACTCCAGATGCGTCATTATAGACCGTGAAGTTTTCAACTCCATCGGGTAGAGAAATAATTGGTGCTTCACATAATTTCTTCTTTAGCTTCTCGAATGCTTCTTCGTGCTTCTCACTCCATGTATAAGTAGCTCCTTTGTGGGTCAAAGCTGTCAATGGAGCAGCTATCAAAGAAAAGCCTTGGATAAACCTTCGGTAATATCCAGCTAATCCCAGAAAGCTTCGAATCTCCGTGGGACTTTTCGGTCGTTCCCACTTCATTACAGCTTCGATCTTTGCTGGGTCAACCATTATCCCTTCTTGGTTAACCACATGACCCAAGAATTGGACTTCTCGGATCCAAAAATCGCATTTGGAGAACTTTGCATAAAGTTTCACCCTCTTCAACACTTCCAATACTTCTTGTAGATGCTTGCCATGCTCCTCCTGGCTTTTTGAGTAAATCAGAACGTCATCTATGAACACGATCACGGATTTATCGAGGAATGGTTTACAACCCTTGTTCATCAAATCCATGAACGCTGATGGAGCATTGGTCAGTCCAAATGACATAACCAAGAACTCGTAGTGTCCATATCTCGTTATAAACGCAGTTTTCTCAATATCCTGCTCTCTTACCTTCAGCTGATGATATCCTGACCTAAGATCGATCTTTGAGAATTAGCTCGAACCTTGCAGCTGATCAAATAGGTCATCAATCATTGGCAACGGATACTTGTTCTTCACCGTTGCCTTGTTCAGCTCTCGGTAGTCTATACACATTCTCATACTTCCATCTTTCTTCTTCACGAATAGCACCGGAGCTCCCCAGGGTGATGAACTAGGTCAAATGAAACTGTTGTCCAACAACTCCTGAAGTTGCGTCATAAGCTCCTTCATCTCTGTCGGTGCTAATCGGTACGGTGCTTTTGCTATTGGTGTCGTTCCTGGTAACAAGTCTATTCTGAACTCTACTTGTCTATCAGGCGGTAATCCAGGAAGATCTTCGGGAAAGACTTCCGGATAATCACACACAACCAGTATATTCTGCACCTCCTTCTTTTCCTTTTTAACATCGATCACAAATGCCAAATATGATGCGCATCCTTTGGACAAACATTTCATGGCTTTCATCACGGAGATGATTCCCGAATTTACTCTATGTTTGTCCCTGTACACCATAAATGACTCTTTTCCAGGTGGGTTCACCCTTACTATCTTCTTTCGGCATTGTATCTCGGCGTCGTCGGCGCTAAGCCAATCCATTCCCAAAACGATATCAAAACCGTTCAACTCTATGGGCAACATCTCTTCGTGGAATTCGTTTCCATTTAGGTCGATGACGATGTTCCTAATACGATCACTAACAGGTACGAACTTGCCACTGTAAACTTCCACAATTAGGGCATTATCAAGTTTTTCTAAAGGTAATGCTAGTTTCCCACCAAATCTATGTTACACAAAGGAGTAGTTGGCTCCGGAATCGAACAATATATTGGCAGGCAATCCGTTTACAAGAAAGGTACCTGAAGCGACATCTGTTGCCTCCTTCGCAGCTTCGAGCGTCATCTGGAAGGCTCTTGCCTTCGGCTTTGTTGGAATGTTGGGTCTTCCTGCCTCCTTCTTCTTCGGGCAGTCCCTCGAAATGTACCCTTCCTCGTTGCACTCATAACAGACCTTCTTAGTGAACGTGCACTCGTTGACATAGTGCTCGGGATTTTCACACTTGAAACAGGTGACCTCCCCGTCACATTTCCCATGGTGCTTCTTCTTACACTTGTCGCACCATTTTGCTTCGGCTCCTCCTCCTCTCGAACCAGACTTCGAGAATTTACTCTTCTTGCTGGACCTCGAGGATCCATCGAATTTCCTTTTCTCACCAACCTCGGCCCTCTCCAGACCCCTTTCCTTCTGTTGGGTCTTCACATTCTTAGCTGCTCGAACCGCTGATTTCAGAGTGGTTGCCATCTTGACCGTCGGGCCAAAGTCGGCTGGCAGTCCATTTGCGAACCTCTCAATTTTGGAGAGTTCGGTTGGCACCAAGTAGAAGTTCGAGACGAGAATATTAAGATAGGGAAATCTTTATTTACGATAGACGTATACTTCCTAATTGTCACTCCAAAAAGTTACATGCTAGTTCTAATACCGTAATTTATACGTTTAGAAATCTGAACACATAAAGTTTCCAGATCTGGTCGGCAATAGACCATAGATCCGAACAAATAATAGTATATAGCACATAAAAGCATTTTAGGCATATTTCCTAAAATAAACTAGTGCTTGTGTCTAAAATATACTAGACACTCCTCTCACAATCATCGCTTAGCATTCTAAGTTTAAGTCTAGAAATCCTACAAATTCCTAGTTCACTTAAACCAATGCTCTGATACCAACTGTGACATCCCCATTTTCACGTCCAGAAAAGACCGATTTTTGTTTATGCTTTGTTTAAAAATCAGAGTAACATTTTAAATAAAAGTGTTGCGGAATTTGTTTCCAAAATAAAATATGATAAAGATTTATCAAAGCATTTCCATAGAAATGTATTTCATTAAAAACCTCTGGATGTCATGTTCGATACAGATCAAAAGCATAAATAGTACAATATAAGCCTTACTACATTTATTCATATCTACAGGCCTATATCTGTAATCTCTCATCCCAAACATCATATCTATGCTCGTGCACCACTACCTGTAATACAAGAAACTGAGTGGGTCAGGCTTGGGAGCCTGGTGAGCACATAGGGTTTTCAACCCATAATAAATAAGTTTATTAATTTCATCAACCAACAATAACTTGATTACTCGTTCCCGCTATCCTTACTTTACGTCCCTAAACACCTATCATAAGGGACCTAGCCTAAGGATCATCATCGGGATGGACACTACTGCTAAGGGGGTTCCTCAGCAATAAATGTCCTAAAGGCAACCATGAGGGGGATGGAGTACACCGGTGAACTCATCGTTCACAAACACCTACAGGTTGCGAGCCTGCTAGCGTTCCACTGGACTGTCTAGAAGAGTCCGTGGTCGTCATCCATACTCCGCTAGATGACATAACCAACAACAACAACATCGAGGCCTCTCATCATTTTATCACACATCGTCTATTACATCTACCCATGTTTTACCCCAACATTTTGTAGATATAAAATACATATACAATTTAAATCATTTAAAACATGTATAAAAATCTTTCATCAGCATAGACAGCAAGTATTCAGACAATATGCACACATAGCACGTAATTTATATTAAATACTTCATATCTATGTGTAAGATGAAAGTGACTATGCACTCACCTGAAAAGGTGGTGACTCTGCACTCGAACAGCGCTTCGTTACTCTTAAAACAATTTTCCTCGACAAAACAGCGGGTTTTTATTAAAAACCGGGCTTCGCTGGAGCAGCGTTTCCGAGCCGAAAGCTTTTCTTCTCGGAGCCGTCGGGCGCTACGGGGCTTCCTTCTCGTGCTAGGGAGGTTCCCTAGACTTGGGAGGGGTTTAGGGAGGCTAGAGAGAAGTTAGAGAGAGAAAGAAAGGCTTATGGTATGAAGAAAATATGAAGAGTTCACCCTTTATTTATAGGGATTTTTATAGTAAAGTAGCCCCTAAGTTTTGTCCGTATCTTCCGCGTACGAGCTCCGTTTTCTACATTCTTTATATCCACGCATTGGTATTTACGAGTACTACAACTTTCATTTTGACCCCGTCGGCTAATTCTCCTTCTATCTCAGATTTACAAAAATTGTATCGTATTTATCGCGCACGAAGAGTAGCGACTAAGCTTCGTTCATATCTTTCGCATACGAGCTCCGTTTCCGACGTTATTTATATACACGTGTTTCTATTTACGAGTACTACAACTTTCATTTAGACCCCGTTGGCTAATTCTCATTCTATCTCAGATTTACAAAACTGTATCGAATTCGCCGCGCTCGAAAAGTAGAGACTAAGCTTCGTCCATAAGTTTCGCATACGAGCTCCGTTTTTGACGTTCTTTATATCCACGCGTTGGTAAAAATAAAATCTACAACTTTCCTTTTTACTCCTTCGGCTAATTCTCGACCGATCTTAAGTTTAACAGTAGGAGGTGATTACACTGTTAAATGTCCACGTAAAATTCATAACTTTTACATACAGACTCCGTTTTCGTCTGTCTTTTTGTCTCTGAGTTCCTATTAATGAGATATTCAACTCTCATTTAGGTCGCGTAAGCCAAAAACCGCTCGAACTAAAATTCGAGTTTCGGGCCGTGCACTGCTGTAACGCCCGTGTTTCTAGGCTAGGCATTAATATTGACATAATGGTCTAGGTTAACCTTTGTAACTCATTTAGAAGAAATGAAAAGGAATTATGTGAATATATGAAAAATTATGTGTTTTATGCTTAATTATTAGGGTTTAAATAATTAAGAATAAAAATGAGCGTCAAAATTAAATATTAGATAAAGTCGATATCTATTAAGAAACTTGTAGTGGGCTTGACAAGGATTACGGATATATAAAGAATGCCGAAATCTGAGTTATAACGAAGAAGTTATGACCTGTCGAAGTTTCGCGACAAACCGTCACGGGGCCGAATGTCGTAAAAAGTGAGTTTCGATAAACTACTTTTTGGCCTTAGTGATCTAAACGAAACTCGTAGTGTTCGTTAAACCGAGAGTAAGTATAAAAAGAACGCCCAAATCTGACTTCGTATGAGGAAGTTATGATTTTTCGAAGTTTCAGCTTAGCAGTAGACAGCTAAAAACTCGAATTTTAGATCGAGTGATTTTTAGCCGACACGACCTAAACGATAATCGAAGGTCTCGTCATTAGTAGCACAACGGTAAAAAGTCTGACGAAAATGGACGTCGGATGAAGAAGTTATGAATTTTTAACGGATTTCATGTCCCGGTCTGTTAAAATTAATAATATAAAAATTAAAGTCAAAATTAGCCGACGAAGTCTAAACAAAAGTTGTAGAGTGTAATTTTACCTACGCGTGCATATAAAGAACGTCAAAAACGGAGCTCGTATGCGAAAGTTATGGATTTTAGAAGTTTTGGTACGAAAACCGAGAAAATTCGCATAGTCACGTTTTTGCCACGTCACCTTCGCTGAAAGAGTACCACGTGTCCGAAATTGGTGAGTCATGCGAAGCCACGTGTCGCCTTCCCTTGCATGAACAGTAGCTGCGTGTCGGATTCTGATTCGACCGAAGGGAGGCCCAATCCGAAGCTCGCAGCTGGACCGAGCCTCCCACCGCCTTAGCCTCCGAGCCTCGCAGATGGACCACTAGACCTCGGTCCAATCAGGAGAGGACAGAGAGGCCTTCGCACGTGCAGCCACCTGCGCACCCTCGCCTGCGGACCCCACCACCAGACCGACTTCGGACCCTATAAATAGAAGGGTCATGCGAGCCTTCTCGGGTACTTTTTGGAAATTGTCACTTTTAGCCCCTTTTTCCATATTTTCTTCATCTTAGCATCCCCCAAAGCCCCGATATCAATTATAACCCCCGGAATACGCCACGAAGAGCCCGTGAAGCCCGGAAAATTTATCTTTTCGGTTTTGAAGCCCGACCTTTCGCAGAGCCCGGTTTCTCAATAAAACTCTCGGTTTTATTAGAAACGATCGTTTTAGGAAACGAATTGCTGCCCGATTTTCATTAAATCAGGTGAGTGTATAGTCACTTTCACCTTACACATAGATATGAAGTATTTACCTTAAAATACGTGCTATGTGTAAATATATTAATTGTTTATTTGAGGTGACTGTTGAATTGATGTTTTATACAAGTTTTAAACTGTATATATATTTTTATCTACAAATATCTTGGGTAAAATATGGGTAGATGAATTAGATGACGTGTGATGAAATAAAAGTGATGAGAGGTATCGATGTTTAAGATGATCTAGTCATCTAGCAGAGTATAGACAACGGTCACAGACTATTTTAGATAGTCCAGTGGAACGTTAGTAGACTTGTAATCGGTACGTATGTTTGAACTATATGTTCATAAAGTGTTCTTGAACTATATGTTCATTAGGTATTTTTGAACTATGTGTTCATCCATTAGTTCTTCCTTTTGACACTATTACGTGTCGGGGTACGGGAGCGTACGGGAGTACTTTATCAGTATTTTCCCTATACTTTTATTTGGAAGAACTTTGGAGTCTTTGTTCTTTTATGAAGTGATTGGACAAGCTTCATGAGTTAGTGATATAGATCATGAGTTAAATAGTGGGTGTGTGATGAAAGGTGAGTTGGATAGATGAGATGATCAGTGATATAGATCATGAGTTGAGAGTGAGTGGTGAAATATGGGAAAAGCTTTTACCCAAATGTTGGCGTGAGTGGTGCAATATGAGAAAAGCCCTTACCCAACGTTGACCCCCGTCATTCAGCAGAGTATGGATGACAACCATGGACTGTTCTAGACAGTCCAGTGGGAAACATTAGCAGGCCCGCAACCTGTAGGTGTTAATGGACTAGAGTGTTCATTCGATGTACTCTATTCCCCTCATGATTGCCTTTAGTGCATGTATGGCTGGGGAAACCCCTTAGTATGTTCATCAGTTGTATGGAAAACCCATTGACATGTATTGCGGGGGGAAACCCCGTGGGAAATACCATCGATGAATAAGAGCTATGGACTTAGCATATGGAAAACCCATTGACATGTATTGCGGGGGGGGGGGGGGGGGAACTCCCGTGGGAAATACCGTCGATGAATAAGAGCTATGGACTAGCACATGGCGACGATGTGACTTCGTGCCTATTTGACAAAATTGCTGAAGGAAAGCAATGTTGTCACCTTGTTGGTTGTTTTATGTTAGGATGTCTTGTTTGACATAACTTGCTGAGGGAAAGCAATGTTGTCACCCCGATGTTTGTTTTATTTGACATAACTTGCTGAGGAACCCCCAAAGCAATGTTGTCACCCCTAGTGATAATCCTTAGGCTAGGTCCCTTATGATAGTTGTTTTAGGGACGTAAAGTGAGGATAATGGGAATGGGTAATTAGGGTTATTTTGGTTGATGAAATTAATAAATTTATTGATTGAGAACTTAATAAGTTTGTTATTTATTGTGGGTTGAAAACCCTATATGCTCACCAGGCTCCCAAGCCTGACCCACTCAGTTTATTTGTATCACAGGTATCGATACGAAGTTGCTTTACACTGAGAGATTAAAAGAGAAGTAGATCACTAGTGTAAATGAATGTAAGTTTTGTTTATGCTTATGTTTTTGTATTGACAATGACATCCCAATGGTTTAAGTGAATAAAATACATTTCTTCGGAAATGATTTGATAAGATATTTATTATGTTTTTCTGGGAATAAATTCCGCAACACTTTTAATCAAATGATTACTCTGAAATTATTTCAAAAGCATAAATTAAACCGGTCTTTTCTGGCCGTGAATTTGGGGATGTCACAACTGCTATGCCAAATCTTAGAAAAATCATAACTTCCTCCTACGAAGTCAGATTTGGGCGTTCTTTATATCCATAGAATCCTTGTTTCGACCACCACCACTTTATGTAAAGATATCGGGTTTATCTCACACTTTAATTTTGACGCTTATTTTTATTCTTTATTAATTATACCTTTATAATTAAGTATAAAACACATGAATTCACATAATTCACATAATACTCAAATAATTCATTTTTATTACTTCAAAAAGAGTTACAATAGTTGACCTAGACTATTACATCATCTATTAATGCTTAGCCCCGAAACTCGGGCGTTACATCAACCACCACCACCACCAGCCCAACCACCACTACCACCAACAGGCCAACCACCTCCACCACCACCACCACCACCACCACCAGCCCAACCACCACCACCACTACCAAGCCCAACCACCAGGTGCAAGGCCTGTCCCAAGAAGAAGGGCCCTAATTGGTAGAAGTGGACGGAGGAAATATTCTGAAAGGATTGTCAAAATGGCATTGAGGAGGAAGATACATGGGGTTGGGAGCAGTGCAGAGAACCCTACCGTCCTTGATTAAGTTAGTGTGTAGGTAGTGGGTGGGCACATCTTTTGTTATCAAGTTGTAATGTAAATACAAAGTACTATGCTTTCTTTATGTTTTTCTTTTTGGTGTGTGGGCACATGGTAGCCCTTCTTTTGTGGTCCCTAGCAGGAATCTTTTGTCCCATCTTTTGTATTACCTAGCTACAACTTTGGTGTATGCAGAAAACTACTTGCCCTTTATTTAATTTCGAATATTAATGGAGTATTTCAATGAATCTAACCACCATATTTAATTACTTTCTTGTTATATGTATGCATTGTATTCATTCCATTCAATTACTTTCTTGTTATTTGTATGCGTTGTTGTCTCAGTGATTCGATTCCAGTCAAAATTACTTCTTTGTATTCATTACAGTAAAAGAATGGAATCATATATGTCTTCATTGTTATATGTATGCTACTTTGTGATTCCATTCCAGTCAAAGTTACTTCTTTGTGATTCCAGTCAAAATTACTTCTTTGTGATTCCATTCCAGTCAAAATTACTTCTTTGTGATTCCATTCCAGTCAAAATTACTTCATTCCATTCCAACAAGAAGTTAAGATAATGCCTTCATCCCATTCAAACAACATCTTTCAATACATAATTTCACATCATTTCATCATATACACGATGATCAAAAAAAGAAATCATATGGTAAACTTGTATATTTTTTTCCTTCATTGCAATGGCATCAGAGTACTTTTCCTTCTTCATTTGTTTTATGTCTTCCTTCACCTTCTCTACTTCGGTCTTCAATGCTACTAATTCAGCTTTCATTCCCTCCACCACTTCCATTAGAGGCATTTGTACAGGTTCGACATCCAACCATTTTAAATATTGGCATTTACCCTTCAACACAAATAACTCATAAGGAGATTTCAAATCAGGAAAATGAATCAGAAAATGGGGAAGATTCAAGTGAAATAGCTTACCTCATTGCACACCATGAAATGCCTCCCTGGATTCTTTTGGTGTTGTTGATGTTAGAATATGTGCAGGGAACCCACAATCACAAGTTTTTGGATTGTTCCCTGTTGATTTCTTGCTTGATCGATTGAGGGACGATGAGAAGCTGTAGGAGGAAGCCATCGGGGTATTAGGGCACAATAAAGGAACCACATACGCCCCTCTTTTAATAACATTAGCCCTACATGCCACATAGGATCAAACTGACACGTATGATCGATAAATACTTTGCAACCGGTAAAAAGCAGTCGGAAGGGAAAATTTTACACAAATCAACAAGTTAAATGGCTATTAGAACACAAAATAAAGTTTAGTGACCAAATATAGTATGTTGCCCTCTCAAGTCATTATCCTTTTATTTTAGACAAAACTGCAAAATTGGTCCCTGTGGTATTCAAAAAACTTTGGATAGAGTCCAAAAAGTTTCTCACTTGCATAGAAGGTCAAAAATCAAGGTTTTTCTGTGTTTTTGGTCCAAAAAAACTTAAAATGACGGCTATACCCTTTTACTTTCTTTTTTATATATTTCTAATTTTTCAAATACTGTTTTAATTTAAAAATAAATAGAGAAGGAAATAATTCTCTCTCTCTCTTTCTCTCTCTCTCTCTCTCTCTCTCTCATTTCTACACCATCGACGACAAAAAGGGGAACCGACAACCCTCCTCCACCCCTCCTTCATATCGATCGGAAACAACCAAACACCCCTGAGGATCGTCGCTTCCCTCGGCTGCTACTTTAGTGTTTCTTTCCCCTTATCCCTCATGTTTTGCCAATGGAACAGAAGGAGAACAACCAAGGAGGCCACCGGAGCAGCCCCCTCGCTGTAACAGTCACCCAGCAGCAGTTCCCTTCTTTCTCCCTCGCTGTAACCTCTACCGAACCACCCTTGTCCTGCTTCTGTTCATCTTCTTTCTCCCTTCGATCCAGTCGGTTCCCTTTCCCCCTCGATTTGTGGTCGCCGACGACGAATGAAGATCCTAGGGGAGTTCGTCGGAGATCGACTCCTTCTCGCGATCTGTTTGACCAACAGATCACCACTTTGACTGCTTATATTCGTGTTCCTTCTTCCCTCTCCCGATCAGTGAAGACGAAGAGTTAACCCACAAAGGGTCGTCGGTCTTGACAGACCCCCTTGCCCCTCCTTGCGATTTCCCATCTGCACCTCAGCTCACGTCAATTTGCCTTTCGTTTGTCTGTTCTTTGTCCAATATGATGGAGACGATAATTATTCAAGGTCAAAGTGGGTTTGGCTTTTTGGGGAAGATGAAGTTATAAGAATACGTATTGTAAAAGTCTCAAAGAAATGGGGGGGGGGGGGGGGGGAGAGAGAGAGAGAGAGAGAGAGAGAGAGAGAATAATTTCCTTTTCTATTTATTTTTAAACTAAAATAGTATTTGAGAATTTTTAAAAAATATAAAAAAGAAAGTAAAGGGTATAACCGTCATTTTAAGTTTTTTCGGACCAAAAACACATAAAAACTTCGATTTTAGACCTTCTATGCAAGTGGAAAACTTTTTGGACCCTATCCAAAGTTTTTTAAATACCATAAGGACCAATTTTGCAGTTTTGTCTTTACTTTAATAGATTAGCTCTACTTTTAGAATTAATTACTATTAACTTTTTGAATGGACAAAGTACCTTTTCCACGTAAACACAGTGTGTGATCCATGTTTCCTTCTTCAGGCGCTGTAACGAATTCCTTAATGGAGTCGGTTCAATTCATCCCCCCATGGACTCTTTCATGCTTCTTACATTTCTTTGCTTGATTTTTGCTTTACAATCAAGTAATCGATCCAACACTGTTTCGTGATTATTTCTAAAACAATCAAAATTCGCCTTCCATTGCAGACGCTGATTTCGCATTCACTGTTGCGTGATATCAGGTACGCGATTTCACCTAGGGTTTTTGAATAGAACGTATTATCTCTTTGATTCTACAATCATGATTCGTATGTTTGTACGTGGAATAGACGATTAAATAAGTGAAAATAAAAACCGTGTAGGATAAATGGCGGAGAACGATGTAAAGGAAGTAGTTGAACAGAAGAATGATGATTCGCCGAGAAAGGAGAAGAGGAGTATCTTCTCTCGAATTTGGAATGGATTGGCTAGGTTACATGGTGATAATTTTGAGAAGAGATTGCAACATATATCTAAAGAAGAGGCTACTATTCTTGCTAGAATGAAGAAAAGATCTAAGAGATGGCGGAGAACTGCTAGGAATATAATTGCATTTTCTGTTCTTTTTGAGGTAAACTCAATACTCGTCATTATCTCTTTAATCTTCAATAATGTCTGATATTTTGCTTGATTAGACTACCAGACAGTTATCTCCCTTGCCGATTCAGTTACTCTATTTGCTATTTGATACAATGAATCACTTGCAGGGGTGACCTAAATGATTTAAATTTAAACATTTTTAGATATTGCATCTATACTGCTGTTTTCTATTTGATACAATGTATCAGTGCTGCTTATATACATATGCAGCAGACTATATATAAAACTCGAACCTATTGTTTCTCCACAAGTGATTGTTTCTGTATTTGGTTATTATCATGTTCTATTTTTCTCAATTAGACAAGTCGATTATAATTTGGTGTCCAAAGATATGGCTTGTGACATATAATTTGTGAAATTCAAACAATGACCTTCAACTAGCAAGTGGTATAATCATGATTCAAATATCCAGATTTGGTATAATCCATGTAAACAGGCATGTAGATGAAAACACTACCTATTGTTTGTTTTGATTTCAGATTGCTGCAATCGGATATGCCATAACAACAACAAGATCAGTAAACTTAGAGTGGAATACGAGAGCTGTGCGAGTTTTACCTATGTTTGTTTTGCCTGTTTTATCTTGGGCTTTGTATTGTGGACTTCAAAGCTTCAAAACTTTTCGTAAGTTCCCTTCACAAGTATAATATTCATTACCTTAATTCCCATATCAATGACTTGATTAAACTTTGATCTGTTTATAGGCGATCAAAGGGATGAAAGATCTTTAGAGAAGCTTCGGGCTGAAAGGCAGAAGAAAATCAATGAACTTAAAGACAGAACTAATTATTACAACACCCAACAACTGATTCAGAGATATGATTCAGATCCAGCAGCAAAGGCAGCTGCTGCATCAGTGCTTGCATCCAAATTGGGAGCTGAATCAGGGCTGCAGGTGAATCTAGATGACTCACATCTGAATGTTCACCTTGGCACAGGGAAGAGCAATGATTTTGAGGTTCTGCAGTCTAGTGGTTTGAGGAGAAGAAACACATTGGAAGGAAGATCTCCTGGAAGTGGAAGTAATTCAGAAAAAGAAGGTTTTCAATATGCAGGAAGTGAGGTTTCTGAGATTTCTTTACCTAGTGAGCTTGTTGTTGAGCATAGTCCTGTGGCTATAAGTCCACAAGATGGGGGTTGGATTGCTAGACTTGCTGCATTGCTTGTGGGTGAGGACCCCACACAATCTTATGCACTTATATGTGGTAATTGCCATATGCACAATGGTGAGTAAATTTATTTTTTTGTCATTTTGATATCTGTTTGGCTTTCATGTAAATAATACATTAACAACATAATAATGGCTTAATTACAGGTCTTGCAAGGAAGGAAGATTTTCTTGTGATTACTTACTATTGTCCACACTGCCATGCTTTGAACAAACCAAAGAATTTGGATGAAAATTCTTCATGTCTTAACAGCCCTAATATGAGATCTCCAATGGCACACCACCATTACCATGCATTGAATAAACCAACAAGATTAACTGAAAATAATTCTTCAGAAACCAACTCCTCTGAATCTGAAACCAGATCTTCTTCTAAAACAAACAACTCTCAGTCTCATGAAAAGTGTTCAGATGCCAAAACCCCTGATGTCAAATCTTCAACAAAACCAATGGCTAATGCTAAATCGATGAGTGAGAATGTATCTGCTAAGGGTAAGGTGGGATTACCCAGAGTGGAGAGTGAAAAAAAAGTTGTTGAGGATCTTGCTGATAGCTAACAAGCTCAATACGGTTTATATTGTTTTATTAACATGAAAGATTTACAATTCTTTGTGTAACTAAGTCATGACGAAAACTCTATAGTTTGATTAGTACAGATTTTTTTTCCTGAAAGAGCAAAAGAAGCAAGATCTTTGAAGCGGTCTGATTTTGATTAGTTTAGTCGTCAATTGGGTAAGGATTAAAACTGCATTCCATGTGCAAAAATATATAATTATGTCACACTTAGGTTTCTATAATCAGTATACAATAAGATTGCTATATATATATATATATATATATATATATATATATATATATATATATATATATATATATATATATATATATATATTCTATGAATGCCTTTGACTTTTCTATTTCCGCTTTTAAAACATGTTTGTTTATAATCAAATGTTGAAGGAAAACTAACATCACTGCCAATGTCAGTTGAACCTATAGTGTCGTACAACCAGAGCAAAAACAATCACTAATTACATAAATGATATACGAGTTGGACATACTCTCCTCATTGTCTTGTAAACGTTACATCACAAACTTTTCCGCTTCAAAACTAACATTGATTAGGTTTTGTATATAACAAAAGAATGAGATACAAACAGAAAAAACTTTATCTAAGGCTGTGCTATATTTTCCTCAAAAGAGTAAAAAACCTGATGCTAGTCTTCTTCTTCAGCTGGCAAAGTTGGGCTGTTTGCACAGCTTTCCTTTTGATGAAGTTCCAACATTTTCTTTTCAGGATTACAAAGCCCTACAACATCAAATATTCATGGCATAAGTCAAATCTAAGTTGGATTTGTCAACAAGTTAAAGAAGATTGTTTAGGAGAAAAAAAAAATACTAACCTGAACACTTGGGGAGATCCCACACAGCTATAGATGTTGGTGTACATTCGGTTTGACAAAGTTGACGATTGTCCTCATGGTTGACATTCATTGCAAGCATCCATGCACCGATAGTAACATCCTCATTGCTGAACATCCGGAAACTGAGAGATAGAATATTTTAATAAAACAGTAACACAGAGATATCTTATACTACAAATATCAATATTGTAAGTGAAAATGTGAATAAATTGCCTGTTGTTTCTAAGAGCAACCAAGCTTGCAACAACATCTGCAGAGAGAGCATAAATTGGACCATAAGCATGAAGAAAGTATTCTGACCCAAGCATATACCCTAGAGGTTCATACCTACAGATATCAATAATTCAGTTTCTTAGTCACTAACATCTAAAAATAGTTGAAAAGTGGGACGCTTTCAAAGACTAACCATTTGAGTTTTGGGTCAGTGAACACGGGACCTTTCTTCATGCATCCAAGATAAGTTTGTGAGTGAGGACGCTCTTTAGCCAACAGCAACGAGAGCCGATCTAGCAAAAACATAAATCATTTCAGACAAAAATGTCAAATACTATGTTTCTTTTGCATTCGTGTATATTCAATTTTCTCTATCGTTTTTCATTCTGCCATTATGTTTGGATTATGATAACAAGAAAGGAAAAAAAGAAAATCAGAGGCAGCTTCATGGAAAAACTCACCTGGTCTTAAATATATGTCGTCATCAGCTTTAACATAAAATTCAGAGTCATAGAGTGCAAAGGCAGCTTTGAAGAAGGCTAACCTGAAACAAATGTACATATTAGCATGAACTTCAGTACAATTTGTTTATTTACTGTGGCTAATAGCACTAACGTTTTGTATGGGAGCTTACTGTACTCCTCTGCAATATCCAACATCAAGAAGTCGTCGTATTCCGCCGCCTCTTTCCTCAGCTCCGCCATTTTTGACGCATCGCCGGTTTTGCCGATGATAAACCTGAAGGCTAAGCCGGTGGCCTCCTCCAAGCTGCATACAGACACAGTAAACTCAAGATCAGAAATTAATCTACAATTAACTTCTGATCCGATCTGATTGTGCGTTTACAGATTTATCGAGGATTCAATAATAAAAAAAAAACAAAGAATAAACGTATCGAATTGTGTTAGAAGTTAGAAGTAAGTACCGTTGAAGGCCTTGGTGATCGGAAGGCATCCAAGTCTTCCGCAACGACTGCCGTCGACCAACCGATCCAAAACCGGTCTGAATTCCGACGAATCCCATCACCTTATGCCGCTTCCGATCTCCGTCAGACACCAACCCTCCGGTGGAACCACCGCTTTTATCCCACACGACAGACACCGATAAAGGTTTGCTGTAGTTACATTTATCGCCTCCTCCGATTCGTCCTCTTGAAACAACGACGGCGAACGATAATAAACCGGCGATTCCGATGACGAAACAGAGTGTTAGTACGATCGATCTCCGAAGCAGGTTAGATTGAGGACGAGCTTGGAAGAACTTTCTAGATGAAGGCATCGGCATTGGCGCCGGGAATGGTAATGGCAATGGTTGATCTAGGGTTTATGATGTAGCAATCGAGATTTGTTGTAGTGATGAAGTTAAGTAATCACTTTCAGTTGATTTCTAGTTGCCAAAGTCTTGGACAAAACAAAATACTTCTTACCTGGAAAATGTGTTTGGTTAAATACGATCCAAGGCACATTTTAGAATTATATGAAGTGTTTTTTTTACCTTATTATATAAAGTGGACAATTTTCCATTTTTTTCTAAAAATAATTAAAAGTATTTTTTTCTACAAAGGTATGGTATTGGACTATTGGATTAACCCAAAACCATATTATAACCTTGTAAAATTTTCAAAAACCTTTTATTATTTGAGAAAAAAATAAAATTTATATTTATCATTAGAAAAAAATATTTTTTTTAGAAGTCACTACACACTACAAACACTTATTATCCAATATCTTTTTAATTTTTTTTTCATGTTTTGTCAGGTTTGATCTCTACATTAATTACTATTATGTGTTATATGTTAATGATATTTAGATATTAGATTTCTTTTATAGTTAATTAATTGATTTAATAAAAAAAATATAAATATACTTTATAAAATAAATATATTTTATAATACAATTATATAATTTATAAATAATTATTAAAATTGTCAAAATTAAAAGAGTAATTTTCTATGCACGATTATAATTATTAGTACACGGTTAAATAAGTGATTTGATCGTAGATAGTTAAGTTTTGTCCCTTTAGTTTATATATATATATATATATATATATATATATATATATATATATATATATATATATATATATATATATATATATATATAAAAGCCAAAAAATTATTGAGTTAGACATAGCGAATATTTTTCACCTTTCAAATAGTTTTTTTTAACTATTTAGTTATTATTTTGATGACGTAAGAATATGATATATATATATATATATATATATATATATATATATATATATATATATATATATCAAATGTTAAATAAATAAATACACCATCTTAAATACAATCTTCTAGGTGTTTAATAATCCTCTTCAATCTCATTTCTTTTATTTTATAATGTTTTAGTTTAATTTTGTTAGTTTAAGTTTTAATTACGTCGAAATTATAACATGTTATCAGAATGAATGCTCTAATCAATTCGAAATCACATCTATAATAATAATAATAATAATAATAATACGCATTTGTTATAAAACAACCATTTAAAACAAATAAAAAAATTATTCGTTATTAACGACTAATAATATTTATTTATTTATTGTCAAACAATTATTTATGTATTCTAACTTTTATTTATGCATTTACATTATGAAACTAATTTTATCTATGTATACCAACATTTAAATTATGCAACTAATTTTTATGAATACTAACGTTTGTTTATACATATCCATATTTATATTTTAGATATTCTTCGTAATTTTATTTAAACATTTACTTATTTATTTATGTTTCTAATTAGTAAAATTATACCAAGTAAAAAATTATGTACTAAATAAAAGTCTTATTAAATGATTTACAAAATACTTATATATATATATATATATATATATATATATATATATATATATATATATATATATATATATGCAACGATAAAAACAATGGCTATTTTTTCTATTATAAATAACATCACTATCATATTTCTTTCTACGACAAAAATGAGTAAATTGTTTCACTTTCCAAGGTTATCAAGATCAAAATGATTCATCTAGTTGTGATTCTCGCAACTATAATGACCATAACACTTAGCTTCCTATTTTTCATTCTCACGCCGGATGTATTTTATCCTAATCTATTTTATCATTTCTTAGTCTTATATGGGATGATTCTTCTCCCACTTTTGTTTTGTGCAATACATATTGAAATAAATGGATTTTAATTTTCATCTTGTTATTTTGTTTAAATTTATAGTTATAATATGTCCAACATTGCAAAGGTCGAGTTTGCAGCACTTGAAGTTAGTGGAAAAAACTATATGTCATGGATGATAGATGTAAAAATACATCTTGAGTCCATGGGAATCTCAAATGTTATATATGAATTTAATAATTGTTTGGCACAAGACAAGGCGAAAGCACAAGTTTTCCTTCGTAAGCATATTTATTAAATGTTGAGATTTGAAGATCTTGATATTACTGATCCAAGTATTCTCTGGAGTCTCTTAAAAGAAAGAATTGATCATCAAAAGGAGTTATGCTTCCAAATGCTAGAGATGAATGGAGAACACTGAGGTTTCAAGACTTCAAGAAAGTAAATGAATACAACTCAGCTTTGTTCAGAATATGTTCACAACTCAAGTATTGTGGACAAGAAGTTACTGATGAAGACATGTTGGAGAAAACTTACTCCATGTTTCATGCAACAAACATTACCTTGATGCAATAATATCGATTGAAAAAGTTCACAAAATATTCTAAACTGAATGCATGTCTACTTGTTGCAGAGCAAAATAATGATATCTTGATGAAAACCCATGAATCTCGTCCAATGGGGTCAGTAGCACTTCCTGAAGCAAATGCTACAAATACAGATGGTCATCGAAACAATACACGTGGACAAGGGCGTGGTCATGGTCGAGGACGAGGCCGTGGCTATTTTAATTGAAACCAAAGCCATAATCATAACCATAATTATGGTCGTGGACAAGGTAATAATCGTGGTCGTGATTAGAAAAGGAATAATTACTAATCTTCACAAAGAAACAATGTCCATACGCAAGACAAGGCCAAATTGACAAGGCATGATGTTGGGACATCACATGGTTCATGTTATAGATGTGGTAGCACAAGCCTTTACTCAATGACCTGTTGCACACTTGCACATCTTTGTCAACTTTATCAAGAGTCCATTAAGGGAAAAGGAAAATAAGCAAACCTCGTTGATAATGTTGAATGCACTCGATTAACTATTGCTGATTTTTGCAATGACATGGAAGACATAAACTGAAAATTTCTATTATTGTTCTAGTAAACCTGTTTTTCA
Organism: Lactuca virosa; assembly: GCF_052849685.1. Classification (NCBI taxonomy): domain Eukaryota; kingdom Viridiplantae; phylum Streptophyta; class Magnoliopsida; order Asterales; family Asteraceae; genus Lactuca; species Lactuca virosa. Next base: position 350,004,966 of record NC_136430.1, read on the forward strand.
TTCCTTTGTTTTTCATGTAATGTATGTCCTACAATAAATGAACTTTTTTTATAATAATTATTATTATGCTTATTGGCTTATTATTTCTTTCATATGTGAAGTTTAATATGAGTCCAACTGGAGCACAACACCAAGAAAAGGTTGGAGATATTTGTATAGCAGATAGTGGTAGTACACATACTATTTTGAAATCAAAGAAATGTTTTTCAAAATTAGTTCCAACAAAAACAATCATACATACAATATCAGGTCCTGCAGACTTGATAGAAGGAACTGGGAAAGCCCATTTTATATTACCAAATGGTACAAGCTTTTGTGTAGAAAATGTCTTATTTTCTCCAAAGTCTAATAGAAACTTACTAAGTTTCAATGATATATATTTCAAAGGATATGACACAAAAACTGTGACCATTGAAAGTAAGAAATATATGTATATTATAGATAAAACCCATGTGCTTGAAAAACTACCAACACTTGATTTTGGTCTGCATTATACATATATACATATGATTGAATAAAATATGGTAGTCCAAGAAAAACATTGTGATCCTAGGACATTCAGTTTATGGCATGATAGGTTGGGCCACCCAATATTAACAACGATACAAAGGATAACTGAGAATACGCATGGGCACCCATTGAAGGACCAAAAGTTCCCTCAATCCAATAGCATAAGACCATGTACATCATGTTCCCTCGAAAAGTTAATTATAAAACATTCTCCAATGAAAGTTGAAAGGGTGTCACCTAGATTTCAAGGGTGTCACCTAGATTTCTAGAAATAATTCAAGGTGATATATGTGGACCAATTCATCCACCATCTGGGCCATTTAGATATTGTATGGTCCTAATAAATGCATCCAACGAATGGTCTCGTGTTTGCCTATTATCAACTTGTAATATGGCATTTGCAAAGTTTCTTACTCAAATCATTAAATTAAGAGCACATTTCCCTTATTATACTATCAAAAGGGTGAGACTTGATAATGCTTGTGAATTTACTTCACAAGCATTTAATGACTATTGTATGTCTGTAGGAATTGTTGTTGAACATCCAGTTGTTCATGTACACACACAAAATGGTTTAGCTGAATCACTGATTAAACGTCTCCGGCTAATAGCTAAACTATTGATAATGAGGACCAAACTTCATGTTTCTGTTTGGGGTCATGCAATCTTACATGTTGGATCACTGATACGCATGAGACCAAGTTCATATTATGTATATTCTCCCTTACAACTTGCTTTTGGTCAAGAGCCAAATATATCTCATTTGAGAATTTTTGGGTGTGCAGTATATGTTCCCATTACACCACCACAATGGACAAAAATGGGTCTTCAAAGAAGATTGGGAATATATGTTGGTTATGAGTCGATCTCTATTATAAGATATCTTGAACCTTTAAGAGGTGATGTTTTCACAGCACGCCTAGTTGATTGCCAATTTAATGAGGCAAATTTCCCATCATTAGGAGGAGAAAAGAAGATTATATAAAAGGTTGTTTCATAGCATGAGCCTTCTTTATCATATCTTGACCCTCGCACAAAGCAATGTGAAATGGAAGTTCAAAAGATAATGCATTTCCAAGAAATGGCAAATCAATTGCCTAATGTATTTACTAACACGAATGCCTCCAGATGTGTTGAAGACTTTTATGATCCGTAAAGACTGTGCATTTTGTACCATATAGGTAATGCCTCCAGATCTTCAAGGCAAAAACCACTGCTCCGAGTTCAAGATCGTGCGTAGTATAATTGACTTCGTGGTTCTTAAGTTGTCTCGAGGCATAGGATATAACCTTTCCTCGCTGCATCAGAACGCAACCTAGCCCTTGCTTAGACGCATCGCAATAGACTACAAAATCTTTCGTCCCTTCTGGGAGGGACAAGATAGGTGCGGTGCAAAGGGCTTTTAGTGTCTGGAAAGCAGTTTCTTGTTTCTCCACCCATTTGAATATCACACCTTTTTGGGTCAAGGTGGTGAGTGGCTTCGCGATCTTTGAAAAGTTCTGAATGAATCTTCTGTAGTAGTCAGCGAGACCTAGAAACTGACGAATTTTTGTTGGGGTTCGTGGGGTCGCCTAACTTTCGATAGCCTTGATCTTGGAGGGGTCAACATGTATCCCATCCTTGCTGACTACATGACCTAGGAACTCCACCTTTCGAATCCAGAATTCACATTATGAGAACTTCGCATACAATTTCTCTGCCCTTAAGGTTTCCAAAACTTGTCGCAAGTGTTGGTTGTGTTCTTCCTTACTCTGGAAATAAACTATATATCGTCAATGAAGACTATAACGAACTTGTCTAAGTAAGGTCGGCACACTCGATCATCAGGTCCATGAATACTGCGAGCACATTCGTTAGATCAAAGGGCATTACTACGAATTTGTAGTGACCGTAGCGAGTTCTGAAAGCAGTCTTTGGAATGTCGGCCTCCTGGACTCGTAACTGATGGTATCCTGATCTCAGGTCAATCTTGGAGAAGAAACTAGCTCCTTGTAGTTGATCAAAGAGGTGATCTATCCGTGGTAAAGGGTATCGGTTTTTAATGGTAAGTTTGTTTAATTCTCGGTAGTCTATGCACATACGAAACGATCCATCCTTCTTTTTCACGAACAAGATCGGTGCTCCCCAGGGTGAGAAGCTTGGTCTAAAGAAGCCTTTAATGAGAAGTTCGTTCAACTGGCTGGATAGTTCCTGCATTTCTGAAGGTGCAAGACGGTACGAGGTAGCTACAGGGGTAGCTCCGGGAATCAAGTCGATTCGGAATTCGACTTGGTGTTCAGGAGGAACTCCTGAGATATCTTCAGGGAACACATCAGGGAAATCACAGACTTCAGGAATATCCTTGATGCTTTTTTACTTCTTGTGTCATATCAACAACATGAGCTAAGAAGGCACAATAATCTTTGCGAAGATACTTCTGAGCCTTGACGCAAGAAATGATTTGGAGATTTGCACCGGATTTGTCGCCATAAATAACGAGAGATTTGTTACTTGGCAGATTAAGACTGATGGCTTTTTCGTAACATAGAATATCAGCACGGTGAAGACTTAACCAATCCATATTGATTTTTGTTAACTAATGTTGACTTTTTATAAAGTGGAAAATAACGGAATGTTACAGAGAGAGACAGTGGAAAGAGTACCATTTGATACCAGAAGAGAAATCCATCATGGAAGAAACATTGTTCCTCCTTCAAGACACGTGTGGGTTGGGAATCTATCTCATACCTTAACTGGACGTGCATTGAGCAATCACTTTAGACAATTTGGGGAGCTTGAGAGTGTAGCTTTTTCACCTGGTTGTTGCTACGCCTTCATCAATTTCATTGAAGTCGGTGCAACTTTTGCAACATTTGGAGCACTTCAAGGTTTCATTCTTGCGGGCAATGCACTTAGAATTGAGTTTGCAAAGGCGGTTAGTTTTGTCCACCCATGTCTGCTTAATTATCTCTTTATATGTACACTCTTACACCGGAGCAATATATGCTTAAGTTTTAAGTTAGCTTCTTATTTTGGGAAATTGAAACGGATCCTAACTCATACCCATTCAAACAATTTTGTGATGACTACTTGTGACATTCTATTGAAAACCATTTTTAGTTCTGGTTTTAGCTCATAGTTTGATATTTCCCATCTTATCCATTTCAACATGCCATCAAAAAAAGAAGGGCTAGCCACTAACACCATTTTATCACCCATGAATGAAATTTCCATGCATGGAAAATGGTTGTAGAGACTTAACTAGTTAGCCTAGACGTATTTCCACTATGTCTGTTTCAGAAAGAATTGCAACTGAGAGAGGCGAAAATTTTGGTGGAACTGTAAGCACTTCTTTACCCTAACAATCTTTGATTTCTATTGACTTTCTCATAGCTTTATTAAATCTTTTCTTTCTTCTTAAAGTTTGGATATGAAGTTCGGTTAAAGAGTATTAAAGAAAGAGACACCCGCCTTCTGTTTTGCATTACCGAAATCTTGTTGAGAATATTATTTGTTGGTAGAAACTTGAAAGATGTTACTCATGTTATTGTTGATGAGATTCATGAACGATATCAGTTGGTCTCAAGTATGTTTTATTTTCATATTTCTGTCCCCTTTGTACAACTTGGTTTTCTTACTTACTACAATATCAGGTATGTAGTGATTCACATGTAAATCACAAGTAAATCACATATGAATTATGTCTATATACACACATCATTTTGTACGAGTGTTCTTCGCTAATCATTTTTTTTTAATTTCTTGTGAATTTCACATGTGAATATCACATTATATAATCACATATGAATCTTACATTTATATAATCACATGTAAATCTTACATGATATATACATATGTATTTTTGCTAGTGTTCTTACATTGATCTTTTTTTTTTGTAGATTTGGAAGAATTTGTGGAAAATATTGAAGGATTGAATGTGATAATTTGAAGAAAATATGGAAATCTCAACATGAAGACATGAAAACGTTTTGAAATTTTGTAGCATTTTTGTTTTTTATATTTTATTTTGTATCAAATAAAATACTTATACTATTGTGTTTTTTAGATTAGTAAATAAAAATGGTTTTTTTTATGATTTTCACGAATGTTATTATATAAAAAATTATCATATATGCATTTGAAATAATAAGCATATATGTTCTTAAAACGTTGATTTTGTTGGTTTAAAAAATTATAATTTTTTTTAATATTCCAGTTTTTTTTTTTTAAATTTACTAATTTTTAAAAATTTACTGGTTTTTAAAAATTTACTATTTAAAAAAAATTGTAGTTTTTTTAAAAAAATATTTTTTTCAATTTTTTTTAAATTCATGTTTTTTAAAAAATAAGAAATCTGCATTTTTTGAGAAAATCGAAAACTATTATTTTTTCTAAAAAAAATCCGAGAATTTGATTTATTATGTTATGTTTAGACTTTTTTATTAATATTTTTAATAACAAAAAAAAAACATTAAAAAAGATTGGTAAGATGACAATTATGCCCTTGGTAAGTTAATTTTGATCTAATACTCCACCTTTGGTTCTCGGGTTCTCAAAAAAACTATAAGTTTTCAATGGATCTAAGACATAAACAATTAAATCCAACTACTTCACAAGAAGTCTACAACAAAACGATTAAAAGTTAAAACCAACAACAATCATGTGATGTCCCAAGTACTCTAAAATAAAATAAAATAAAAATAAATAAAAAGTTAGTTGGATATATAGGGCAAGTAAATAAAGCAAGGTATGTACATGTACACGTTAACATGTACATCTATCTCATGTCGTTTTTTCCATTGCATCTACCTGTAAATCTAAACACCCATAACCCACCCAACCCCATTGTACAACATACTTTTACTACACATTTTCATTTCCTAATATAACAAAAGAAAAAAAAATCCCTACATAACATCGATGCAAGTACAACTTCCATTTTTGCATCACATAATATATAATAATTGCCAATCAATCGATCCTTAAACTGCAAAACTTTATGGAAACAGTCTCTCTACCCTTGGACACTGACGACCTTACTGGATTTGGATATTGTCAACTTCTGTGTGTTTGTCTGTACCTATTCAGAAGAGAAAATAAAATTAGGTTGGGGTTTAGAAAGTGGGATTTATGAAGAAAAGGAAACTAACGTACTTTGGATAGTATGTTGATAGTACATGGGCTTTTTAAGCCATATGGTTCCTGGGAATACCATGAGGTTGGTTTTTGTGAGGCTCTTTTTTTCATGGGATTCCAAGGCTGTGAATCCAAATCCATCCCTCCACGTGTCAACCAAACTCGGGATCGCAGATACCACCAGCTTCTCAACCTTGAATGACTTTAGCATCTGAAAATCATAATTTTCGTTTTACAACAGTTTATGTAAAACGAATTACAAATTTGGTCCCTGTGAGTGTGGTTAGTCCAAGTTACTAATTTTCTACCTGTTGTTTCGTTTTGTTGCTGTTTTGGTCCTGGTTTGTTTGTTTAAATCCAACTATAAACTATTCAGCCATCGTTTTTTTTTTTTTAAAAGTGACTATTTTGTTGTAGGACCAGACCTGAAAAACAGTATACTAAATGGACCAAACTTGTAATCCACTTGTAATTTTATAATTAAATTATTTTCTAGATTATAACGTATTTTATGCTTGTGTGTAAATGTTCATTTAGTTAAAAGAAAATAAAACAGCCATTTCGTAAACCGGTCATAAATAATAACGTATTATTTTATTCTGAAGTATATACGTTTAAAAGAAATTAGAAAATGTTTTTGTCAACCAATCATAAATAATGGCGTATTTTATTTTCTAAATTATAAAATATCTTGTTCTAAAGTACAAATACTTTATTTGGTAAAAAAAAAAAAGTAAACGTTAATAGTCAATCAATGGACCAAGGGCAAAATGGTCATGTTAATAAGACCTACATCCTGAGTAGTTAGATTTAACAACCCATGGACCAAAACGAAATTTGTAATTAACTCTAGAATTTAGCAAGATTTAATGTAAAAACTTTTATGTCGAATAAATTAATATGAAAAGATTACCTCTTCAATAGCATTCATGAGACGCCTACACATTCCCTGACGCCGATATTTGCTGCATGTTGCAATTAAAGGCATCTCCGCAACATTTACCCCATGAATCCTGAACACAAATTTCAAACATAGGGTTAAAAAGGTCAAAGGGCAAAATGGCCATTTACTATTCAATGCTAGAAAATATCACCAATTTGTATACCTTAATGATGCTACACAAAGTATTACGTCATTTTTCTCCAAGATCACTGTATAGAACCCCTCATAGTTCAGACGTGCAAATTCTGATCTGAAAAAAAAAAATCAAACGAAATAATTATCTCCAAAAGGTTGTGTTAACTAGTGAAAAAAATTCATGAAATGGAAATAGTGTTCACCCCCAATTGTATAAAACATGTGGGATCATATCAATGCCTGTTCTTGGATCCACCATGGGAAGAAAACACTCCTCCATGATTGTAAGTGCAACTGCCAGTTTCAAATTGCATTCAGCTTTCAAAGCAACCAAACGTTGAGCAGAATGAATCTTTTGGTCGCCATGTATGCATTTCAGAAGGGTCCACGAGAAACCATCGGAAATGGAATTCATAATTCCAATCCGGGAATAAAGCCCGGAATAAACCTATAAAAAAAATCAAGATCAAAAGTTATTAATAATGTCAAATAAATTCACAGATTCCAATTCGATTTCGATTCTTACCTCCTTGCAGCTTTCCCCACAGAACCATGTCAAGTCTCTTTCTATTCCGGTTTCTCCATGACATTCCTCATGGTCTGTAAATAAAATGTTGATTTTTTAACCAATTTGTTTTAATTTTAGACATTGACAAGAAAGAATAAATGATTTTATATTAAAATTTTACATTTATGTTCGCATTGCAAACATTTCAGGCCACCCAAACTTGAAGGCTCGTTATCATTGACCACATTCCCACAAATCCAACAAGAGCACTTTGAACAATACCAATTGCCTTCAGGTAGCTCCTGGAAAAAAGCAAGACACATAAAATGGGATACAAATAGCCAAATAAATTAAAAAATAAAGACAAAAGGATTATGAAAGTAAAAATATAAATGAAGGGAAAGCAAGACACACACACACCTGTACACATAAGCATGTTAGATGAAAAGTTGAGGGGCAATTATCACAGCAAATCAACTCACCACCATCACCACACAGCCCACAACTGTCATCATTTTCATCAATTTCCTCCACCTCAACAGTCCGCGTGGCACCTCTCCTAACCTTATACTCAGCTGACCAAGCTTCCAGCTGGCACAAAGTGAACGACTTCCCAGACTCCATAAAAAGATTCAAACACGGGCTTTTTAGGTCAAACCCTGCATGAACCTTGAACTCAGAAACCGAAAGCAACTTCTCACAGCATTTACACAGAATCCCATTTTTGGTAACAAAACCATCTTTCACAACTAAATCATCTACTGGATTCCTGTATTGAATCACTTCATTTACATGAATAACCCCAAAATCTATCAACCAGGACAAAACCGTCCTTACACCAAGACCAGACCACCTCCCTTCCATGTGATTTTGACCAAACTTTGTTACACTTCTTGGACGCAATACGCATCTTCCTTTTGTACCCTTGTATTTCCTCTGACCTTTTGGGGGACATGACTTTTTCTTTATAATACCTCCGTTTTTTAAAATAGCTGAAAGTAAAAGGTCGTCATCGTTAAGATGACAATTCCAATTCACTTTTTTCTCTTTTTCATGTCCAGAATGGTGAATGGATTTCTTAAACCTTGATTTTTTACAGCTTTCATAACTTTCTGTATTGGTTTCAGTCATCTCGGATATCTTTTTTGATTTCTTGTTTTCTCTCAGTGCAAAAGAAGAACCACAGATAAATTCGGTGTCCATGTCATCATCATCATTAAGGTTGTTTGTTTGACACGAAATGATATCTGAAGAAAATGGAAACAACAAGCTGACATTATCTTTCTCATGTTTTTCTGTAATCTTTGAAGGAAAAACAGTATCATCGATCGAATAAAAATCCACCACACTTCTTGTTGTTTTGACCTGTTGACCTTCTTTCAACCTGCGAAGGGTTTTGTCAATAAACACAGCTTTTGCAAAAGGATCAAGTAAATACCACCAATGAGCTAAAGCAGTTGAAGGTTCCAAATTTCTGAGTTGTTCTTCTATTTCCACTAAAGTATTGGTCAAATCGGTGTGGAAGTCGGTCAAACTGGTCCACTGTATGCCATCACTCTCACCAACAGCATAATTTGCATCTTCAATTAGTTTCTTACCACAATAATTCCACGCCCTGTGAAATTCCCGAATCGGCCTTCCTTCAGGAGATTTAAAAACATATTCTCCATGCCCTTTACAATGAGTCACCCTATGACGCCTCCCTATAATCCATTTTGCTGACCTAAGCAAACGATGAATGTGGTAACGCAAAAGTGGTCTAGGATCTGAGGTGGAATCTTTTGGGGGTATTAAAAGCTCATCTTCATCGATTTCCACAAATGAAGAATCTTTCCATTTTCGTTTAGTATGTCGAATCGGTTCAGGTTTGGTTACTAGAAGTTTGCTGACATGGCTCTCTTGAGAAACAGGTGATGCAATAGCAGCAGTTACAGTTGCATTTACATTTACATCTACATCTACATCTACATCTACATCTACATCTACATCTACATCTACATCTACATCTACAGCATGTCCTTTTTGGTCATTTGTTGTGTCCCCAATGTCTCCAAGAGCTCCCTTTAGTAGATAGCAACTTGACTTAAAACCTTGACCAGATGATTCAACTAAACGACATGTTACGATTGTAGATGATTGAAATAAACAAGAGTCAACTTCTTTGTTGACTACTTTTTCTAAATAAGGTTGCTCTTCGAGTAACACTTTTTTTCTTTTAGCTTCAACATTAGGGTCGTTGTTTGATAATATAGTGAACTCATCCTCTTTTGTGTTTTGAAAATCTATTTGAGTTGTCATGACTGAATTGTCACTGTTGGAACCGAATGATACGTCTTTAGGCTTCTTGTTTTCATTTTCAAAAGTGATTGCTCCTGTTACAACACACTTTTTGCTACTTTTACCACTTTTGTCCCCGAAAAATACTTCTCTGAAAATAGAATCTTCGTCTTTTGAGCCCTCGAATTCATCATCATGTAAATCTTCGATACCTCGGCTGAATAATGTTTTTAGGGATTTGTTGCAGTTTCCCTTCATTTTAAGAGTCCCACTTGAATACTCAATCTAGTTTTTAATAGAAATGAAAAGCTTTATGTGTGCGCATCAAAAAGGAAACAAGGTCATAGCTGAATTTGGAATGATCATTTAGCCAGGAATATCACACCCTCTGCATTCTGTAATAATACAACACCAAAAAAATAAATGATATATCTTAGAACAATATTAAGATTTAGTAGTTATCATTTAATACTTCATGCATAAACCACTTAAAACAAGATTCTTTGAAGTGAAGTGTTACGTATGCTCCAAGCAATCTAAAGTAGAAAAAAGTTGACATTTTTAGTTGGGTTTGAATTTAAAATTGGCAAAAGAATTTCAGAACTCACAAGCGCTTATCAACTTGATTAAAGGAAAAACAACCATCAAACCCATGCACGCCCTTAAGGTATTAATTCAATGTAAGATCCCCTCAATTTTGTAAGAAGAAAATATATCTATATATACAAATTCACTTTTCTAGATATAATGAATATACTAAAACCTTTGTAGGAACTACTCATTTCATACATAGGTGGTATGACATCTGCTTATGTGGGTCACACTAAATTACTAATTTTTAACAATCTGTGCATGATTGAAGTGATTCATGCATCATACACATTTAAGTAATTTAGTGTGACACGTGAACATATCTCTAGTACCTGTACTTGCTTGATGCAGGAAGATGAGGTGGCCACTTTAAGGATAATGATTGTAACAAGAACATTACTTGGCTAATGGAAAAATGCATATGGGCATATGGTGATACTTACTGTAACATTCATTTTGCAACAATGACCATAGGTATACAAGAGTACAAGACCAAAAGCTATTGTAAAAAGTTGTGACTTGTGATACTTGATATGAAGCTAAAATATTTGTTTGATAGATAACAATAACTTCAGAATGTATCAAAAATCTTTAACATGCTACCATGTGAAAACTAAATACAGTTGTAAAGTAAACAGTCAACAATTTAAACTGGTTTCCAGTATGAAAAAGGAAAACCGTGTTTCCTAATACCAAAGATTATATCATATCTCCAAAGAACATATAATATCTCCAAAGATATACCATACAGATTTTATACCAATCACATAAACACAAAGATATCATGGTTCATACAAAAGCAAGATATACCATACAGATTTTATACCAATCAATTTTATATGTGCTTCTCTTATTTGCCTAGCCAATGTGTGTCATATCCTAACTGATAATTCCACTTTGCAAACTTTTGATGGGTATAAAGAGTCTGTCATCCAGCTACATTGTTATACAACCAGGAAATTACAAGGCAAGACAAGCTCAATTGTTACACAACTAATGACTATAAGTTTGTGCGATATCAAACTGATAGAGGATTGAGTTGCGATCATATATAACACATTCATGCATTAAGTATACAAGAAACGAGCAAAACACCAGACACACAACTGAGAGATTTACCAGCAAAGGTAAGTAGTAAACCTTCAATAAAGATATACCATATACAACTCTAAAACCTAGATGAATTTTTTCTTCTGTCACAAATTTAGAATTTATAAGTCAATTTAGGGGGAGAAACAAATGAATTCATAAATAGATCGGTAGCCAATCGATTTGTGCCGAGAGAGGAGCTAGACTTCTAGAAATAGAAGTCGATTGATGAATTCATTGTAAAAGGAAAATCAAACAAAGCCGCTGAGAACATCTACGCCTCGATTCTATCAAATAAACAAAATTTCCAGAATTCGGGAGATAAACAACAGAAAATCACAAATATTTCCAGCATTCCTCAGAGACACACAAATCGATCACAAAACCTATAAAATAAACAGCGGGGATCAAAACAGCCATGAATCGGAAACGTACAGTAAAACTGAGCTAAAATTGAAGAAAAATCGAACCTGTGGAGCGCAATTCAGCATCAAATCAGAATCTAGGGTTTGCAGATTTCCGAGAATCTTCGAGAGATAGAGCAAAGGCAACAAAAATGAGGAAAATTCACCAACTTTAACCGTTACGTTGATCTGAGAACCCTATCACACTTCTCACGAGTGTTGAAAATGGAGGAAGCAAAGAAGAAATGGCGGAAGGATTGGGCTTTGGGTAGCCCGAACAGCAGTGGTGCTCCGTGGCATAACAGATGGCAATCATGCGTCACCTTTGTCTTTGCTTACGCAAATATTTACATTTTTTTTTTCAAATTTTCAACAGGATTCCATTAATACTTTAAATGTGCAAAGATGATTTGGCCGCTTTGTCTTTAATCATGTTATTACAACTAATATTTTATACTAATTACTTAATTAGTAAAGATCATTTAGTATACAATTAATTCCAAAACAGTTCCATGTTTTTAGCCGACTCCATACCAACCATCTTGCCCCTGGTTTTGTTGTTTATGTTTACCCTTACAACGTTTCGCCGACTCACCGCCTCTCCTGCTTTCTGTATTCTTTTTTCTCATAGCTCCTCTAGTGTGTTTTACTTCTCTCGCTCGATTTCTCATCTCTCACTCCTTTCTCCGTTCAGTGTCGCCCCTTTCTCCACAACCTTCTTCATCGCTACAAATGGTCGCTTCATCCCCTACTTTGCTCTGACAGTTACGGTTGTCAACGACACCACTCATCGAACCCTAAATTGCCTATTTAGCTATCGATTTAGGGCTGGACTTGAGGCCCCTAATTTTGGATTTTGAGGTCTGTTTTCCTTTTTTTATGAAATAAACGACTTTTCAGCGAGCTCTAACCTTCGTTGAAGATCACATGTGGCTTAACGGTAAGGTACACACCTGAATCGCCTATTTAGCTATCGATTTAGGGTTGGACTTGAGGCCCCTAATTTTGGATTTTGAGGTCTATTTTCCTTTTTTTTATGAAACAAAATGACCTTTTTGTGAACCCTAACCTTCGTTGAAGATCGCATGTGGCTTAATGGTAAGGTACACATCTGAACCTAATTTCTCTTTATTTATCCATTGATAGGTTTATTGCACATTTTGTCATTTTTTGTTTCCATTTCTTTCCATGGTTGGAAAATCAGATTTGTTTGGTGATCTTTAATGAATGATGTGAAATTATTAATGCATGGAAGGTGATTATGGAAGCAGTGATTCTAAGTTCCAACAGATGTAGTGGTTGAGTCCGACTTCATTCGTATTTTGGCCAACAAAGAGAGGAGCTGACTTCAATTTATTGGGTCCTTTCTTATTTTGGTCAATTTTTGCCCTGCATACGACGCCACCAATGCCACCAAATGTTCGTATTCTATCTTTTCTTCCGATATATGATGGAATTTTAGCAAGAACTGTTACAATTATGGGTAACATTTTTTGAAGGATTGTTGCCAGGGCAATTGGTTTTGTTGATACGATGCTTGACTACACTTTTGCAAATGTTGTTCTACAAAAATAGATGCATGCAGGTAAAATTTATTGAAATTATTGTCATACCCCTACTGCCAACATATGGTTGAAACTCATTGCGAGGCTTATGTGGTTAGATCAGTACATTGACTGCAATCGCTTATACTAACTCAAATGATTTGCCTCATTGGCTACTCCCGTAACATATAGGTGTTTATCATATTCAACATATAAGTATGTGTTCAAAAATGCTTATACAATTGGAATACAAATGGTTTCTAAATGCTATCAGTTTTGCTATTATAAATTTTTTCTTCTTTCTTTTAAATAATGATACATTGTTAAACTGCTAAACATTGCCTAAAAAGTATGTGGATATTCATTTGTATCTACTAAACCTTCCAACATCTTATTTCAAACTGAAATTTCTTATCAAGCAAGGAAGAAAATTGCAAAGTTTATGGATAATAAATTTCATTTAATGTGTACTGACATTGTTGATGTTGCATCTAGAATTAGTTAACTTTATTTTGAAAATATATGAGAACAAGTCAAGCCATTTAGTTATCAAAAGCATATATATTCTTTGCAGTAGTTTTAACACGAGGAAAAGATAGGTTATTTTGCGGTTAATCTTGTCAACAAACACATGAGGTTTATGGCTAGGTTTTTACTATATTTGTTGTGGAATGGCTTTTGTTAGACCAAGTACATGTTAGGAGCTAAAGATATTAATCTATTTTCGCCTATAATTTATGATAGTTTCATACGAATGGAATGAAAACCGGGAAATTAGGTTTAAAGGAACACTTACAATTACGTCATTTACATATATGGTACTTTGGTTTGATTTTATGTTACAATGCTCTATAAATTCAGACAACTACAAATTTTCAATCAAAGTGTAAAGTTATTACTTTTGATAATGTTGGTCGCCATAGATGGTGGCTTGCATACTAATATTTTCCCTGTTGTAACTACTTCCAGGTAAAAGAGATCAATAATTACTATGACCCTGAATTCAACAAGTAAAAATTCAAAGATGAGGAAGAGGCAAATAAAGATTCTAAACTTTCTTGAACTTTTGCAGTTGGATTACCAAATCCATGTAAAATCAATTGATATCGAAAGGTAAACCATTTACTTTTAATTTCTTTTTGGTTGATCTTTCACATACATGAATTTGAATGTCCATGTATATAAGAGTCTTTTTATATTCTCATTTTTTTCAAATTTCATGTCTTTTTATTTGATCATAACCACCCATGGAAATGTTTATATTTTAATGAAGGATCAGAGTCTTTGTCATGCTATCTGCACAAGTAAAAATGCCCAACATTGGGTAGACAAAATGTTTTTTTTCCCTTTTTAACAAGTTCAAAACAAAATCTATAAATTCAAAAGCTTTTAGATGTTTTTCAAACTTGATTTTGTGGTTCTCCTAAAGTACGTTTGGGGTTACCAATGCCACTAAATCCTTCCCCTCTTCCAATTAGGTTATTCATTGTTATCTATGATTTACCAAATTGACCCCTAACTGATTTTTGTGGATAAGATGGGATCTCCTATTGATGGAAGAATAAATGTCATCCAATGGTAAAATGGTCAAATATAATAAATACAACCTGCAGCACAAGAAACAGGAAAATAAGATGAAAACTTCCTCCTTCCAACAGACGTAATGTAGAAGCACCAAACTAGAAAACATGAGAAGAGTAATATAGTCCAAATAGTCCCAAACATCAAACATGGAATCACCAACATCAACCAAATTGGCATATACATTTGAATCCATAAATTACTTCTCATATGTTGGGTAAATTACTTGGATATCATTTTTGAAAACAATAAGAAATTTATTTGGCAAAGTGCAAAAAATTCCTTATATTACCACAAAATTTCGAATTTGACACCGTTTTTTTTTTTTTTTTTGCAATTATGTCAATATACTTACAATTTTGTTGCAATATCAACCAAATGACCGATTCTCCATGTTCTCCTACTAACCACTTTTCCCAAATCGCAATAAAGTCATTATGTTTACCAAAATTGCGATTTTGACACTGTGTTTTTGTGACAACCCGAACCCTTTTCTAGTTTCCGTTAATAAATTTCCGTTAATAAAATGTTATTTTATTGGGTTCCGTCAACTTCCTTCGGTTTGGAAATTCATTTAATTATATATATTGAGTTCTATATTTGAGTCAGAACCAAAACCACGCGAAAATTTCGGGAATCCCTTCGATCAAGACCGAGTTCACGGCCGAACACCCATGTACGGTCGTGCACCCGTGTACGGTCGGTGCCAGGTGGACCCCATCACCGACCAAAGACAATCCCTATAAATACGTGACCCTACCCCCTCATTTACACTTTTCTGGTCGAACACCCACTCCTTCCCTCTCTAGACTCGTGACCGTACACCCCTAAAAACACCCTTAACTTTCCGGAAAACATCAAGAATCACCGTTGGGAGTCATTTCGGAACATCTAGAACACGTTCTTCGTCGAATCCTGCAACCTTGTTCTTGAGTGTACGGCCGTACACCTTCAAATCTGAAAACCTTCAAAGGTCGTACACCTTCAAAGGCCGTACATCTTCAAGGGTCGTACATCTTCAAGGGCCGTACACCTTGTTCACGGTCGTAAACCCCCTTTCACGGCTGTACACACTTCCTAAGTGGTGCATTTGTCTAAAAACTCACTTTACTCGATTTGATCAAGTCCTCGTAACATTCCTTAACCGAACTCAAGTGTTTATCTACACTTTATCTAGCGAAATCACTAATTTAAATACATAAATGTATTTAATTGTTATTAGGAATCCGTTAAGTGTTGCACGCTACAACTCGAGGGTCTTCATTCCAATTTATTGATTCAACGTTTGCACACTACTAACAGTGAGTTCATACCCCTACGCTTTTACGATTTTTAATGTTTTCAGGGGGGGGGGGAATACAAGCCAAACACAAATGATTTTAACAAGTTTTAAACTTATGCAATTGATACAGTCAAACGATTTCCACGTTTTATAAAATATTTAGATATTTTATCCCTTTTTGTACTATGCTGAGCATAAGGGACGCTTTATTTTGAAAACACCATTTCATAGTTTTCAGAACAATTTACAAACCAAGTACATAACATTTCAAGTAAACTATAATGGGTATAATTTGGGGAATTCAATACACACTTTTACCAATTCAGATTTCATACACGGGTAAACGTATAAAGTATGACATATTTAGTTTATGATATACATCACTACAAGAGTACAACATTTAATAATTATTTAGGTATAATTATTTTTACTCTACAAGACATGCATCAAATTCAAGTACAAAAGAACATTACGTTTTTCGTATTATTACTTGTAAAGTCGTTAATATAGTTGGGAGACACGTCCTTGGGCGCTTACAACCATAACTAAGTGGAGGACTACCCTTATGAACCAGAGTCTCCTTGAGGGAGAACGTGATTTTGTGTATAGATCTATACGGGACTGACAACCCCGCACCTTGCTGTTAGCTACAGTAGGACCAGCAGGTCTACGGGTGACAAATTCATAAAGGATATTGGCGTCCGATTCACGTCGTATCATGTTTAGTGTGGTCATAAAACTCGCCAGTAGATAATACGATATATTTACGTCATAATATACTTCTCATGAACAATTGCTTTAATAACATAAGTATGGAAAATACTTGTGCCTTACAGTTTCGGAACAATTAAAGCAACAACTCACATACAAGGGAAAATATAGGATTTTCCCAGGCAAACATCAGTACTTTACAAATAATCAGAAAAATCCTTCTATACATTATTTACATTACTAGTGATAGCTAGGGATTTCATACAAGAGTTTTCATACAAAACAACAATATACGATACATCTAATGGTAATCCGGCATACATACTAATGTTTTCACTCACAAATACGGAATACAATAATAAACACATATGTTAGAAAATATTGGATTTTCTTGGAAAGTATACAAACATTTTTATACAGATTCAATGACAGGTTTTCATTACAAAAACATGCTTATGAACTCACCAGCTTTATGCTGATACTCTTTCAAAACTGTTTGTATTCTCAGGAAATCAGTAGGCAGGTACCTCCCGGAGTTTTGAGAAGACGGAGTGTATAGAGTCACGTCTTTCTATTTTGATTATACTTTTGATGTATGAAAAACAAGAATTAAACAGATGTAAACCCTTTTCATATATGTATTCAATGTAATGGTTATGTTTACTATGATTACTATGATACAATTGTTGTGATACTACACATGACGTCATCCACCCCCGAACGTTTCCGCCGTTCCGGTTTGGGGGTGTGACAGGTTGGTATCAGAGCTATTGTTTATAGTGAACTAAGTATAACGAACCTTACATGGTATACAACTATAAACACTAAGGGGCCGAAGTGCTCTGAACTAAAAGTATACTTTTAAAATATAAGTATTTTATAAAGAGTATACAAGTATCCATAAGTACCAGAAACAGTGTCGTAAGTAGAACGAAACAAAAGTATTTGGATGTTGAACATTGCGATTAAACCTGGGTAGTTATGTAATCATGTCTGGGATCAATATAGCATGATCAACTATATTTATTTGAGACATGACCAACATGTGTCTGGGAGTGATTGTGGTGTTGCAGCAAGTCTAAAACTTACCAAGCTATATACATCAAGATATCAATAGAACAGAACATACAACTTAAAATATTATAGGAGTATTTTAGCTAGAGCCGAATACAGTATAGAGATTCATTCCAAGTGATGCTACTTATTTCTTCCTAGCGATAGTTTACTTGCATTAGTAACTTTTCTCTATTTATCGCTTAGTAGAACGCTTTATCTATTAGGGTGAGATATATCTTGTTTCATATCTCTTGATTTTAAAATCCAGGGGACTTACCATCCTCTTCTTCCTGATTAATTTTTAGAACAAGATGCCTCCCAGAAAGAGACCCAACAGGAAGAACAACGACCCTCCTCCGCCACCACCTCCTCAGTTCGATCCCGTCATGTTCCAGGCGGCAGTTACAGCTGTTGTGGCTGCTGCAATGTCTCAAATGAATCAAAGCGGCGCTAGCGGATCCGGAGGTGGTACTCATCCCCAGAATCTCGGCGATCAGGGACATCAAAAGGAGTGTTCCTATAAGGACTTCATGAACGCGAAACCCAAATCCTTTGATGGAAATGGAGGAGTCATTGCCCTAACTCGATGGTTCGAGAAGATTGAATCCATTTCCGAGATTTGCGCGTGTTCCGAGGCAAACAAGGTGAAGTTCGCCGCCTGCACCTTCACCGACAGAGCACTGACCTGGTGGAATGGTCGAGTCAAATCCCTAACCCTGCCAGTAGCAAATGCGATGGGTTGGGAAAGCCTAAAAGAACTCATGATTGTTGAGTACTGCCCAAGGGGCAAGATGCAGAAGTTAGGGCACGAGCTCTGGAACCTGAAGATGAAGGGTTCCGACATTGCTGCCTACACAACTAGATTCTGCGATCTGGCTCTTCTATGTCCGGGAATGGTCACCCCGGAGAACAAAAAGATAGAAAGATATATTTGGGGATTGACGCCCCCAACTCAAGGGAATGTTTTGGCTGCTAAGCCTTCTACTTTTAACAACGCCAAGTGTCTGGCGCATACCCTAATAGATCACGGGGTTGATCTTGATGCAGCCATGACTGTTCCCGAACCACCAAAGGAGAGTGGTGGGAAGAAGAAGAAATTTTGGAACAAGCATAAGGTCCAGTCTTCGCAGGATCCCTCCAAGAAACAACAAACAGTGGCAGTCCACGCTGCTACTACTCCTGCTGCAGTTCCCACTACTTCGACAACCCCTAGGCGTTATGCTGGAAACCTACCCCTGTGGAACAAGTGCAACTTCCATCATCATGGGCAGTTCCGGGAGTTATGGTGCAACAGCTGTGGTAAGAAGGGGCATATAGCGCGATTCTGCAAGACACCAGCTCAACCGACCAATCTAGCTCCTGGAGCGGGCACCGGACAAGCCTGTTATGGCTGTGGAGAGGTTGGACACTTCAATAGAAATTGCCCCAAGGCAACAACAGGTAGTAACACAGGGAGGGTGTTGGTGATGGGCCAGGAGGAGGCAGTTGCTGATCCCACAGTTGTTACGGGTACGTTCTGTTGGGTTTTAAGCATTCTAACACTTCCTAAGTGTACATGCAACCCTATTAAACCTTGGATCTATGTTTGTCTAAGATACATGCAAAATATTATTTTCCAAGGTTTATAATCTATCTAGCATGGCATGGGGTACTTTTAAACATAAAAGAACTAGATGAGTTACATACCTTTTGTTGATTGTTGATTCCTTGGAGTTTGAGATCCAAGCACCAATAATGTGAATGCCTCAAATGGAAATCACAAATCACCACAAACTTGGAAAATGTATGAGAGAGTATACTAACTCTTGATTTTGGCCACCACACTTACACACACATTAGTGTCTTTTTCATGCAACATAAGCTTGTTTATATAGTATACATGGTTAGGGTGAAACCCTAATAACTCATGTCTTTTCCTCTTCCAAGGATCCATGGGTTAAAAGCTCCATGGATCATCCATGGACTTCCATATAAGCTTAGCCCATTAACAAATAAGCATTAGCCCACACCATATAAATACAATAGCCCATGATTTAATTAGTCTTCCTTTTAATCACTAAATCAATTCATAATTAATTCAAGATTAAAACTAATTAAATAACATGACTTTATATTAATATATTATAACTTATAATATATTAATAAATCGTAAGTATACAATTCTCATAAAATTATCCATAAACAGTTTGGGTGAAGTGCAACCCAAATGAACCATGCCGGGTCGGGTCAAGTATATACCAAATAAGTTATGGACTTAGACACCTTATCCAACAGTCTCCCACTTGGATAAGTCTAATAACTGTATTTGCGTATGTTACTTCAGGAACCAACCAGCAATCGTAGCTCTCGAAAACTCTGTTGAACTATGAAGCGCCATTTTAGATAAGTGATCATATAATCCTCTGTTCTCATGATATCAGCCGGACAAATACATGGAACAACGTCGTACTTATTGTCCAGCAGTTTGTTTCCCGATTTCCGATTTGTTTGACAAAGAACTAAATTGAACACATCAATTAGGTTCTGACCGGGCCCGGTACATAGGTCAAAACAAAATCATCGAGGGGCCCAGATATCGCTTCTAATCCTCCAAGGACTAGAAGGAACAGATAAACTTCGACTCATATACTTGTTTCTACTACTTGTTGAATTATACACAAAGGCACGTTTTATAACATCAAGTTACTGATGCGTTTACGTGCAATCAATGCACAACCAACTCATAGGTAACAACTCATATCTCTAGGTTTGAAGACTTATATGATATTACCGTCTCACGATCACTCGAGATAAATTCCATGAAGTGATGCAAGTGAGCGTGGGTTGAATCCAATACTCATAACTTATGAGCACTCATGAGTGTTGTAGCCATGTCCAACATCTTAGACCTCTACAACCAACTCATGACAGTCTTGATTCATATCTACTTCCAACATATGACCGACTGTGGATGGTTTGAATAACTTAATCATTCGGAAAGAATAACCTAGTTATTATGGAAGTCAAAACATGCAAAGTGAAACACAATAATAATCGAATCCAATATGGTCTCAGAACCCTTTTGAATATAAATAAAACCACCTTTTATTTATCACCATATTGATTACACATTATTCATTGTATAATGTTTCAAATAATCAACTTAATACTTGAACAAAAACAACAGTCGTCCCATGCTCCTAGCATGTACACTTTGTTTTTCTAAACAATAGTTATGCCATACTCCAAGTATGCACACTATGTTTGTCTATGATCTTTACTTTGTGAAATAGATCAATTGAACATGATTCCAATGATGCTCATTTCACAATCCCAAATCCTTATTGTAAATGTAAGAATTCCTAATTCCTACCATTTACCAAAAAACTGTTAGATTTTAAACTTATATGCACTGATCCTCTCGTAATGATTATGCACAAGGTCACCAAAACCTTGTCATCAGTCATTACAGAGGATTCCAAAGGAGATCAACTCTATGGAAACGAACTCTCATATTCAAAGTACATTGCTTTGAACATCCTTCTTGCACTAAGGTTTTCTAATCTTACACAGATTGAACAACTTCCACCTATGGAGACATTTCCATAATCCCATTTCGACTATCACTTCCGAACAAGAGTCACCTCTTTTCAGAATATGTCAATATGGTCCTTTCCAACAATTTACATCATACTTCCAACTGTCCCTGAGCAACCAATCTTTGGTGAACCTTAGATTGTCCTCGACAATTGCTTAATCATTTTAGTCATATCCGGTTCTATTCCTTTTTCCCTCTTAATGCTCTAAGCATTTTGAAAAAATTTAGAACGGATGAATATTATAGCACATGTGACCGATCCTATACCCGAAGCATATGGGACACGATTCATGATGTCTCACATAAAGACCTGATACTAGATCAGTCTTTTGCTACAATATTTTTTATTTGCCATGTTTTCAAAAATCGACTATGAAGAGGGATGTCGTAATCATAATCGAATTTGAGAACACAATATATATAGAATTTCCTTATGTTGAACCATTCCAACATAAAATTCATATATATATCCTTGACTAAAGATGATTAAAAACTCAATCTAAGCTTTTAGAATTGAAATGAAGTATAATTTCCTCTCCCTTAATTATAGCAAAACAACTTTTTCAACCCCTACAACATTACGAATTGAAACTTTTGTTTTTCTATAATTAACATTGCTAACTTGCAACACTAAACATAATAATCATGCTCCCACTAACATGATGATTATCAGCATAACACTTATGCTCCCACTAGCTCTGACATATTTCCAGAAATCAGCTGGACTTCTGAAATTTAGATTCGTACACCCTTTCTTAGATAGCTCACATGTGTGTCTAAACAATTTCCAGAACTATGAAAAGGGATGCCGTAATCATAGTCTTAATTGTTTAGACCTTTGCCATTTCTCACAAGTCCATGTTAGTGTGTCGGTTAACCACACACGCTCCACTAACGACTTTGAGAATGCAAACATCACAATTGCTATCTACTTAAAATCTTCTTAGTGAAAGCATTTCCTCACCATCATTTTCATGAATCGGAGAGAAACCTTATGACACTTAGATTTTATGGTGTATGAGTTCCTATCCATGTGAATTTGTCAAAACCATAATCACAAGACAAGGTTAGTAACAAATTCAGCCTTACATGGATTGAACTTGTTCAATCTTAATTTCTTGTCATCTGGTAGCACAAGGCCCACCAATGCTTCCAAGCTGTTATGCACACAGTTTAGAACTAACAGAACTCATATACATAGTCAACTTAATAGGAACAGACACAGAAACAAGAATTATGTCAACTTAATAGGTTGCAAACCTTAAGTCGTGTGCTAGTGATAAAACTCAGGTTTTACTCTTGATATCTTGAAATCCTTTCAGGATCTTAAAGACTCCCACTGTCCTCTTGACATATAAGTTTCCCTAGTCAAGAACCATTCCTTGACAAAACAAATATTCAAGGGATAGTGCAGATTCTTATCAAGATAAACACTTCACACAATTGGTCTTAGTTGGTCTTTGTCTTATCCAAGACATCACAACTTACCAATTTCAAATGTACAGGAGTAGAAAACATTTTACACTACATTTGATAAGTGTTTTAAACCTTACTTTATGTCACTCAATGTTACAATCTTGGATTATGACTCTAAGAGTTGTTTTGGAACGAAGTATGATCCATCTTCTTGATTTTAACCATTCCAACAATTCATGACCCCTCATCTTAGTCATAACAATGCACTAAGATGTCCTTAGAGTATGAATTTGTGATATGGTTTCATAATCATTAAGATGATCATAAAAACATGTATGATCCATTTTTTTGATTTTAACCATTCCAACAATTCATGACCCCTCATCTTAGTCATAACAATGCACTAAGATGTCCTTAGAGTATGAATTTGTGATATGGTTTCATAATCATTAAGATGATCATAAAAACATGATACTAAAGTACTCTCCCATCTTTTCAGATTTGAGAAACTTTTATCTTTCTGCCAGATTTGATTCTTCTCATCCGTTATGCCATACATTGAAACTTTTCCAATGTTACAGAATTATACTTAACCTTATAAGTATAACCATATTTACTAATCTTTAGTAAATCATGACGAATTGATCTTTGTGGTGGACCTTGACCAGCACACACCGAGTGTACCTAATTCCTTAGTCCTTCAATTGACTCACATATGCATGTGATCAATGAATTAGTCTCAATTTTACAAAGATGAAAATTCTCATTCATCATACAATACAACTTGTATGATTCCAAGTTTCTGTCTAACTGAAGCTTGGGTGATGAGAACCTTTCCTCATTTGGTAAATTCAGACACTACCACATATGAGAGAATCAAACTCATATTTCCAATATTGCTAGAAACATACAAACATCAATTTTCCATAAATGCCATTGTAAGGGGATATAATATAAAATAAACTAAACAAAACTTTTATTTCTTTATTAAAATGCGGAAAAATATTCCTTACAATGCATCTTCAAATGAAAACTATGATATTACATATTTCCTGGCAATCTATCATAACTTTTAAGTAGTAGCTCAAAAATCCGATCCTCGAACCATGCGATAGAAATCCATCTTCGTGATCAGATTCAGCACACTCTTATTTTAACCTTCCTTTTGCTCGATCCTACTTAACATCAAGATGCAACCTAGTCACATCATGTAATAAGAATCAACAATTAGGAATTTTAACAAAGTTAGATAGTGGACTTACCTGAAGCCGAGTCAAACATTTTGTCTCTACTTGCTTTCAAACATTTCAGGTATTCAGGGCAGCTTCGCTTCCAATGTCCCTTCTCATGACAATAAAAACATATAGACTCTTTGGGAATGGTACACGAGACAATCACAGACTTAGCCTTTCCCTTTACCTTTTGGTCAACCGGGTTGACCAAGGCCGATCCCCTTCTATTGGGACGAGAAAGCTTTTCTGGACTTCCAATGTTACCATTGCCCATGTCCATGGAAGTTTGAGAATTAGACCTTCCATCAATATTTGCTTGACCATTGCGTTAAATCATTGCTGATTCAGCAGCAACAAGCAAATAAGAAAGATCTATTAGGGTTATGTCAGGATCTGTCATATGGTATTCTTTAATAAACTAACCATACGACTCAGGAAGCGACTGAAGAACCCAGTCAACAGCGAACTTCCTTGAAATAATAGCACCCAACATTTTCAACCTGTCTATGTGTGACTTCATTCCTAAGACATGAGAGCACACAAGTCTTCCATCTTTATGTTTCATTTCTAGTAGAGCTTGAGTGATCTTGAACCTTTCAAGTCTTCGGGCTTGTGGGTCAGGGAGAATAAATGGAGGAGGTGGGGGGAGTGAAGCATGATGTTGAGGGACATCATCTTCAGGAGGAAAGCTTGTTTCAAGCGATTTGGGAAGATCATAGTTGTCTGAACCAGACATCTACAATGGGAGAAAATCAAGTTAGTTGATTCAAGTCCTTAATATAACACCCAATATGAAATATTAAGGCTAGGACCCAACACAATATTTTATAACTTGGAAGAGGGATGCCGTAATCCAAGCTATAAAATATTTGAAGGTAGGTGAATGACGATTCACCAATTTCCACCATGAAAAACGAAATAATTTATTAGGTTTTAATTGGATTTGAAACTCCTAGATCTTTTGAGATTCATTGAACTTTTCAATGGCATGTTTCAATCTCGATTGTGCCCTTCAGGTTTTGTGACTGGGATGCCGAGGATCACAAAACAAGGTGTGAATAACCATGCAAACTCACTTGGTACCCTTAATATTATCACCTAATCGATGTGCCGGTTAACCACACACGCTCCACCGATCTATGATAAACATTAAGTCACCCTTCGTGATCCTTACTAGTCCAAGTTAGTGTGTCGGTTAACCACACACGCTCCACCAACGACTTGGTAAGGTACAAAGTGTGAATTTCATGGGTTAGCACCATATTCACATTTTCCTAAAGTAACTAAGATTGGGAATTTATAAAAGGTTTAGTTACTTTATAATATTCATTATACTTTTAATGAGAATTTAAAGTCATTGTCCTACCCGTTCGGCTAACAACCCTCCACCGATCAAGGAAGCGGTGGGTGAGAATGGACACCCATTAAGTTGCCATTTTATAGTCAACAACCTTATACCCCCCTTATAGACCGGCTTCGTGAATGAGGCCTATTAACGGTAAAACGACTTGATCTTATACATATATATAATAATTAACCATTAATGTTATAAATAGTATAAGGGTTGAATTTTAACTTTTAAAACTCTAAGGGTTTGGAATTAAATTTTATTAAAGTGTGTGAAACTTTACAAATTCCAAAACTTGAGGGCAAGTTTTGTAACTATCCAAAACTTTTCATTTCATAACTTATGAATTAAAGGTTCATAAAAATGAAGACTCTTCATTTTATGTAACTTATGTGTTTTAAGTGTGTGTTTAAAAGAAGTGACCTTTGGATATCCATAACTTGAGGACAAATTATGGACTCCATTAAAACACATAAATGATCAAGAATTAATCCTAAACAATTCAGTAAATAATTCCTATCATCTTCTAAATTCATAAGAACATGAACATGATCATCAAAGTTTCAAGAATTATATGAACACATACAAAGCATGAAATTTTGATATAAGCTATTGTAAATGGATTAGAACAACCATTACACCAACTAAAACAAGTTTTAAAACACCAAAACAGTTTAGGGTAATGTTTCTAGTCCATTTCCAGCAGCAAAAGTCGAAAATCTGCATTCTGAGGCTCCTACTCGCCGAGTGCACGAACCTACTCGGCGAGTAGGATGAGTTTACACATGAACTCGGCGAGTCCCCCCATGGACTCGGCGAGTTCATCAGTCAGACAGCAAAAAATCGACTTTTTATCACTATTTTGCATCAAGTATCAAACAAACAAGCCTAGTCTCTGATACCACTGTTGGGTTTTGAGCATTCTAACACTTCCTAAGTGTACATGCAACCCTATTAAACCTTGGATCTATGTTTGTCTAAGATACATGCAAAATATTATTTTCCAAGGTTTATAACCTATCTAGCATGGCATGGGGTACTTTTAAACATAAAAGAACTAGATGAGTTACATACCTTTTGTTGATTGTTGATTCCTTGGAGTTTGAGAGCCAAGCACCAATAATGTGAATGCCTCAAATGGAAATCACAAATCACCACAAACTTGGAAAATGTATGAGAGAGTATACTAACTCTTGATTTTGGCCACCACACTTACACACACATTAGTGTCTTTTTCATGCAACATAAGCTTGTTTATATATTGTACATGGTTAGGGTGAAACCCTAATAACCCATGTCTTTTCCTCTTCCAAGGATCCATGGGTTAAAAGCTCCATGGATCATCCATGGACTTCCATATAAGCTTAGCCCATTAACAAATGAGCATTAGCCCACACCATATAAATACAATAGCCCATGATTTAATTAGTCTTCCTTTTAATCACTAAATCAATTCATAATTAATTCAAGATTAAAACTAATTAAATAACATGACTTTATATTAATATATTATAACTTATAATATATTAATAAATCATAAGTATACAATTCTCATAAAATTATCCATAAACAGTTTGGGTGAAGTGCAACCCAAATGGACCATGACGGGTCGGGTCAAGTATATACCAAATAAGTTATGGACTTAGACACCTTATCCAACACGTTCCTCCTTGACAGCTCTTATGCATGCATTCTTTTCGATTCTGGTGCGGAGAGGAGTTTTGTTAGTCATGCATTCAAACAACTACTCAAATGTAAATCTCAACCTTTAACTGAAACATTTACCGTCGAGATGGCTAACGAAAAGAAAGAGAGCACTAACAACATATTCATAGGTTGCACCCTTACCCTAAACGATCATTCCTTCCCCATCGATCTTATGTCGGTTTCCATAAAAAGCTTTGATGTCATCATTGGTATGGATGGGTTGGGTCCCAATCGTGCTGATATCCTTTGTTACGAAAAAGCCATCCGTCTCAATCTGCCCTCGGGCCAGGCTCTCATAGTTTACGGTGATAAACTCAGCTCGAACCTTCGTATCATTTCCTGCATTAAGCCCAGAAATATCTGCGAAAGGAGTGTCACGCATTCCTAGCCCATGTCGTTAACGAAAAGCAGGAAGTTAAGGACCTCGAGAGCATCCCCGAAGTTTGCAACTTTCCTGATGTTTTTCCCGAAGATCTTCCAGGAATCCCTCCCGAGCGCCAAGTAGAGTTCTGTATCGACTTAATCCCCGGAGCTACTCCCGTAACGAAATCCCCATATCGTCTAGCGCCGACAGAAATGCAAGAGTTATCCAGCCAGCTCAATGAGCTGCTCAGCAAAGGATTCATAAGGCCAAGTTCCTCAACCTGGGGAGCCCCGATCTTATTCGTGAAAAAGAAAGATGGATCCTTTCGGATGTGAATTGATTATCGACAACTGAACAATCTTACCATAAAGAACCGTTACCCCTTACCCAGAATCGACGACCTCTTCGATCAACTTCAGGGTGCCAGTTACTTCTCGAAAATAGACCTAAGATCAGGATACCATCAGTTGCGGGTTCATGAGAATGATGTTCCCAAGACAGCATTCCGAACTCGTTATGGACACTACGAGTTTGTAGTAATGCCCTTTGGTCTAACCAACGCACTGACGGTATTCATGGATCTGATGAATCGGGTGTGCCGTCCTTTCCTAGACAAGTTTGTAATCGTGTTTATTGATGATATACTTGACTACTCTCGGAGCGAGGAAGATCATAAACAGCACTTGAGACTAGTGTTAGAAACACTAAGGGCAGAGAAACTCTATGCAAAGTTTTCAAAGTGCGAATTCTGGATCAGAAAAGAAACCTTCCTTGGTCACGTGGTTAGTGAGGAAGGCATACACATGGACCCTTCCAAGATCAAAGCGATTGAGAATTGGTCAGCACCGAAGACACCCACAGAAATCTGTCAATTCTTGGGTCTCGCTGGCTATTATCGCAGATTTATCCAGAATTTCTCCAAAATTGCTAAGACTTTAACCACCCTGACATAGAAAGGTGTAACCTTCAGTTGGGGAGAAAAGCAAGACACTGCGTTTCAAACATTGAAGCAGGCCCTATGCAGCGCACCTATCTTCTCTCTGCCCGAAGGGACGAAGGACTTTGTTGTCTACTGTGATGCATCCAATCAGGGCCTAGGTTGTGTGCTCATGCAGCGAGGAAAGGTTATTGCCTATGCCTCGAGACAGCTGAAAACACACGAAGTCAATTATACAACTCACGATCTCGAGTTGGGAGCAGTGGTCTTTGCATTAAAGATATTGAGACATTATCTCTACGGAACCAAGTGCACTGTCTTCACCGACCATAAATGTCACACCCCCAAACCTAGGATGGCGGAAACGTCTGGGGGTGGAGGACTTCATGTATAGTATCACAACAACGAATATAATAGTGCTCAAAGTATAGAAAACCAACATAAATATAATTGAAAAAGTTACATCATAGTATATGTTTACATGTTTCTGAATCAATTACATTATGTTGACAAAAATACAATGTTTGACGCCTTAGTGTTCCATCCTCAAAAGCGGCCGATTACCTGTTTTACTGATTTCCTAAGAATACAAGTAGTTTTGAAAAAGTGTCAACAATTAAGTTGGTGAGTTCATAAGCTTTTGAAGGTGATGATAAAATCCTTTTCTTTGTAAAAGAAATGTTTGTTCAAGAAAAATCCAATATTTCTCTTATAAAATGCATTGTAGTCTTAAAAGTCAAAACCGAATTATACAAGTATTTTTCCATACTTAAAGTAATTTGTGCAAGTTTAAATTGACATAAACTCGTTTAATTGTTGAAGTAAAACCCGTAAATCTTACGTTTTGTTAATACCCCATGTGAGTTATTATAACCATACTAAGACTCAGACGGCCTCATAATACGACGTTCTTCAGGCGTCGCAAGTTAAATGACACTTGTCACCCCAGACCTGCCGGTCTAGCTGTTGCATGCAGCTCAGGTGTGGGCTTGTCAGACCCAATATAGATTTATACACAACTATCATGCTCTCCTTACAAGAGACTCTGGTTACAATTTACAGGACTTTTGACTTTGTTACTATGAAGGTAACACGAAGCGAATGTCTGACAAATTTATTTATTAACAGATTTACGTGAACTGAACTGAAAACCCCTTGGTAATGAGTTTGACTGGTTAATGAAACATAAACTATACCTATTATAGTTTAACATAATTGTTGGTGTTGTGTATGAAACATAAACTATACTTACCATAGTTTATCATAAGTGTTTGTAATGTAAAGAACCTTTTTCTATGTAAGTCGAATGTATAGCAAAAACATAACTATGTTTATCATGCCTTGTCTTATACTATTAGTAATGATGGAGGATTCTTACAAATTGGTGAGGATTTTCTGTTATATAATTATACCACAACAGGAAACACATGTAAGATATGAAATCCTCAAAGATTAACACTTTGCTCAACATATTACAAAGTGTGATGAAAGTTATAAGCTGTTGATTTGTTTTTA
This sequence comes from Lactuca virosa, assembly GCF_052849685.1. Taxonomy (NCBI): domain Eukaryota; kingdom Viridiplantae; phylum Streptophyta; class Magnoliopsida; order Asterales; family Asteraceae; genus Lactuca; species Lactuca virosa. Next base: position 350,034,808 of record NC_136430.1, read on the forward strand.
ACATTTCTGCACTGCCTTAGAAAAATCGCAGAAAATCATACGAAGTCAAAAACTGAATTCGTAAGCTCTAAGAGTTTAGAAAATGTGTCTGGTTTGTCCATAAATTTTATTATGATTTTTAAAAGTCTCTAGCTGGTGTGAAAACGTTCATATTCACTGACTGGTCTGAATTCGAAGCTACAGTGATAGGCAGTTTTGTAAAAATCACCATAAATAGTAGAAAAATCGTATGGGTGTGTGCAAGTAGTCATTTTAAAGGTATAAACATGAACTAGTTACACCTAATACAGTTTTGGAAACCAAAAAGTTTAAGATGTTCAAAACAGTCTGTGAGTGGAGTTAAACTTTTCTGATGAGAGCTGATGGATGAGTTTAGTTGTGTTCTTGGTGTTTTAACTTGTATTCACCCCCTTAAAACTTAAGAAAAACATGAAAAGATAGGGGTATGAACTCACCTTGTGTGATTTCAGAGGATGGATGATGAAGAAAGGAGGTGTTCAACTCAAGAACACTTAGAAGGTGCTTGAAGATTCGAAGATCTAACACACATATGATGATGTTTGTGTAAGATATCCATGATTTAAGTCGAAAGAAGGAGAAATAATCATGTGAGGAGTGATATTACTTACTAGGAGTAGATGAAGAGCTTGTGATCAGCCTTGGACTTTTCGAGATTAAAGAGAGATAGTGAGAGAGAGTGAGTTTTTGCTTCTTGGTGAAGTGTGAGTGAAATGGGAGGAGAGATGAGGGTCTTTCTATCCTTGTGTCAAGGCACTTGGCTGAAAAGAGTGGGAAAAAGGACAATGAAATGACCAGGTATGGTGGAATAGTAACTGGGGATGGTCATGGAGTGGGTATGGGAGGTAACTTGTGTCCTTGCCCAAGGATAAGTCAACACTCCACTCCATATCTTACCCACTATATTTTTAGTCTTAGATAATGATTACCCTCAAAATGTGATTAGATTATGGAAATATGGGGTTTTATACGTCAAAATATAAGTTTGGGTGAAAATCCCGCGTTAAAATCACGAAAAACGGGCTCAAAACGCTAAAAATATTGAAAACCGGGTAAAACTTGCGAATATCCGAAGTTCAGGGTCGGAGGTTCGGTCCTAGCCATTAGAACCGAAAGTAGATGGGAACCGAGAGTAGGGTTCGGTCTTGAGCAGCTTCGCATCTCGGACCCGAAGGTAGTATCTCGGACCGAAGGGTGAGTTCGGTCTCTTAGCAGGTTCGGTTCAGGAAGGTGGTTTCGGTTCTCAAGAGGTTTCGGTTCCTTAAGGGAGGTTCGGTTCCTAAGAGGGTTCGGCTCCTTAAGAGGGTTCGGCTCCTTAAAGCTGTTTTTCGTGTAAACTTTCGTTTTCGAGCGGTTTTCGACTAAATTAAGGGTCGGGATGCCCCGAGTGATTATAAAAAGTTGAGAGAGGTTTTGAGAGAGATTTGGGAGAGATTTCACATACTTGGAGAGATTTCTCATACTTAGAGAGATTTGGGAGAGATTTGACATACTTGGAGAGATTTGGGAGAGATTTGACATACTTGGAGAGATTTGGGAGAGATTTCACATACTTGGAGAGATTTCTCATACTTAGAGAGATTTGGGAGAGATTTGACATACTTGGAGAGATTTGGTAGAGATTTCACATACTTGGAGAGATTTCTCATACTTAGAGAGATTTGGGAGAGATTTGACATACTTGGAGAGATTTCATTTGTGACCTTTTTGAGTGTTTAGCTTTGCAACTCAAGGTTCGTAAACCTCGTTAAGCCATGTTTAAGGGTCTTACACACCCCTTAAAGGGTATGCAATAGTGTTTTAACGTTTTGCTACCTCACTTATCCCGTTTAGGGTTTAAGAATTTCAATCATACGAACTTTCCAAGTGATAACTTCTTATTAAAATAGCGAGTTGTACAGTAGCTAACATATTGCAAGCCCTAATATTCTAAGGTTAGATGAGTTGACCGGTTCGACTTATTGACTTTATTTGACTTTGACTAGCCTGAAAATCGACGGTTGTCACATCATCCCCCCGTTAGAAGGAATTTCGTCCCGAAATTAGCATTTTGACTGGGACTTCAAGAGTTTGGGAAGAGATGTGGGTACTTTCGTTTCATTTGATCTTCTCATTCCCAGGTGAACTCGGGTCCTCGTTTAGCGTTCCAACGGACCTTCACGATAGGAATACGACTTTGTTTCGTTCTTTTGATCTCTCGATCCATGATTTCTACCGGTTCTTCCACGAAGTGGAGACTCTCGTTGATTTCAATTTCGTCGAGTGGTATCACGAGGGTCTCGTCGGATAGACATTTCTTTAAGTTCGATACGTGGAAGGTAGGATGTACGTTATTAAGTTCCTGAGGTAGGCGAAGCTTGTAAGCTACCGGGCCAATCCTAGCGAGGATCTCGAATGGTCCGATGTATCTAGGGTTCAGCTTTCCTCGTTTGCCGAAACATATTAAACCCTTCCAGGGTGAGACCTTTAATAGCACATGATCTCCAACCTGGAATTCCAAAGGCTTTCGTCTGTTATCTGCGTAACTTTTCTGTCTGTCTCTAGAAGCTTTTAATCGTTATCGGATTTGAACAATCTTCTCTGTAGTTTCTCTTATTATCTCCAGGCCAGTAAGGGTGCTATTAGGGATTTGTCCCTTAGCTAGTTGCGTGTCACCCACTTCAGCCCAGCACAGAGGTGACCTGCACTTGCGGCCATAGAGGGCTTCAAATGGTGCAACCTTGATGCTAGTGTGATAACTGTTATTGTACGAGAATTCGACAAGTGGTAAATGGGTATCCCAAGCTTTACCAAAGTCTATCACACACGCCCTAAGCATGTCTTCTAGCGTCTGAATGGTTCTCTCGCTTTGCCCGTCGGTTTGTGGGTGATAGGCTGTACTCATGTCCAACTTAGTTCCCAAGGACTTCTGAAGTGATTGCCAGAATCGCGAGGTAAATCGACTATCCCTGTCTGAGATAATGGATTTTGGCACGCCATGCAGTCGTACAATCTCTTTGATGTACGTCCTAGTCAGTTTCTCCATCTTGTCGGTTTCTTTTATCAGCAGGAAGTGCGCTGATTTGGTCAATCTGTCTACGATTACCCATATGGTATCAACCCCGCCCGTGGTCTTAGGTAGCTTGGTTATGAAGTCCATGGTTATCCGTTCCCACTTCCACTCAGGTATATCAGGCTGTTGTAGTAGTCCTGAGGGTTTCTGATATTCTACCTTGACCTTGGCGCAAGTCAAACACTTGCCTACATAGGTCGCAATTTCGGCTTTCATGTTTGGCCACCAGTACAACTTCTTGAGATCCAGATACATCTTATCTGAACCTGGGTGGATGGAGTATCGAGCCTTGTGTGCTTCGTTCATGATGACGTCTCGGAAACCACCGAACTTCGGTGTCCAGATTCGGTTCATGAGGTAACGAACTCCGTCGTCTTTGACTTCTAGGTTTTTATCCATTCCTCTTAATGCCTCACCCGTCACATTTTCCGGTTTCAAGGCCTCCAGCTGAGCCTCTTTGATTTGTGTGGACAGGTGTGAATGGATTGTCATCGTTAATGACTTTACTCGGCGCCCCGAGTATTCCTTTCGACTCAAGGCATCTGCTACTACGTTTGCCTTACCTGGGTGATAACGAATCTCACACTCGTAATCATTCAGTAGTTATACCCATCGTCTTTTCCTCATGTTGAGCTCCTTTTGGTTGAGAATGTGCCGAAGGCTCTTGTGATCGGTAAAGACAGTACACTTTGTTCCGTAAAGGTAGTGCCTCCAGATCTTTAGGGCGAACACTACTGCTCCTAATTCGAGGTCATGCGTGGTGTAGTTGACCTCGTGCGTTTTCAATTGCCTCGATGCGTAGGCAATGACCTTTCCTCGCTGCATTAATACACACCCAGGCCCCTGGTTTGATGCGTCGCAGAAGACTACAAAGTCTTCGGTTCCTTCTGGCAAAGACAGGATCGGTGCGCTACACAGGGCTTGTTTTAACGTTTGGAAGACAGCTTCTTGTTTATCTTCCCATTTAAACATCACACCTTTTGAGTCAAGGTGGTGAGCGGTTTAGCGATCTTGGAGAAGTTTTGGATGAATCTTCGGTAGTATCCAGCAAGCCCTAAGAATTGTCGGATTTCCGTCGGTGTTGTAGGTGCTGACCAGTTTTCGATTGCCTTGATCTTGGAAGGGTCCACATGTATCCCTCTTTCACTGACCACATGACCAAGGAAATCCACTTCTCGGATCCAGAATTCGCACTTAGAGAATTTTGCATAAAGCTTCTCAGCTCTCAATGTCTCTAACACTTGTCGCAGGTGTTGGCGGTGCTCTTCCTCGCTTCGTGAGTAGACCAAAATGTCGTCGATGAATACGATCACGAACTTGTCTAAGTAGGGTCGACACACTCGATTCATCAGGTCCATGAATACCGCATGTGCGTTTGTTAACCCGAAGGGCATCACTACAAACTCGTAGTGCCCATAACGAGTTCTGAAGGCTGTCTTGGGGATATCTTCTTCTTGAACTCGTAGTTGGTGGTAACCCGACCTCAGATCGATTTTTGAAAAGTAGCATGCTCCTTGTAGTTGGTCGAAGAGGTCGTCGATTCGGGGTAGGGGATATCGATTCTTGATGGTAAGTTTGTTTAACTCCCGATAGTCGATGCACATGCGAAAGGATCCATCCTTCTTCTTCACAAAGAGAACTGGTGCTCCCCAAGGTGAAAAGCTCGGTCTGATAAACCCTTTGCTCAGCAGCTCATTCAGTTGGCTGGACAGCTCTTGCATTTCCGCCGGTGCGAGACGGTATGGAGCTTTGGCTACGGGGGTAGCTCCTGGGACCAAATCGATTCAGAATTCGACTTGTCGTGCAAGTGGTACACCTGGGAGGTCTTCTGGGAATAAGTCGGGAAAATTACACACTTCCGGGATGTCTTTGATGTCCTTCGCTTCTTGTTTCTTATCTATCACGTGGGCTAAGAAGGCGTAGTATTCCTTTCGGAGATACTTTTGAGCCTTGACGCAAGAGATGATTTGTATGTTTGCACTGGGTTTATCACCGTAGATGAGAAGGGTTTAGCCACTTCGCAGATTAAGGCGAACGGCCCTTTCGTAACATAGAATGTCGGCACGATAAGAAATTAACCAATCCATACCGATGATTATGTCGAAACTTTTTATTGTTACCGGCATTAGGTCGATTTTAAATGAATGATTGTCTAGAGTGAGGGTACACCCTGCGTAAATATCATTAGTGCGCTCTGCCTTCCCGTTTGCCATTTCTACGACGTATGAATCTTTTAGTGACTGAGGATTTTGTTTAAGTAAATGTTTGTATTGGTGGCTCACGAAACTCCTCTCTGCCCCACTATCGAAAAGTATGCATGCATAAGAGTTATTAAGGAGGAACGTACCGGTAACCACCGTGGGGTCCTTGACTGCTTCTTCGTGCCCTATAGCTAGGACTCTTCCTACACCCCCAGCATTGGCGTTTCGTGCCTTTGGGCAGTCTCGTTTGAAGTGCCCCGTTTCCCCACAGCCATAGCAGGCACGACTTTCTCCGGTGTTAGTGACTTGAGTGATGGGTTGGGCTGGTGCTTTACAGAATCGAGCAGTGGGCCCCTTCTTGTTGCAGTTGTTGCAGTGCCTTTCCCGACAAGCACCGGTGTGGTGGAAGTTGCATTTATTGCACTTGGGAAGGGTTCCTGCATATTGCTTCGGTGGTGCTGGAGTGACAGGAGTAATGGCAGCACGGACAGCAACTATCTGTTGCTTTTTGGCGGAGTCTGGTACCGACTGCTTCTTTTTGTTGTTCCATAATTTTCTTTTATTGCTCCCCCCTTAGCTTGATCATGGGTGGTAGTAACAGTACCGTGGTTGGCCCTATGGTCGACAAGTTGTTGTGCCAATTCCTTGGCACTGTCAAAAGTAGTGAGTTTCGAGGCCAGCACACTATCTTGAATCTGGGATGATAGCCCCCAGAGGTATCGTTCCACCTTCTTCTCTTCTGGAGTGACCATTGCTGGGCATAGGAGTGCGATGTCATTGAATCGGGTAGTATAAGTTTCAAGGTCTGTGCCCGACATCTTGAGGTTCCAGAGTTCTTCTTCAAGTTTTTGCACTTCGCCCCTCGGGTAATACTCCTTTAGCATCAAAGCTTTCAAGTCCTCCCAGCTTATAGAGTTAGCCACTGCAGGAGTAAGTGACTTAACTCGGCCATTCCACCAAGTGAGAGCTTTACCGGTGAAAGTCAATGTCGCATACTTGACTTTGCTCGTTTCGGGACAAGCACAGATTTCGAAAACTGCTTCAGTCCTCTCGAACCATTGCATTAGTGTGACCACTCCCCCGCTTCCACTGAAAAAATCAGGTTTGCCATTCGTGAAGTCTTTGTAAGAACACTCTTTTGTACGCCCGTACTGTCCCCGTGGTTAGAGTGCGTAGCACCAGATCCAGAACCACCAACACCGTTTGTACCTATCTGTGACATTGCGGCCGCTACGGCTGCTGTTACTGCAGCCTGGAACATCACAAAATCTAACTGTGGAGGTGGTGGCGGAGGAGGTGGTGTTGCGCTGCCGGAAGGTCTGGGTCTTTTCCTTGGTGGCATAGTTCTGTCAAAAGTTATAAAGACGAAAATTCGGTAAGTCTTCAATTGTAATGACAAGTCGAAGTTTATTGAATTTGATTATTTGTTATATGTCCCGACTTAAAACATTCACAAATGATTTATGATGAAAGTTCATGCGCTCGAACTCCCTGAATTTAGTGGTGACCCAAATGAAATTCTGTAATCTTTGGTCATGCCTGGTCCTTTCCTAAGATCACTCGATGCACACCAGTTATTTGTGATTATGGTCCAATAGGCCGTTGAACTTAATGAGTCTATCCTAATCCCACAACCAAACAAGGAACAGGACCTAAGGCATACTCACCATTTCTAAGTCGATCGTCTCACAATTACAATTAACCAGGAGGTGCACATTAAGAATCTCAGAAACACCGAAAGCAAATTGTTTGTACTGTCATGTTATGAGATTTATCATAAACTCGCAATGAAATAAAATACATGCCAATTTCATTGATATAATTTGATACATATTGTTTAGGAAAAATTTGACCTTTATGCAGGTTTACATCAATGTAACAGAAAATTTTGGCATAACATAGCCCCTTGAGTAGTGTAATCACTTAATCGCAGGGTTAGCTTACATGCAAAAAGAGTCGCACCAACGCATACTCATAAACCTACCCTACAAGGATGTATGAGTAGCATGAGTTCTATTCACGATGATCAGTCCCTGGTGGTGCTTGGGACGAGGTCGATGCGCCCTGGAGTTCGGCCAATCGTCACTCGGCTGTAACCACTCTTTCCTCGAGTGCCAAGTATTTTTCTTGATACTCCCTTGCTTCTGCTCGAGCGGCGAGAAGGTCCTTGATGAGTTGGTCCCTGAAGTAGGAGTCTCTCTCTAGGTCTCTGGTGTGGGTAGTAGTAGCTTCTATATTGGCACTCAGCTCCCGAATTCGGTCCGTCGTCGCTCTACCGTGATCATCGATGATAGTTATTTGCTGGGTCATGACTGGAAGCGCTCTGTCAGCCAGTCCCACGTGGCTGAGGTCGTAGTAACCTCGTTGATCGCCAAATGGTGATCGTTGTCGTTGTTGACGGCTCCATCGCTCGATCATTGTTGCCCAACGGGGTTCGGGCCCGTTGTAGCCAAAACGGTTCGCAGGCACCCTGGCGATGTAAGGAGGGTTGATGACTTCCTCCTCTGGTTCTTCTTCTTCTTCTTCGTCCCCCATTTTTTCTTCCTCCTCGGGTTCCTCTTCTTCCTCAACCTCTTCGGGGTCTTCTTCTTCCTCACCCTATTCGGGGTCTTCCTCAGGATCCTCCTCGATCATTTCCTCGGGTTCTGCCTCAAGCCATCCAGCATTTCCCTCATTAGGGAAGTAAGGGTCTCCAGGTAGATGGAATCCCGCCATGTTGTCTGTACGAGAATAGGGGTGTAAGAGATATGAAATGAATCTAGAATGTCGAGTTATAAATTTACAAAATACTCCTATAGTATTTTTAAATGTTATGCTTGGTTTTTTTTGTGCATTCATTATAGGGTGATGTTAGGTTGTCAGATTTGTTGCCCACTACGACTATCCCCCAATATATGCAAGTCACTTCTCGGACATATATAGTTGATCAGGCTATATCCATCCCAAACTTGACCACATATCCCAAGGCATACTCGTAACGTACAACTCATACTCTTTTACCTTATGTTCTTCCTAGTTATGACACTATGCGAGCATGTATGAATGTACTTATACTTTTAACAAGAGACCGTTTACTTTCTAAAAGTATAGTCATTTGAAAATGTTAAATCAGAGACTTTCAGTCCCAAATGTGTTTATAGTTTGTATATCTTATGTGGTTCGATATACTTAGTTCACTATAAACATTGCTCTGATACCAATCTGTCACACCCCCAAACCTAGGATGGAAGAAACGTCCGGGGGTGGAGGACTTCATGTATAGTATCACAACAACGAATATAATAGTGCTCAAAGTATAGACAACCAACATAAATATAATTGAAAAAGTTACATCATAGTATATGTTTACATGTTTCTGAATCAATTACATTATGTTGACAAAAATACAATGTTTGACGCCTTAGCGTTCCATCCTCAAAAGCGGCCGATTACCCGTTTACTGATTTCCTGAGAATACAAGTAGTTTTGAAAAAGTGTCAACAATTAAGTTGGTGAGTTCATAAGCTTTTGAAGGTGATGATAAAATCCTTTTCTTTGTAAAAGAAATGTTTGTTCAAGAAAAATCCAATATTTTTCTTATAAAATGCATTGTAGTCTTAAAAGTCAAAACCGAATTGTACAAGTATTTTTCCATACTTAAAGTAATTTGTGCAAGTTTAAATTGACATAAACTCGTTTAATTGTTGAAGTAAAACCCGTAAATCTTACGTTTTGTTAATACCCCATGTGAGTTATTATAACCATACTAAGACTCAGACGGCCTCATAATACGACGTTCTTCTGGCGTCGCAAGTTAAATGACACTTGTCACCCCAGACCTGCCGGTCTAGCTGTTGCATGCAGCTCAGGTGTGGGCTTGTCAGACCCGAAGGTAGTATCTCGGACCCGAAGGTAGTATCTCGGACCGAAGGGTGAGTTCGGTCTCTTAGCAGGTTCGGTTCAGGAATGTGGTTTCGGTTCTCAAGAGGTTTCGGTTCCTTAAGGGAGGTTCGGTTCCTAAGAGGGTTCGGCTCCTTAAAGCTGTTTTTCGTGTAAACTTCCGTTTTCGAGCGGTTTTCGACTAAATTAAGGGTCGGGATGCCCCGAGTGATTATAAAAAGTTGAGAGAGGTTTTGAGAGAGATTTGGGAGAGATTTCACATACTTGGCGAGATTTCTCATACTTAGAGAGATTTGGGGAGAGATTTGACATACTTGGAGAGATTTGGGAGAGATTTGACATACTTGGAGAGATTTGGGACAGATTTCACATACTTGGAGAGATTTCTCATACTTAGAGAGATTTGGGAGAGATTTGACATACTTGGAGAGATTTGGGAGAGATTTCATATACTTGGAGAGATTTCTCATACTTAGAGAGATTTGGGAGAGTTTTGACATACTTGGAGAGATTTGGAAGAGATTTCATTTGTGACCTTTTTGAGTGTTTAGCTTTGCAACTCAAGGTTCGTAAACCTCGTTAAGCCATGTTTAAGGGTCTTACACACCCCTTAAAGGGTATGCAATAGTGTTTTAACGTTTTGCTACCTCACTTATCCCGTTTAGGGTTTAAGAATTTCAATCATACGAACTTTCCAAGTGATAACTTCTTATTAAAATAACGAGTTGTACAGTAGCTAACATATTGCAAGCCCTAATATTCTAAGGTTAGATGAGTTGACCGGTTCGACTTATTGACTTTGACTAGCCTGAAAATCGACGGTTGTCACAATAAAAGCCTAAAACATATCATTGATCAGGAAGAGTTAAACATGAGGCAGCGGCGATGGGTAGAGCTACTCAGTGATTACGAGTGCGAAATACGCTATCATCCCGACAAGGCCAATGTAGTAGCCGATGCCCTCAACCGAAAAGAGCATTCAGGTCGTAGAGTGAAGGCGCTGACAATGACCATCCATTCCCAATTATCCGTATAAATCAGAGAGGCTCAGCTGGAAGCTTTAAAACCAGAGAACATGTCAGATGAAGCCTTGAGAGGAGTGGAAAAGAACTTAGAGGTTAAGGGAGACGGAGTTTACTATTTCATGAACCGGATTTGGACCCCAAAGTACGGCGGGTACAGGGAGGTTGTCATGAACGAAGCTCACAAGACTAGATACTCCGTTCACCCAGGTTCAGATAAGATGTATCTGGATCTCAAACAACTCTATTGGTGGCCGAACATGAAAGCAGAGATCGCTACCTTCGTGGGCAAGTGCCTGACTTGCACCAAGGTGAAGGTGGAATATCAAAAGCCCTCAGGACTACTTCAGCAACCAGAAATACCTGAGTGGAAGTGGGAAAGGATTACAATGGATTTCATCACTAAGTTGCCCAAGTCTCCGAGTGGGTACGACGCCATCTGGGTAATTGTCGATCAACTAACTCAATTCGCCCACTTCCTGCCAATAAAGGAAAACTTTAAAATGGAGAGACTGACACGAGTCTACATTCGAGATATAGTCCGCCTGCATGGTGTACCTGTATCCATTATCTCCGATCGAGATAACATGTTTACCTTGAGATTTTGGCAGTCACTGCAGAAGGCTCTTAGAACTAAGCTGGATATGAGCACAACTTATCATCCACAAACATATGGGCAGAGTGAGAGAACCATTCAAACATTGGAGGATATGTTGAGAGCCTGCGTCATCGACTTTGGAATGTCGTGGGACACTCATTTGCCCTTGGTCGAATTTTCCTACAACAACAGCTACCATACCATCATCAAGGTTGCGCCGTTCAAAGCCCTCTATGGCCGTAAGTACAGATCCCCTCTGTGCTGGGCTGAGGTGGGTGACACGCAGCTAGTCAAGGGTCAAGTCCCTGACATCATTCTCACAGGCCCAGAGATCATCCGAGAGACTACCAAAAAGATCGTACAAATCCGGGAACGATTAAAGGCTTCTAGAGATAGACAAAAGAGCTACGCCGATAAGAGACGAAAACCCTTGTAGTTCCAGGTTGGTGACCGTGTTCTATTGAAGGTCTCACCGTGGAAAGGCATGATATGTTTCGGAAAGCGTGGAAAGTTGAATCCAAGATACATTGGACCATTCGAGATCCTCTCTACGATCGGTCCCGTAGCATACAAACTTTGTTTACCCCGAGAACTTAGTAACATTCATCTTGTCTTTCACGTCTCGAACCTGAAGAAGTGTATGTCCGATGAAACACTTGTGTTTCCCCTCGATGAGATCGAACTAGACGAGAACTTACACTTCGTAGAGGAACCCGTAGAAATCATGGATAGGGAAGTAAAGCGAACAAAACAAAGCCGTATCTCGATAGTTAAGGTTCGTTGGAATGCCAAGCAGGGACCTGAATTCACTTGGGAGCGCGAAGATTCAATGAAGCAAAAGTACCCTCATCTATTTCCGAGTCCATGATTTGTATTCTATGTCTGAATTTCGGGACGAAATTCCCTCTAACGGGGGGATGATGTGACAACCTGAACCCTTTTCTAGTTTCCGTTAATAAAATGTTATTTTATTGGGTTCCGTCAACTTCCTTCGGTTTGGAAAATCATTTAATTATATATTTTGAGTTCTATATTTGAGTCGGAACCAAAACCACGCGAAAATTTCGGGAATCCCTTCGATCAAGACCGAGTTCATGGCCAAACACCCATGTACGACCGTGCACCCGTGTACGGTCGGTGCCAGGTGGACCCCATTACCGACCAAAGACAACCCCTATAAATACGGGACACTACCCCCTCATTTACACTTTTCTGGCCGAACACCCACTCCTTCCCTCTCTAGAATCATGACCGTACACCCCTAAAAACACCCTTAACTTTCCGGAAAACATCAAGAATCACCATTGGGAGTCATTTCGGAACATCTAGAACACGTTCTTCGTCGAATCCTGCAACCTTGTTCTTGAGTGTACGATCGTACACCATCAAATCTGCAAACCTTCAAAGGCCGTACACCTTCAACGGTCGTACATCTTCAAGGGTCGTACAACGTTCACGACCGTACACCTTGTTCACGACCGTAAACCCCCTTTCACGGCTGTACACACTTCCTAAGTGGTGCATTTGTCTAAAAACCCACTTTACTCGATTTGATCAAGTCCCGGTAACATTCCTTAACCGAACTCAAGTGTTTATCTACACTTTATCTAGCGAAATCACTAATTTAAATACATAAATGTATTTAATTGTTATTAGGATTCCGTTAAGTGCCGCACGCTACAACTCGAGGGTCTTCATTCCAATTCATTGATTCGACGTTTGCACACTACTAACAGTGAGTTCATACCCCTACGCTTTTACGATTTTTAATGTTTTCAGGGGGGAATACAAGCCAAACACAAATGATTTTAACAAGTTTTAAACTTATGCAATTGATACAGTCAAACGATTTCCACGTTTTATAAAATATTTAGATATTTTATCCCTTTTTGTACTATGTTGAGCATAAGGGACGCTTTATTTTGAAAACACCATTTCATAGTTTTCAGAACAATTTACAAACCAAGTACATAACATTTCAAGTAAACTATAATGTGTATAGTTTGGGGAATTCAATACACAACTTTTACCAATTCAGATTTCATACATAGGTAAACGTATAAAGTATGACATATTTAGTTTATGATATACATCACTACAAGGGTACAACATTTAATAATTATTTAGGTATAATTATTTTTACTCTACAAGACATGCATCAAATTCAAGTACAAAAGAACATTACGTTTTTCGTATTATTACTTGTAAAGTCGTTAATATAGTTGGGAGACACGTCCTTGGGCGCTTACAACCATAACTAAGTGGAGGACTACCCTTATGAACCAGAGTCTCCTTGAGGGAGAATGTGATTTTGTGTATAGATCTATACGGGACTAACAACCCTGCGCCTTGCTGTTAGCTACAGTAGGACCGGCAGGTCTACGGGTGACAAAGTCATAAAGGATATTGGCGTCCGATTCACGTCGTATCATGTTTAGTATGGTCATAAAACTCGTCAGTAGATAATAACGATATATATTTACGTCATAATATACTTCTCATGAACAATTGATTTAATAACATAAATATGGAAAATACTTGTGCCTTACAGTTTCGGAACAATTAAAGCAACAACTCACATACAAGGGAAAATATAGGATTTTCCCAGGCAAACATCAGTACTTTACAAATAATCAGAAAAATCCTTCTATACATTATTTACATTACTAGTGATAGTTAAGGATTTCATACAAGAGTTTTTATACAAAACAACAATATACGATACATCTAATGGTAATCCGGCATACATACTAATGTTTTCACTCACAAATACGGAATACAATAATAAACACATATGTTAGAAAAGATTGGATTTTCTTGGAAAGTATACAAACATTTTTATACAGATTCAATGACAGGTTTTCATCACAAAAACATGCTTATGAACTCACCAGCTGTATGTTGATACCCTTTCAAAACTGCTTGTATTCTCAGGAAATCAGTAGACAGGTACCTCCCAGAGTTTTGAGAAGACGGAGTGTATAGAGTCACGTCTTTCTATTTTGATTATACTTTTGATGTATGAAAAACAAGAATTAAACAGATGTAAACCCTTTTCGTATATGTATTCAATGTAATGGTTGCGTTTACTATGATTACTATGATACAATTGTTGTGATACTACACATGACGTCATCCACCCCCGAACGTTTCCGTCATTCCGGTTTGGGGGTGTGACAGTTTTTTTCTCAATTATGTTAGTATATTTATAATTTTGTTGCAATATCAACCAAATGACCGGTTACCATCAATCTAGAACATTACATAATGAATGACATGACAATATTGTGACGTGGAAGCCACATCACACCTGATGGGTTTTACATGTAATAACGCGGATAAATCCTTATACACTTAAAGGGTACATGCAACCTATTAGATCTAGTCATACCACTATTGAAGTAACATTTTATTGAACAACAAGAACCCTATAACCCTAGCTAATTTCGAAATTTATAGAAGATCACATATCTTTTGATTGTTGTAGTAAACAATCAAACAATCCTTCTTGAAAAAAGCTCTTGGAAGCTAGCACCATAAATCTTGTGCCTCTGATGGTTCACACACAAACCCTAACAACTAGGAAACTTGAAGAGATGAGAGGAAAGTCACAAGGTTACCAAGAAGCTAGTAATTGATTCCGTTTTTGTTCAAGTATGTCATTACCTTCGTTTCGGTGATGACTAAGAAGATGATTTTCGTTCAAACCTTAGTGGTCATAAAGAATCGAGTCCGATTAATATAAATCTGCGAAGTGAGTTGATTGGTTCAGAGAACCATGTATTGTGTAGTGACGAAACTTCAATCAGAAGATTGAAGAAGGAAATGATCGAGGTAGTCAATAGAAGTATAACAGTCTTCATTAAAGGATTAAGAAATCATTAACTAGAAATTCTACCTACTATGAAGATATTATATCACATTAAAATATGAAGGAAGATTTATTCCGTGATAGTATTAGACTAATAGAGACAAGAGTCTGTTTTGTTGTGTGTCTTTTGCATTATGAAATCAATGGTCATTAGAATATGACCATTCGAGTTGTTATTATAGAAAAAGTGAAGACCTTATCTTAGGTTGAGTCTGTAACCCAAATTCAAGAAGGAGTAAGAGTCTGCAATGCGAATTGATTTTTCTTTAACTCAGAGATTAGGACAGAAAGTCCAATAGAGAATAAAAAGCGGGTGCAAGTTTGAGCACCACCATCAATTAAGAAGTCCAAGAGTTTGTTTAACAAGTCAAAGCGGAGCACCAAAAGCCATATGGAATTCCAGAAGCTCCAATGGAGAAATACGCGCAAGTATACTTGGACGAAATTGTTGCAAGACATGGTGTGCCACTAAAGATTATTTCCGATCGTGATACTCGCTTCACTTCTCATTTTTTTGGGAGAGTATGCAACGTGAATTGGGATCTCGGGTTGCTCTCAGCACAACTTATTATCCCCAGAAAATGTGGTACGTGCTCACATTTAACTAAACATCTTAATGTGTCAAAATAACATGTCCAAGTCTAGCATGCCACATAATAGAAGACTTAAGCAAGTGAGCGGAAGAATAAATAATTTCATTGATTTTAGGCTTATTAGTCATTACATGTAATTTAAATATTCCACCATCTGTATAACCCCTTGTCTACAAACATACCCTTTTTGTTTAATATAAACTTATTGGACCAAACACCAAGCAAAACCCATGTTTGTTCAACAACCATCCAAAGAATAAATTCTTCCGAAGCTCTGGAACATACAACACATCATTAAGTGTTAACTCTTTTCTAGGTGATACCATATCTGGATTATTTTAAACACCAAATTTAAGTGTTTAGAATCACAAGAATAACTTTTCGCCTCAACTTGGACAAAAACATAAGATATGCACAACTTTAAAGTTTTTTTTAAACCACTCCCTCTTTGAGCACTCGTATCAATCCATCACTAACTGGAGTTACCATCCATAGAGTTTACTTAGGAAGTCATTCCACTATGGATGGTGACATTTCAGAAATCATTTAAACACTAAATGTAATTATTTAGAATTATAATTTCTAGAAATATTTCTGCATCCGACTCGAATAAAACTCAAAAGATTATCAAATAGCCAAAACTATTGTCAAAATCTATAACCTTTTTTAGAAATTTATTTCAACAATTTTGAAAATTTGAAATTCTAAAATCAGAAAATTATGTATGAAATTCTGAAGGCTAAAATTGAATTTTTTATCAGTATTTGCCTTTGAAAACTAATTTTGAAGAGTGAAATCAGAAACTGAAAGCTACAATTCTTAATTCTAAAATATACAACTCGGAAGTTTGAAATCATGAATTTGATAACTACATTTATGAATTATGATATCTGAAAAATATAATGTTTGAAATTGATTTTAGGAATTTGGAATCTGACTCCCATGTTTAGCAGCTGAAATCTAAAATTCTGATGCATAAGACTAAAGCTGAAAATCTGATATAGAAATCTGAAGCAGAAAGCTTAAACTAAATTCTGAAATAAGAATTGTGATGTATAAATTTCTGATGAAGAAAAATTCTGATGCAAATATGATGCTTAACTGGTTTTAGAAATCTGATGTTGTTTTTCTTAGAAAACTAGTGTAAAACTGATTTTTGATACAAAACTGATACACATTTCTGATGTAAAAATATGAGGCACAATTATGATGAAAAATTGATACCACGTCTAATATAAAATATGATTCAGAAATCTGTTGATTTTCTGATGCAATATTTAATGCTGAAAATTTGATCTAGAAATTTGATTTGAAAAACTGATACAAAAAATGGTTTCAAATTCTTAAGCAAAACCAAGGTTGTAAAAATCGTTCGGCGGTAGCTCGGCGGTCGACTGACGATAAGCGATTAATTAGACTCGGCGGGGATTAATCGGCGATTAATCGGGGACCCTAAATTATTAATAAAATTATTTAAAAAATTAATATTTCCTAAAAAATTAAGTATTTGGAAATTTTAAATTTTAAAATTTTGAAATTTTAAAAATTTTAGTATAATATTTTAAAATTTGAAAGCTTAAAATTTTAAAATTTTAAAATTTTGGTGTAATATTTGAAAATTATTTTTTTTTGAATTTTTTAAATATTTCCCGCCTATGACCGCCGAGGACCGCCAAGGCCGCCAAGCCCGAGTTTGACCGATTTTGACCAATTTCCGCCAAGCACCCTAATCGTAATCGGTTCGAGGCCGCCAAACGATTAATCGCCGATTAATCGGCCGCCAAGGCCGATTTCTGCAACACTGAGCAAAACTGATGCTTAAATTCATATTTATGAAATATTAAAGCTGCTTCCAATGAAATCAATATGTTTTTCCAATTTCTGATGTTGTTTTGCATAATTTATAGTTGTTTTTCAGTTTCAGAAAGTTGTTTTTAAAAAAAACGATGATGTTTACAACATAAACTATTATAAATGCTGTTTTTCAACAAAGTTTGAGTTATTTTTCAATAAAAACTGCTATATATATTTTTTCCAACAAAACTGAAGCAATTTTTCAGCAATTAAAGTTGTTTTTAAGAAACAAAGTTGTTTTTCTATAAACTAAGATGTTTTTACAAAAAGCAAGAAAAAACTCAAAAAATGATTTATTTTTCTATTAAACTTAAGCAACAACAAAAATTAAAGGTAAATTTGTTTCGGATTTTTAGTTAATTTTGTACAAATGAATTTATTTTCAGATTGTAGGAATAATATTACGGAAATGTATGAAATCAAACATAAAAACTGAAAACGCCGAGGCCTGTTTTAACACGGTGTCCTTAAAACAAAATCATCCTACTACCAGATGTTTGTTTCCCAGGATACAACAACATGAAATGGTTCTTCTAGACCACCTTAACCATCAATAGGCATGGATTGTACCTTAGACATAACAAAAGAAAGAAGATGAACTAGAGAAGGAGAGAGTTTAATTGCATTTTTTGGTGTATTTCAAATGGTTGTCTTTATACTACAAACCATAACCAATAAAACAATTAATCCGACATTAAAGTGCAATTCATAACTGACATTATATTTAATATCGTGCTTAATTACGAGTTGTAACAAAAAATTAAACATCAATTTCCAATTAAACATCATTCAACCCTTCAATTTTGATGATTAATTTCAATTCACAAATTATTTTTCCAAAAGATTTCTTGTACATTTCAACAATAATACAATATTTTTCATACATTTCACAATTAATACAATATATATATATATATATATATATATATATATATATATATATATATATATATATATATATATATATAGGGAAGGGTTATTTGGAAAACAAAAAAACCCTAAAAATTATAAAAATGCATAAAAAAATACCAAGACATCACAAAACTTTTTTTTGAATTTTTTTATCAAAAAATCGCAGCATTTTTTACAATTTCGCTGAAAAAAAAAATCAAATTTTTTTTTGTAAAAAAAAAAAATTCAAAATTTTTTTTCAACGCTTTTGACCTAAAAGTTGCGATTTTTTTGATAAAAAAATTCAAAAAAAAGTTTTGTGATGTCTAAGTATTTTTTTTATGCATTTTAATGATTTTTAGGGTTTTTTGTTTTCTATAGAACCTAAACCTATATATATATATATATATATATATATATATATATATATATATATATATATATATATATATATATAACAAAAATCAACTTAGTTATGAATAGTAAATTTTTGCCTTTTAAACTCTAGTAATAATAGTTCTGGGTTTTAGACTTTGGCTACAAAAATGGTCCCATGCAATATTTTTCTTACAGAAATGGTATGTGTTACTCTTTGCGTTCGAGACTTTAACCACATGACTTTTGTATGTTGGTAAATTTGGTTCCTTTGAAGAAAAATAAAATACAAAACTATCATTATAATTACAGAAAAGATCCATGTGTAAATTTTTTCTTTACAGCAAGCAAATGTTCTATGTGTTTAAAAAAAATTCGTATGTTTGCAGGTTTGATCCTCATATAGAAAATAAATTACCACATCGTCCCTGTAATTTACATAAATGGTATCTGTGGAGATTTTTTTATAGAAATGGTACTTGTGTTTAAATAATACACTCTTTAGGTAGGTTTGAGACTTTGACCACAAGACTTTATATGTTGGTAAATTTGATCCCTTTATAGAAAATAAATTACAAAACTATACTTTAATTCATAGAAAAGGTCTATTATATGCAGCTTTTTTACATCAAATGGTCTATGTCTTTAAAAAAAATTGGAAAAGTTGTCTATTCTTATAGAAAATTTACATATTACGGTTCTGCATGCAAAAACAGACATTACAATTTATGAGGTTGACAAAGACGATTAAAAATTATCGATGGGTAAGAAAGTATAAATAACCCCCGCGGCACTCCCTTCCCCTTATCCGGTTGACATCTAGGGTTTTACACCCAAGAACTATCAAAAACCCTGAATATGGCTACTCGTGTTCTCGTTCGCTCTCTCATCTCCACAGCTAATCAAACCTTAATCTCTCGTTTCTATACCACCAGTTCCTCCTCCTCTATTCTCCGCATCCGCCCTCTTTTGGTTGTTGCCAACAATCTCCGCCACGTCTCACTGGTTGCTACCGGGATCCGTCCTTTTTCTACGAGTCTGACCAGATCTTCTCTAAACGACTCGAATCCTAATTGGTCTAATCGTCCCCCTAAGGAGACGATCCTTCTTGATGGGTGCGATTTTGAACACTGGCTTGTTGTGGTGGACAAGCCTGAAGGCGAGCCTACTAGAGATGAGATCATTGACTCCTACATCAACACCTTAGCGAAAGTCGTTGGAAGGTACTGCTTTAGATTTTGTCAATTTCCATACAAATTCGGCTGTTTGCTCTCTATTTATGCCAGTGGAATTCTTGAATTCTTGAGATTATGTATTGGATGGTTTACAATTCAGTCTAACATCTAAATTATGCCTTTCGTTCAATATCATCCATCTCAGTATAAAGCTATACAATATTAGTTTGTAGGATATTACAGCCTTAAGTCCTTATAGGACTAATCGGATTAGTTTCATTGCAAACTTTCACAGGAAGTAACTGTAGATTGTGACATTGTGTATATATGATATTCATGATTTCTGGGATTAATTCTACTGTGTTTCTAGCTATGACGAAGCAAGAATGAAGATTTATTCAGTTTCAACTAGATGCTATTATGCTTTTGGAGCCCTTGTGCCTGAAGAAGACTCATATAAGATAAAAGGTGATAAGAGTTAGCTGTTTCTTTCTGTCAAATTCTCTGGTTTATGATTTAACCTTTTCTGTTTATTTTTGTTAGAGTTACCTGGTGTCCGTTGGGTGCTTCCTGATTCATATTTGGATGTCAAAAACAAAGATTATGGAGGTATCACATTCCATCTACTCTTTATTATTTTCATACCAAATGCCATTCTTATGGATCCTGGTGTATGATGCTTTATGCTTATAAAATAAAAGCTCATTGCATTTGTCATTTGATATAGGGGAACCATTTATTGATGGAAAGGCTGTTCCATATGATCCAAAGTATCACGAGGAGTGGATCAGAAACAATTCTCGAGCAAATGAAAGGAACAGAAGAAATGACAGGCCTCGCAACTTTGATAGGTCAAGAAACTTTGATAGGAGAAGAGAAAACATGCAGAACAACCGCCTACCACCCGGTGGGTCCATGGGTGGACCACCACCACCACTCAATGCTGGTGGTGGCATGGGAGGACCACCACCACCACACCATGGTGGTGGTGGTGGTCAACCTAATTGGGGTCCTCCTCGTCCAAGTTACCACGGAGGACCACCAAACATGGGTGGTGGGATGCCGCCACCAAACATGAGCGGACAAAATTACCAGCAGCAGCCAAGGTATGGAGGACCAAATGGTGGAGGTATGGGTTATCAATCTGGACCAGGGCCAAACAATTATGGATCAAATGTAGGTGGTGGAAACCCGTATCAGAGTGAGGGTATTCCTGGAAGAGACATGCCTATTTCACAGAACTATCAGTGAGCATATAATAGATATTGGAATCTAATTCAATTTTCTTTTAATTAAGTAGAAGACATGTTGATTCTCAGTCTAGTAGTTCATAAGATGGTTATATTATTGTGGTTTTACTTGTTTTGAGAATCACGTTGCTTAACTTATCATGTATAGCTTTGTTCACCACTAAAGTTTGGTTGGTTTTGTTGATCTTGCATCTATGTGTTTACAAATGGTGTCATTATAATTTCGTTGTGAGCAAATAGTTACAGCCACTTCAGCTAATCATGTATAAATCCTGAGAATTCTTGAAGCTATTAGAGAGTGAATTTGGCTAAGAAATGAAAACTGTATTTCTGATGATAATAAGGGTACATTCACATCACCATATTTTGTTTGAGTTCTATATATAATAATTATATATAAAAAGATTGATTGGAACTTCTTGTCAAATCTTGTTAACAGAGCCGGTCCAAACACTTTTTGGGCTTGCGACGAGAGAAAAATAAAAGCCCTCAAAAACACATTTCACAACAATTAGAGAGTTGTTTAATTGTGGTTATTTTCTCTACTTATTCCATAGAAACTTCAAAAATCACTTTAACAACGATTAAAGAAATAAATAGCAACAAAATAAAATGCAAATAAAACACAACATACCCAGTTTACCATTCGCTGTCATAACTAATAAAATGAGAAATAAAATGACAATTGACATATTTAATCTCAAACTATGAACTAATAATACACACAAATCAATAGACTGCATTCTTTGTAGAGTTGCAACTATGTTAAACTGTCAGTCAATTTGTCCAATTTAGTCATTAAAGAAACCATTTCACAGTTCATAATAGTACATTTTTATTTATGCGATGAATTATTCAAAAATTTGACCATTAAATATAAAACCAATTCTAGATAAACATCAAAACCAATTCACATTTTCAATAAAAAAATAATTCATAACCCAACACTAGTTAGGTTGCCATTCATATTAAAGATAAAATCAATTCACATGTTAAAATTTTATAATTGGCATATTCTAATTTCAAAATAATAAAATTTCAAAACCCAAATTGAGTCAAATTACATTTTCTTTCCGGTTATGACCTTAGAAACAAAAACCATTAATTTTTTTTAGGATGGACAATATGAGTAAGGTTCTTGGAATGAAACTTTGGAATGAATTCTGTGCATGATTCAAGATAGAAACAAAAACCATTAATTCTGTGCATGATTCAAGATATATAAACAAAATCATTCATTTCTTTTCGTTAGGACCTTAGAGACGGGCAACCTTCAAAGGGATAAACATTTTTTTTCCATAGAGTGATAAGAAGACGATTTGATTTCTCATTTCATATCATTTTCTTCTTTTGACAACTCTCGTTTTTTATTTTAATTTCCGTGTTTCGATACCATGCATTTCTTCTTCGGTTTTTAATCTCTTGTTTATCCAATTCTCAAAAGTGGAAATATTTATGTAGCACAATACAATATCTGATGCGTTAGGGTCCATTAAACTATTTTCTTCAACGAATAACATTGATAAGATAAGACTAATATGCAACATGAACTTAAACTTGTAGGCCCCCGTAGACCCTTGGCAATCGCTTATATTATCCTCTGAACCAGACCCACTCGTTAATTGGAATGGAATGTTTGCATGAGTTTTATGTATTCCAAAATTTAATTAATAAACTTTACTATCATAATATGTGTAGCAAGTATACGAATTTTATATATATGTTGAAACATGGTAATTATAACTAATTCAAAGTTATTATTTATATATTTAAAAAAACTTACCGTTATATGTATGTTTTTAAACGCTAGATATTATATATAGTTAGAGAAATTTATCTATTTTCGGGTCTAACCATAATTTGAGTTTGTTTATTTCGATAGATCGGGGATTGATTGGGGAAGGGTTGGGATATGTCCAAAATCCGGAGGGGAGATGATTCAGTTCCCCGCACCCGTGGGGGATGAGCATAGTGATTGGGACGAGGTAAGAGACTCGGGGACGAGGGCAGGGATGACCAACCCGGCCCCATCCACGACTCGTTTCCATCTATAATTGTGACCCATAAATGTCGTTTTTACTGGTAATGTCCTATTTTTTTGTCCTAAAAAAATTACCTAATTTTTTTTTTAAAAATGTCATTGTGACAAATGTTTCTCTTTTCTCTTATTTTCATCATTCTCATCCACAACACATGAAACCTAATATTTTTCATTCCTTCCAACTTACTTAATTTTTTATTTTAAAAGAAACACAAACTAATTCACAAAATAGTAAAAAAAAAATACAAAACAAATTTACAAATTAAAAACATATAAACACATTTTAGTAGAACTTTTTATGCATGAATTACAATTAACCAATATATATATATATATATATATATATATATATATATATATATATATATATATATATAGAGAGAGAGAGAGAGAGAGAGAGAGAGAGAGAGAGAAATCCTTTTCTTCCGCGATATCTCTTCATGCAAGGAGTTGTTCCGCCGGCGATACCTCCTTCACCCCGCCATGAGTTGTGACCAACTCTGTTCGCCCTTAGATTCTATAGTTTAGTCAGGGAGCGCAACTTTCATTCGATTTCGGTTCTTTTTTTGGGACTGAAAAAACTATTTGATTTCGGTTTGGGTTTTCAAACACAAAAGAACCAAACGCAAATGGTTTTTTAACCAAAAAAAAAATGAAACTATATCATAGAAAAACCGAAATCAAATAGTTTTTCAAGAGAAAAACTAAGATTAAATCATACAAAACTGAAACCAAATGGTTTTTCAAAAAAAAAAATACCGAAATTTGCAGTTTCACATCAATATATGTATCGATATAGATGTTTGTTTGAAGAGAATAAAAGATTATAAATTTTAATATATTAATTTTTTTCGATAAAAATAAGGCCTAAAAATAAAATAGAAAAATAAAATGGATAGTGGTCGCAGTGATGAGATTTTTATGAAAATATGAGTGGTTTTTCTAACACAATTTAATACTCGTGATCAAACGGATAAAAGTGACAAAATATAATGTTTTTTATGTTATTAGCCCTTTATCCAAGACTAAAAATTGATTATCTATGAATCAAAACTGCAATAATCAGATTGAAACCATCATTCACCTTCGAATCACATAACATCATTTGCCTCCAGAACTATCATCAAAGTTGTGCATACAAAGGTCTTGTAACCACCACAAAAACTCTTGGATCTAATAATCAACTACCCTGGCTTATGTTTATAGTTAAAAGTCTGCATCCAACAAGTGTTTTTACTTTTTACCCCCTCACAAGGTTAAGCAGATGAATGATTAGGTGGCATAGTTGTCAAAATCTCTGCTTTCTTGTTCTTGACTTCACGAATTTGATCAGCAAGAGAAATATCGTCTTTCTTTATGTCTCTCTTCAAAATCTCAAGGTCAAGTCTTTCCCAAGCTCTTTGATCTCGACTACTAAGCTGCTCATTTACAGATCTTTTCCTGTGAATCTGCCACCCAACAAAAAAAAAAAAAGATACTTAAAAGTTCTTTTGTCTGTGCAAAAACATAAATACCCTCATCATAGAAATAATCCCAAAAAGCTTCATGATTTTTTTTCAAAAAAATGATGTTGAATTACAAGCTTTTACCTTTGTTAATCTCTCTTTCAGTTTCAAATCCTCAGCTGCTGCCAACTCCTCTTTTTCTTCTTTTGATTTCTTCTTCACTAACCCTTTTACTTTCGCCACCCGTTTCTTTAAAGTAAGCTTCACCTTTTCAGCTTTTGCTTTTGCTCTTCTCTCAGCTCGTATTTGTGCCATTTCCTTTGCTTTTGCCACGTCAGCAGCACGTTGAAGCTGTTGAAGAACAATCTCTCTTTCAATCTTCTCATAGCTGTCCCAATCCAATTCTTTCTGACCATGTCCTCCATTTTTAGCAGCTTTTGCAATGCTTTCAGCCCACAATGATATAAACCTCTCACCTGATCTTTTTATCTTCAATCTCTCTCTCCATTGTTTTGTAATTGTTTTGCGTATTTTTGCCTTAGTTTCCTCACTGCAGATACATATATGCATATATGTAAATCACTATGTTTTATGGAATTATGCATTTTGATCTCTTTATAGCTAAAAGTGGGAATTGATAATTATACCTAAGAGTTCGAGGACATTCAGACATTTTCTTTCTTACCTGAAAAACACAAGCATCTATAAGTGAAAGACCACTATAATGCAAGAAAATTATGTGGGACCTATGTTTAAATAATATATTTAAACCAACAGCCCCTTACATGACTTCACACCTTGGGGTCTTTTAAAGCTTCTTTAGTTCTCTGACTGATCAACTCACGAGTCCCTGTATGACACAACTTTACAATTAATTCAAGGTTTCAAGTATTCAACCCTTATGGATTTTGGTATCCTATTTACTAAAAGATTCTATACCTGCAGTGTGTTTCTTCCCTTTGTTCCATGGAATTCTTCCCTTGTTTGCTAATCCAATTTTCATCCTTCTTTCCATTTCGTTCTTATCTTTATCTGATCTTTGTTCGATAAAAAAGTTATCTGAATCTGTCTTTTTTGCCGAAGATTCCCTTTCAAGGTAGCTGGAATTAAGTTGATTTCTTGATTCCAAGAAGTTTGATGCCTTATTTGGATGAGTATTGCAGTGAAATAATCTACGTAATTGACCTTCTCTGGAAGAACTAACAAATACCAATTTGGGAGATATACTGTAATCCAGCCGCGCCACAAAATGATAAAAAGATTGTGAAGAACAGGTGTTTGGGACCAGACTGTTGTTTGCATAAGTAACAGATAAATTCCTGAAGAAAGAAACTATCGTCAGCAGTAGAATAACCTTATTTAAAGGACACATTAACTGTGTTCAATTTGATACATAATCGACTAACAAAGCAATAAACATTGTAACATACAATTGACGAATAAATTAGAGCGTACCCACATAAACATACATATAGAGAGTTAACAGAATCGTGGTTTGGGATGAAGGAATTAGAAGGGGGGGGGGGGGGGGGGGTGAGCTTACAAAGGAGAGGACAGCATCTCTGAGGCAAATGGTCGAACAGTTGGTAGTCAAACATCGAGATGGAGGAATGAAGTAAACTGTTTATGGTTTCAAATATAAACCGAATTGCTGATATGTGTACGTCGATTCATCGGTAGATGAGAATCACCTGGTAGAATTTATGACGAACCAGTCGTTAGTGATATGACTGGATAGGGAGACGAACCAGACGTTTTTTCACTCGCAACTGCTCTTCTCAAACCCTGAAGGCGTACCCTGTTTGGCCTGTTTTAAGCAGTTTCTTGTTATGGCACTTCAACTCCAAAACTTTGTATTTATGCTAATGTCACCCCTCAACTTGATTGATTGAAAATTTTAGGTTGCGTTTAGTTACGGAAAAACAATTTTCATTTTCCGTTTTTTGTTTTCCCTTTTCGATTTTCGTTTTCCGTTTCCATTTTTCATTGAAAAATTTAGAAAACGTGTGTAGTTAAACTTATTCATTTTTCATTTTCAGTTTTAGAAAATTAGAAAACGTGTTTAGATGTGTATTTTTCTATCGGTTTTCATTTTTAGAAAACGGTAGCGGTGGTAGGGTGTGGGTGGGGGTGGTGACGGTAGCGGGTCGGCGGCGGTGGTGGTGATGACAGGCGATGGTGGCGGCGACGGCAATTGTGTCAGTGGTGGTGATGGCGGCGGCAACGGTGGTGGTGATGCTAGTGACGGGTTAGTGGTGGTGTTGGTGGTGATGGTGATGGTAGGTCGGTGATTGTGGTGGTGGTGTTGGGTGGGTGGGGGTGCGAGTGTGTGTTTGTGGGTGGGTGTGTGTGTGGGTGGGTATGAATGTGTGTGTGTGTGTTTGTGGGTGGGTGTGTGTGTGGGTGGGTATGTATGTGTGTGTGTGTTTGTGGGTTGGTGTGTGTGTGTGTGTGTGCGGGTGGGTGGGTGTGTGTGTGTTTGTGGGTGGGTGTGTGTGGGGGTGGGTATGTATGTGTGTGTGTTTGTGGGTGTGTGTGTGTGTATGGGTGGGTATCTATGTGTGTGTGTGTGTTTGTGGGTTGGTGTGTGTGTGTGCGGGCGTGTGTGTGTGTGGGTGGGTATGTATGTGTGTGTGTGTGTGTGTTTGTGGGTTGGTGTGTGTGTGTGTGTGTGCGGGTGGGTGTGTGTGGGGGTGGGTATGCATGTGTGTGTGTGGGGGGGTGGGTATGTATGTGTGTGTGTGGGGGGGTGGGTATGTATGTGTGTGTGTATGTGGGTGAGGGGTGTTAAGGTGGGGGTAGGTAGAGGTGGATGGGGTGGGAGTGGGTGTATGTTTATATTTTAGAAAAATTTTGGAATTAGAAAAATGTGGAAAACAATGATTATCAGTTTTCCAAAAATTTCCAACTTCTTTGTAATTTTAGAAAACGGAAAATTTTCCGTGAAAAATTTAGAAAAATAGACGAACTAAACGCGTTTTCAAAATTCTCATTTTTCTTGGAAAATTTTTCCGGAAAACGGCCCATTTTTCCGCAACTAAACGCAGTCTTATCATTTGTAATTATTTACATTCTAATTCTAAAACTATATGTAAAAAATGTGGTACTAATGTATGTAGGATGAAAGTTCATTTGAAATTGTCGTTAAAAAGCCAAACAAAAACCATCTAATATGCGAGAAAATTTGCTTGGATCGAATTTGAAAAAAGAACAATGGGAATAAAGTGGCAAACTGGTGGGGTCATTTAAATTTGAAGGTTGAATCTGTCATTTAATAAAATTAAAAAGAGGGTTATAATGAGCAAAATCCAAAATAGCAAATGGATCCCTTTACTTTCTGGATTTTACAAATTAAAATTCTATCCCACACCATTCAAGAAAACAACCAACACTGCCACTCTCGCTACAATCTTCACTAGGATTTCTGTAGTTGAATGAATCCCTCCGATAAGTCATCGAACCTTTCACCCAGAACAGCTGTCTGAAATCGTTCTAACAACTTCCATCCGTCACCCAGACGTCCTTGACGCCGTTACCCGTTAGATCAATCGCCGACCATGATCTCAACCAACACAAACTATTTATACGCAGCCTGGTTGGGAACAACCACCGACAAACTCCGCGCTTTATTTGCTACATATGCCATTGTGATTGTCGATAAGGTTACCGGAAATAGTCAAGGCTACGGTTTTGTTACGTATAGAGATGGCGCGTTAATGGCTTTAATGGAACCTAGCAATCAAATTGATGGGAGAATGACTATTACTCGGCTTCGTTGATTGATGGAGGGTGCTATGGCGAATTCACAAACCAACCCTAGATGTGTCGTTCGTTGATTGATGGAGGGTGCTATGGCTTCGTTGATTCATCCGATGGGCATCAACTCAATTGTGGATTTGCTGATGATAATAAAAGAGGAAATCTTAGCGGTATGCCTTCACCACCAGCTGCCACCACCGCGCCCCCCCAAGTTCAAGGATCAGGTGATGGTGCTCAGCCCTAATTAAGTAATGAATTTGAACCAGAAAAGCTCAATGCAGGGTTCTTTTGCATCACATTTTGGTGGTGGAGGACCTGGTGGCGCTTCTTCTTATGGTGGATTACTTATTTTAATTTGTTTAGGTAACTACCATTCTTTATAATTGTGGTGAATGATTACCATGCATGTTGCTCTTTTGAACACTAGTTATGTATCAATATGCTTTTCTATGAGTTCATAATGGAAGTAGTCATCGTATCTAGTGGCTTGTTAGTTTCTTTTGCGTACTTACACATTGTGTGTTTTAAGAACACTTATGTCCCTTAATTGTAAAATATATTGCCACAGCCTTAGAACCAAATGTTTAATAAACTAATGTTCAACAAAATAAGCTCAAGAACGTAAAAACATAAAGTAAAAACCTCCTTGATTAGTTGAACAAAGTTTACAGAGGTTAGCACTACTTTAGCTCCATTGACGCTTGTGTATGAAGATTGAGATGTGTTCTTGAATCCTTCAGTCTTCCTCCCAAATTTTCAATTTATAACCCTCATTTCCTCTCCAAAAATTGTTTTTAAATACAAAGTTATCAAAGTACTTTTCTCTATTCTACAAATAATATCAAGAAACACGATAATCCTGTAACAAAACCGCATACAAAATTTCATTCCACGTGTCAGGAATTCCCGGTAAACACCAATGAATGCAATCCGCATAGTTTTTCGGATCTGATCTTTGCACTTTTGTCAACAATTTCCCTTTCCTTTCACCATAAACCGATGCATGACCATCTTTCCTATACTCCGACAATTGGGTAATATTTAATAATCTCACATCAACCCTCAACTTTCCCAAAACATCTTTAACAATCCCCATAATATCAAGATTTGAACCGGTTCCCCAATACGGTCTTTGTATAGGTTCCGATTCACCGAAACAGTTCCCATCATCTCCATTCTTCCACTCCCAGCTCCTGTAATATCCGATTTCACCTTTTCATTATCAATCATTGACAAGGGTATTGACGTAAATTACTCACCATAAGTGTGTTGGAGACATAGTCATGAAGAAAACTTTCTGTGATTGAGAATTAATACTGGCTTCGATCCACTTTCCCCAAGTTTCCATTGCTATTTTGTACGCTATGGTTACATTATACTCCTCAACATGTCCAAGATCACCATACCTGAAATGTTTTTTAGTATTTTACATACACAAAATAGGAAAAAGTTTTGATTTTTGAAGTTTGTGTGGATCTTGAAAAGGTGATCAAGAACTAACGTGACATTGATCGTGGGTTTATACATCCACCATACGTAGCTTTCGTAGACCAATATATCAACTCCTTCCCATTGTTTACTGTGGTTAGATATCGAGTCAAGTCTGACTAATCGTTTCATCACTGTGTGATTCGTTGCATGATCTGAAATAGACTCGACTAGAAATGGAGCCCAGTAGAACTCAATAGATGCATTGTATTCCTAAAACATTACCAGTAGAAATTGCGTAATGTACAACAACAACTGCATAAGATACATGTGTTTACAACAGATTACCTCAGCTCTGAAAATCTTTCTTGGAGGGTCTCTTCGAAGAGACTTCTTGCCTTCAGGAATCACAGATTGCACCAAACACACCATCGAGTCAAACATGCTTCTTTGAACCGAGTCCCCTACGAACATGAGTCTTTTGTCCCTCAAAATCTCCAACAATTTCAAAGCATTGAACCTATCAAAAACACATCAATTGTCAAAATCAAAACAAAGAAGTCGAATTTAAGGGGCTGTTTATTTTTGAAGAGGCAAAACTGTTTGTTTTTGAGTTTTGAGTTTGACCGACCTTGGTAAATTGCATCCATCTGGTTGCCATTTCCACTTCTGATATGACGAATCGGGCCTCCCGTTTTTCTGGCAGGTCACTTGTTTGACCAAAAGCGGGCAGCTTTCTTCTGTGTAAAGCGGGTACGACCCGTTTCCCTGAACCCATTTCCCTTCAAAGATATTGCAGCCGTCTTTTATGGTTTCTTCATCGGAGACACGAATGGGTGGTCTGATGACACGATAACCACCACTCAGTGGCCGGAAAAAGGCGCAGGTGTGGTGGCTGTTTTGTAAATTGTCCAAGACAATTCGCAGGGACCCGAGGAAAAGAAGTGATGCGAGTGCAGCCGGGAATAGGTAGTGGGTCCGGAAGGGTAAATTTGTCATTTGCACTTGTAGAGTAGTGTTTGAAGTAGTGGAATGAAGGAAAGGTAGGTTTTATTTATGTTGGTAGTGAGTGAGAGTTGACTTGGGTTGGAAGCAAGAGATGACAAGTTATTCATGCAACAACCGGTTGGTGATTAGTGAGACTTCAAGTCTGGTGTTTGTATGTGTTAATGAGGTTTGTTTAAGAAAGTATCATTGTTTTATATTTGTTTATTGGTTGTAAGATCTTGTGATTTCTATTATTTATATAAATAACATGATTAGTTAGCATGTTAATTTTAGTAATCTCCGATCAAATTTAATTATTTGAAATTTGACAACGCCTGTCTAATTAAGTGTAGATTAAGCTTTTGGCAGTTTCTTGAAATCAATAAAATATTAAAATTTCTTTCTTATGAATTTTGAGTGCCTTGTGTTCGAGTTAATTGTAAAGTAGATAGATCTAAACCGGGTTGGAGCCGGTCCTGAACCTGGTTTAAAATTGGTTCGTTTCTAAACCCACTTTAAACAGCATGCAAATTTAGGATTCTAGTTTTAAAAAATGTTGATATAATTGGACATTGTTTTAAGTTGAAAAAGAAGTTTTGACTTAGACCGGAGGGTATTGGAGGAAAGCTTCCATCACTTTTTGTGGGTCATACCCCAATTTCCCTCACTTTCCTTTCCCTCACCTAAAACCCAAGGAATGGGTGGGAAAAGCTTCCCTCATTTTTTTTTTTTTTTAAATAAAATTAATTTTTTTTATGATTTATAATTTTTAAATTAATACTAAACATAAAATTTAATTAAAAATAAAAAGCATTTCATTAATTAAAATAAAAATTACATTAAACCTAATATTTAAATAAGTAGAAAAAAAAAACGCAAACAAAAAATCAAACAACCCACAACATAGAAAACATAATTAATATCCTAATTTTATATAAACCAAAATATGTCACTCGGAATCATCGTCCTCGTCATCGCCCTCATCGTCCTTGTCATCGTCTTGATCGTCTTCATCATTCTCCCCAGCGTCACTCTCGTCGTCGGAATCATCACTCTCGACGAACATATCAGAATCCTCGTCTGCTTCGTCAAACAAATCATCGTGAGAAAACTCTAACGGGGGCTGAATATGAGCCCTATAAATGTGCTCCACCAAATCAGCACGAAGGGCCTGATGAATGTCGCGATTATGTACTTCTCTTCTATTCATCCTATACTCTTGTGTACCAACGGCTACTCCTTCGACATTTGACAAAACTTCATTTTCGTTGTACCGGCATATCGCTCTTCTTTCGTCTTCAAGAATCATATTATGCAATATGATACATGCATACATTACGTGTTGTAACCTTTTCACTTCATATGACCTTGCCCCGACCGTTAGTACTTGCCAACGTCTCTTAAGTACACCAAATGTTCGCTCCACATCCTTCCTGGCTGACTCTTGCGCCTCTTTAAACTTTTTCCTTTTCGGGTCGTTAGGACATGTAAACGATTTCACAAAAACAGACAATGGAGGATATATACCGTCAGTAAGATAGTATCCACGCTTATATGCTACCCCATTTGCTTGAAAAGGTACATCGTGCGACTTTCCAAGGTAGATATCGTTGAATACCGGCGACTGGTCTAGCACATTGATGTCATTGTTTGCACCAGTTGGACCAAAGAATGCATGCCATATCCAAAGATCATGTGATGCGATAGCCTCTAGAATGATCGTCGGCTCTTCACGTCATGCGTTGGGGCATACTGACCAACTCCAATGCATGCAACCGATACTACCTAGCATTCTAGGGAATCCATGCTTGCCTTCATGCACCGTGTACAATTGGTGGATATCGTTGATAGTTGGTTTGCGCAAATATCGTTGCCCATAAACCAAACAGATCGCTTTGCAGAACTTGTACACACACTCCCGCACGGTACGCTCTGACATCCTAAAATACTCGTCCCATTTGTCTGCGCCCATGCCGTATGCTAGCTGACGAATTACAGTCGTGCATTTTTGAACGGGAGAGAAACCTTTTATCCGCCTTGCATCCATTTTCCATTGGAAATATGGAAAGCGGCCTTACAAATCGCCAACAATACGTAAGAATAGTTCCTTCCTCATCCGGAACCGACGTCGAAACTTTACAGCGTAGATGGCGTCATCTGCAAAATAATCTTCTACAAGACGATCGTGTCCGGCTTCGTGATTTCTACGCAACCGCGACTTTCTTGGTTTAGATCGTGCACGTGATGTTTCGCCTAGTCGGTTTTGATAGTATGCAACCGTTTCGCCATGACGGAACCGATAAACTTAGCCTCCTCTACAGCCGTCGAATCGGATGATGAAGATGATGACATTTTGACTAATATTTTTTGGAGAGAAGAAAATAAAGGGAATAGAGGTTTTTTTGAATGTGGATTGAAGGTAAATAATTGGGTATTTATAGGTGTTTAAAAAGTTAAAAAAACAAAAACAAAAAAAATGGGTCTTAAATGCATATACCCGTTAGTAAAAAAAAGATTTTTTTTTAACCGTTAACCAACGGCTAGTTTAAGGGAAAAAAGAAAAAAAAAATATTGGCCAATCATCGACAGAGAGAAAACGCGGGAGAGCCTCCCCTCACCTGTTCCCGCGCCACCCTTCCCCGCACCGACGGGGCGGTGTTCTGCCGGGCGGGAAGCTTCCCGTGGGGCTTCCCTGCATCCATTCCGTCTGACCTTAAGAGTTATAGTTGGATAAGGTGGGTCTTTTTTTTTTCTAAATATTAAAATAGAGTAAAAGTAAAAAGGAAAAAGAAAATTTTAAGCAGATAGTACAATTATGATTTTGCTTGGACTAGGGACCATACGGTAAGAAAATAAAGTTATAGGGTTTGACACCAGTCAGTTTTTCGATAGTTAACTAAAATTGCAAACTTGATAAATTTACAAGGACTATTTCTGAAATTTTGTTAAATATAGGTGCCACTAATTCATTCTTCGATTTTATTATCGGGACGAGTATTTGTCTTTGTCCCGTCCTAGACATATACAGCTATAGAATAGTTGTGTTGCATGGAACAAGAAAATTTGGTGATCGATGTTCGATCATTGCTTCGTATAGTTGATCACTGAATCATCACCAAATGTTTTTCAAGGTGTGCGAGGTGTACGATCGTCCGTAACTTATGTATTGGAAGGAGCCCAATTTTACATTGATTCAATTCATTGTCTAGCAATCGGCAATCCTATAATCCAAAGACAAAAACTTATGTTTTATTGTTTTGTTTCAATTCCAAGAGCTCACGCTAAAATTAAAAACTTCAAAAGCTTATATTTTAAAATTTTGGCTTAAAATTAAAATTTGCATTTGGGCTAATAATAGACTAATGTAGATTTGCAGCAAGCAATAGCTCAAGTAACTATGAAAAGTTAGTGATCAACTTTGCTTTCAAGAATATTAGGAGAGTCTCATAATTCCTGTAACTATGTAAAATTAATATCCTATTATCGTTCTTTTGTCTTGATTGTTTTTATAGTATTAACGAATTTTGTTTATATAAATAAAAAATATATTTAGGGCTCCATTTTGACTTTCGCATAAGGAGCTTAAAATTAATGAGACGTCCCTAATCATGTGTAGGCATGCCTTAATGGGTTGGATCATGCCTCATGGTGTATGATGTGATATTGATGGGTTTCGAGCCTAGTCAAAGACCAAAATAATGGCCAACGGAAACAACAATTCTGATCTAATAGACCCGAAACAACATATCTAACTCAACAATCTATGCAACTCATTAGGACATCATGAAACAAAAACATACCTTGGATTTCTTTGTAGATTTCTTCTTTTGATGAGCCAGTTGATTGACCTAGAGAACCCAACAGAAAGTTCATATTCTGTAATCATAGCCAAGAAGCAAAGTAGAAGCATATCTAAGTAATCCTCGAACTGTGACCTGCAAACCGAATCAAAATCTCGATTTTGTGACTGACCATGACGTGGTGATCAGGGTGTCACGTCTTAGGAACTGCACTTTGGGATTCTTTAAGGTTTTGAGGGTTCCGAATTTTGGTAGCTGAAAGGTATTTTTCACAAGTATCAAAACCGGATTTGGAGCCCTTATTATATAGGGTAATGATTTAAAACCCTAAAGATAATTATTATCCATGGAATTCAAATTATTCTGGAATATTCCGTATTCCATTATTTTCTAATTGATTAATTAAACTATTAATTAATTAACCAAACAAGTCTATCATATAAACATCTTTTCAATTCTGCTTTATTTTGCTCTTACGTGTAACCCAAAAGGACATTGCTATTTATAGTAATATCATTGGGCTTGTTATGGTTATGGGCGCTAATCTCCATAAGCTCAACATCAACAATTAACCGGTCTAATACTTACTAGGAACAAAAGTGAGTGGCAGTCCAATGCAACTATTGTGCTTATAACAACTTTGCTATAAACAACTCTAAGACTGATAACTTTAAATTCTTTTGATCTTCATGGTATCTTATTATGATTTAGAGACATGGATCTAGGGTTAATCTCATGGTTTAAGATAATATTTCCTGATACCGACTTGTGGTGACCTTCAGAATGACTATCAAATCAAATCAACTCAGTCTCAACTTGGCCTAACATTTGTTGTCAAGAAAAATCAACGAGGGACCCAAAGATTTCTAGTTCTCCATTTATAGCAGAAGGATCAAATAAACTTTGACTACATAGGTCAATACTATTCCTCATGCGATATCTAGTCAAACCCTATATGGGTGCCTGTTACGGACAACGTTGGGGAAAGACCAGTGTACCAGATTGTAGAACAAAACCTCATGCATCTCCATTTGAAGAATAAGAAATACAATCATCTTAATTTACTCATGACATGATCCATGGAGTAATCTTTAAGCATGATTACTCCAATACTTAAAGTCTCCATTTTTAAGTACTCATTAGTATTGGTCGCGTGGCATTGTTATGTTCATCCCTATGAACAATCGACTAATACTATGGCAATCTTAATTCACTGCTATCTTCCAAGAGTAGGACTGATTGTGGAAGTTTGAATAATAAAATAATATTCTGGAAGTGTTTCTAAACATGCAAAAGTAGGAACACAAATAATATGAACAAACATAGTAACTTATTATTATTAATCACTAAAAACATAATATCTAAAATGTTCCAAATGATTAAACTACAAATTATATAATCAAACCAATTCACTAGCAAATCCAATGCCAATAAAACTTATATGAGCATCATGCTTAATCTATGAAAATGGTTTGGTGAGCGGATCAACTGGATTATCTTCTGATGGTACTTTGCTCACAATGATGTCTCCATCTTCAACTAGCTTCCTTATATAGTGGAACTTTCTCTATATATGTCTTGTGCGCTTATGATCTCGAGGTTATTTAGCTAAGGCAACTGCAGTCTCGTTATCACAAAAGATCTCAATCGGTTCGGCTGTGCTAGGAACAACACCCAAATCATTGATGGAATTCTTTAGCCACATTGATTCTTTGGCCGCTTCATTGGCCACAATATACTCTGAACCTGTAGTTGAGTCTGTTGTAGTCTCTTGCTTGGAACTCCTCCAAGTCACTGCTCCTTCATTCAACATGAATACAAAACCAGACTGTGATATGAAATTATCCCTGTCAGTTCGGAAACTTGCATCCACATACACTTTGATGCTTATCTCTTCTTTACCACCATAAACCAGAAACATATATTTAGTCCTCCTAAGATACTTCAGAATGTTCTTGACTGCGGTCCAATGACTTTCACCAAAATTGGCTTGATAACGACTCGTCATACTAATGGTGTATGAGACTTCTGGCCTTGTACATATTATGATGTATATGATCGATCCTAGAGCCAAAGCATATGAGACTCGAATCATTCTATCCAGTTCTTCAGCAGTACTGGGACACTGGGTTTTACTCAAAACCATGTCACGTTGCATAGGTACAAATCCCTTCTTAGATTGTTTCATCTTGAATTTCTTCAATATATTATCTAAGTCTGTATTTTGGTAAAGTCTTATTAGTCTACTAGATCTATCCCTATAGATCTTAATACCAAGTATGTAAGCATCTTCTCCCAAGTCCTTAATAGCGAAACTCTTCCCAAGCCAAGCTTTTATACTATTCAATGTTGTAATGTTATTTCCTATTAGAATAATGTCATCGACATATAAGACAAGGAAGACAACTACTGTCCCACTAAATCTAACATACACACATTATTCATATTCATTTCTTAAGAAACTAAACTCTTTGATTTTCTCATCGAAACAGATGTTCCACATACGAGGTGCTTATTTGAGTCCATAAATAGACTTTTCAAGCTTGCATACCATATTAGTAGACTTAGATTGTACAAAACCTTCTGGCTGGTCCATGTAAACATCCTCAGTCAGTTTTACATTAGGGAAACAATTTTTACATCCATTTTCCATATTTCATAGTTATGAAATGAAGCTATGACAAGTAGTATCCTAATAGACTTAATCATAGCTACTGGTGAGAAAGTTTCTGTAACACCCGGTTTCGAGTCATTTCTTAATTCAGGGTTGCAGACCGAAATTCGATCAAGAAAAGATTTGGGCCTTAAGGAAGTAAATTTTAGACCTTATTGAAGGTTGATAATGTTGATAGGGAGATCTAAACCTTTGACTTGTGTGTTGGACCGAAGGGTAGAAAGGGAAAGGTTATAGGTCGGGTTCCTTGCATGGATTAGGGTTTTAGTTCGACATGTGTTAAGATAAAATTAATTAGATAGTATTATGGGGCTCTTCAATACCTTTCGGTGCATATACAGACCGCCAAAAACAGAGTTGAAACGAAGAAGTTATGACTATTTGAAGTTAAGTTGTAAAAAGGAGTATTGACACTACGCATGACGTACATTAGGTACGTAGGGCATAGTGGCTAAAGGGTGGGACGCGTTTTTAATAGGCTACGTAAGGCGTAGCCTATGTTATGCAGGGTGTAACTACGTTGAGTAAAAACCCTAATTTTGGGGTTTTAAGCCCTATTTAAGGACTCTAACCCCTTGGGTCCTTCTTATCATCGACATCCACCCTCTTGAGCTTCTAACTCGAAACCCTAGCCATCTTGTGATGATTTTGAAGCATTTGAGTGTTTTCTAGTGTGTTTTGTGAAGAATGAGATCATTGAGGGTGAGTTTAGGGAGTCCAAAGCTTGTAGATCCATACTCTACTCTTCTTCAACATCCTCCATGAGGTATAAAGCTTGAACCTTGATGATTCATTAGATAGATCTAGCTTGTTATGGGTTTTACGAGCTTTTTGTCCCTTGTTCTTGGGTCTAGTGAGTATGAGTTACTCAAGACCTCACGAGTGGCATTTTCTAACATTTTTGAGCTTGTAGAGTGATAAAAATGGGAGCTTGGTCACTCTCATCCTTCCATGCATGAGTATTTGGGTATTAGGGTGTGTTTTGGACTCGTGGTTTGGTATTGTTCTCTTTTAACCCATGCAAAGGCATAAAGTTAGGAAATTTATCACTCTAGACGTTTATTAGGAGCATGGCGTACTCTGTGTACGCACTGCGTACCACTACGCATGACGTAATCCTACTGACGTTGAGTTTGACTTTTGTTGATCGTTGACTTTTTGATCAAGTTTGGCCTTCTGTATAACAGGCTTGTGGATGGATCCAGGTTGAGGGTTGTGTTAGAGCCTCGCTTTGGGGTTCGAAGCATGACCCGAACATCTGATTGGAAATTCAGTCGGATGCAGGTTTGACTCAGGATATTGGGGTTGAGATGATTCAAATGTGGTAAGACCATGGTTTGTTAGTAGGGATGCAAGGTTGCGAGGGGATCGTAGCATTTATCAGTTTCAGGTAACCTATCGTTTGAGGTGGTCACGAGCGTAAAGGGGGATCAGTTCGTGCCTTGGGCACGATGGACATGATTGTCAAGGAGCATTTCTTTATTTTTCGGTTGAGGACCGTTGAGGTCCGAGGTGAAGTCGGGCCTCTGTAGCTCTTGATGGGTGGGACCAATGGGCGAGGTCGTGTATATATGGCAATACAGGTGGGATCTGGTTGAGACCGTTGGGTCAAGGTTTTAAATCTTGGTTGTAGGATTGTGTGTGGTCAGTGAGTGGCACAGAGGGATTTTTAGGCTAGGATATCCCTGTCTTTTGGACTCTTGGGAACCTGGTGGCTGAACATGTGCGAGACTAGTAGTCTCAGCGATGGTTTGGGAACCTTTATATCCCGGATTATGTAACATCTGTTCCAAGTATTATTTAATTTTTCAAGTTTTTAGGGTTTTATGCTAGGACTCGATGAGTTGGGGAGCTCCAAATCTTCTAGTAGAGATCATTTATGAGGACGCGGGGATTAGATCCTACTCGATGAGTCAAAGGCCCTGACTTGACGAGTAGGCGCTGTAAAGGAGAACCCTAATTTTTAGGGTTTGCACCCTATATTATATAAAGGACTTAATCCGCCTCTTGTGGCCTCCCTTACCACTTCACTACCCAGAGAAGATTCCATAAGCCATTATTTGCTGTTCCTTGTGCTTGAGAGACTAAGAAAATGGTTTTTGGTGCATTTTGTTGAAGGAGTTTGAAGGTTGAGAAGCTTGGAACGGGAAGGAGATTGTAGATCCAACATCTACAACGTTTCGGCACTCATTTGAAGGTAACAAGCTGTTACCTTAATCATTCTAGCATTAGATCCTCTTTTTCTTGGGTTTTAGGTCATTTTTAGTATGTTTGTGAAGCATTTCGGGTGTTGAGTAAGATCTGGAGTTGCAACTTCAAATCTGGACTCCTCTAAGTCCTTAGAGTTATAAAGTCACTGAATTTATCAAGCATTGACCCTTTTCTTTGGCTAAAACCCCTCCCTTAGCTTGGTTTTGGCACTTAAGAGCTTGCATGCACGTAAAGTTTGCAACTTTACGTGGAAACCATACCTTAGGAGGCTAGATCTGCAATCTGGACCTTTGGGTAGCTTAAAAAGGTTCGAACACAAAAAGGACTGAAGGAACTCGTCGAGTCCCTTAGCCAACTCGACGAGTCGGGTAGGGTTTACCCGTTTTCGAGATTCCGAGTGATTTCTATGAAGGATTGGAATTTTCGGTTTACATGGGTTTTCGGTCTTCTGTACATTGAGGAACTCGACAAGTTACACAGGTAACTCGGCGAGTTGACGAGTTACTTGGGTAACTCGACGAGTTGCTGGATGCACTCGACGAGTTGAGGTCAACATGGATTGTTGACCTTGACTTTGACCAGGGTTGACTAGGGTTGATTTTGAGGCCATTTATGGTATTCCGGGACTGTGACAAGTTAATCACATGATGATTATAGGCAGTTGAGTTGGAGCAGCGTGTGGGATTTATTTGATCTGATCTTGTCAGTTCAGCATTCACGAGAGGTGAGTCTCCTCACCGTATCAATGGGTCGAAGGTACCAAGGCCGACCCATTATTGTTATGAGTTATGATTAGTTGGTTATGGGATATGTGATATGGTAGTTATTGTGATACTCACATGAAAGACCTCGGGGGGGGGGGGGGGGTGTTCCGAGTCACTTATATGTAAGACCTTGGAGGGTTTCCATGGCATTGTAGTATATTTGCTCGTATGGTTTGTATGTCATCTCTTGATTGTAAAGACCGTGTGGGGTTCCCACGGCAGGAATACCATGTGGGGGTTCCCATGGCAGGAAGACCATGTGGGGGTTCCCATGGCAGTTAGTTAAGACCACATGGTGGTTCCAGTGGCACTAGGTGTAAGACCATGGGGGGTTTC
Source organism: Lactuca virosa (assembly GCF_052849685.1). Lineage (NCBI taxonomy): Eukaryota > Viridiplantae > Streptophyta > Magnoliopsida > Asterales > Asteraceae > Lactuca > Lactuca virosa. The sequence continues at coordinate 350,075,032 of NC_136430.1, forward strand.
CATGGCTTCCTTATATGTTGTATGCATGGATTATGTGGTTTATGTAGCTTTTATAGCTAATATGATTATGTGTTTATATGGATTGTGTAGGGTGTGCTCTTGGGGAACTCACTAAGAATTAGCTTACAGTTTGTTGATTGTTTCAGGTACTTCTTAGCCTAAGGGCAAGGGCAAGGTCTGATGGCGCGACATGCACTCTCACAGGCGTTTTTCTTTTGGGACACTCTGATATTTGAAATAAAAAATTGTTGATGTATGAATTTGAAAACAATTGTGTCGAGATTTTATGGATAATTATAAATGTTTTGTAATTTTAAAAATGAAATTTTCTTTTGAAAATTGGGTCGTTACAAATTAGTGATGGGTTGCCGTGAGTCAGGAGGTTTAAGGTGAAATGCAAGTGTAGATCCTTGGATTTCGGGTTATGAGTTAGGTACCGGGTTGGTTTTTGGTGAGAACTTGCGTTCGGAATTGCGGGTGTTGGTGTGCAAGGTCTTCATTTCAGTGGGATGAGAATTATGGAATATGTATGTGTGACATCCCCATTTTTACGGCCAGAAAAGACTGATTTTGTTTATGCTTTTTAATAAAAATCAGAGTAACTTTTTAAGAAAAGTATTGCGGAATTTGTTCCCAAACAAAATATGATATAAATTTTATCAAGCATTTCTTAAAGAAATGTATTTCCATTACTTTACAAAAACTCGGGATGTCAATCATCGATACAGACCATAAGCATAAACTAAAAAGAAATAAACATCTTAGGCCACAAAACGCTATCTGGCCTCAAAACCGTAATCTCTCGTCAAATCATCCAACTATGCTTTTGCCACTACCTGTAATACAAGAAACTGAGTGGGTCAGGCTGCGGAGCCTGGTGAGCATATAGGGTTTTGAACCCACAATAAATAAGTTTATTATTTTCAACAATCATTAAACCCGATTACCCGTTCTCGTTATCCTCACCTTATGTCCCTAAAGCATCTATCATAAGGGACCTATCCTAAGGAATTTCATCGGGATGGACACTACTGCTAAGGGGATTCCTCAGCCATAAGTATCCGTAAGGCAACCATGGGGGGATGGAGTACACCGGTGAACACTTTGTTCACAAACACCTACAGGTTGCGAGCCTGCTAGCGTTCCACTGGACTTCCTAGAAAAGTCTGTGGTCGTCATCCATACTCCTCTAGATGACTGGAACAACGTCAACATTGAGGCCTCTCATTATTTTATTTTACCACACACCAACTATTTCATCTACACATGTTCTACCCAACATATTTGTAGATATAAAATACATACATGGTCCAGATCTGTAAAATAAAGCTTACACCTTTTATCCAGCATAACTTTCAAAGCATAAAATACATATACGGTCTAGATCTGAAGAAAAAGTCCAGATCTGAAGGAAAGAAGTTCAGATCTTTCATCCAACATAGATTTCAAAGTATACAGTTTAGATCTGAAGAAAAAGTTTAGATCTGAGATGAGAAAGTATAGATCTGAAGGAAAAAGTTTCAGATCTAAAAGAAAGAAGTATAGATCTTTCATCCAGCAAACATCTCAGGTAAACAGATAACATATATATACACATAGCACATAATTTATATAAAATACTTCATATCTATGTGTAAGATGAAAGTGACTATACACTCACCTGATACGGAGTGATTTGGACAACACCTCGCTTCTAAAAATAATCTTCTTTGACGAAACTGGGAAGTTTGCTTGAAAACCGGGCTCCGCGCGGGCAGAGTTTCAAACCGAAAAACTCTTTTTCTCGGAGACTCCGGGCTCTCCGAGGCTTTCTTCAAGTGTTAGGGAAGTTTCCTAGGCTTTTGGGGGGTTTGGGGGGTGTTAGAGAGTGTTTAGAGAGAGAAAGAAGTGGGTTGAAGGTGTGAGAAACGAGTTGCCTCCGCACCTCTATTTATAGGCTGACTGGCAGCCCAACTCGTCGATTTGGCCTCCAACTCGTTGAGTCCATGGCCAGGTGTCACCATTATGGTGGCAGAACGTGGGTGGCCTACATTGTGCCACGTCACCCATTTCGATGCAGCACCCTGCCGACTTCTAAACCCCGTAACTTTCGCATACGAGCTCCGTTTTTGACGTTCTTTATATCCATGCATAGGTAAAAACAAGATCTACAACTTTCCTTTTGACTTCATCGGCTAATTCTCGACCAATCTTAAATTTAACAGTATGAGAAGATTATACTGTTAAATGACTACGTAAAATTCATAACTTCTACATACGGACTCCGTTTTCGTCTGTATTTTTACCGTTGAGTTCCTATTAATGAGATCTTCAACTCTCATTTAGGTCGCGTAGGCCAAAAAACCGCTCGAACTAAACTTCTAGTTTCGGGCCGTGCACTGCTATGCCGAATCTTAGAAAATTCATAATTTCCTCATACCAAGTCAGATTTGGGCGTTCTTTTTATGGATGTTCTCGGTTTAACATATTCTACGACTTTCGTTTAGATAGCTAAGGCTAAAAGTCGCTTTATCATAAATTTACTTTTTACGTGTGACAACCGTCAAATTCTGGTCAAGTCAAAGTCAACAAGTCAAACCGATCAACTAAATTAACCCTTGTATATTAGGGTTCACGTTAGGTAATTACTATTCAATGCACTATTTTAATGAGAAAACATCATTTGGAAAATTCGTGTGTTCGAATTTTCGTAGCCTTAATAATGCTAAACATTGAACCAAAACGATAACACACCATTGCACACTCATCGGGAGTGTGTACGACACTAGAACAAGGCTTAACATAGTGTAAGAACCTTGCGTTGCGAAGCCAAACACTCAAAGAGGTCACAAAAGAAATCTCTCCCAAATCTCTCTCTGTATGAGAAATCTCTCCAAGAATGTCAAATCTCTCCCAAATCTCTCTCTGTATGAGAAATCTCTCCAAGAATGTCAAATCTCTCCCAAATCTCTCCAAGAATGTGAAATCTCTCTCAACTTTTTATAATCACTCGGGGGCATCCCGACCCTCGAAATTGGCAAAAACAGCCCAAAAACGGAAGTCTACGCGAAAAACGGACTTAAGGAGCCGAAACTCCTCTTAGGAACCGAAACTCCTCTTAGGAACCGAAACTCCTCTTAGGACCCGAAACCTCTTGGAACCGAACCTTTTCGGACCGAAGCCTGCTGAGAACCGAACCTGCCTCTCGGACCGAACCTCGCAAGGACCGAACCCGAAGCCTCTCGGACCGAACTCTACCTTCCCCTTCGCTCCTAAGCCTTTCGGTCCATTTCGCTTCTTACTCCTTTCGCCTCGTTTCGCCTTCGGGCCCAGCAGCCTTGGGACCGAACCTCGGCCTAGCACCGAGAGGTCTCGCAGGTTGCCATTTTCTTCCCGGTTTTCGACTAGTTTTGCGTTCTAAGCCCGATTTTAATTATTTTAACGCGGGATTTTCACCCAAAACTTTATTTTAACATATAAGGCCCCATATTTATTAATTAATCACGTTTTTGGGGATAAATCTTATCCAAGATTTAGTGGGTAAAGTACAAGAGGTGGAGTGTTGACTTTTCCTTAGTTTATGACACAAGCAACCACCTACACCCACTCTATGACCAGTCACACCTCCCCACCATCCCTAGTCACTTCCTTGTACTTTTCCATCAATCATCAGCCCCTCCCACGTTCTAAGAGCTGGAACAACTCATCCTCTCTCCTCATTTTCACTCACTTGCTCTCATTTCACCAAAAATCAAACACAACTTTTCTCTCAAACTTTTTCTCTCTATTTCGAGACTCCAAGGCTGATCATCAAGCTTTATTCTACTCTTGGTAAGTATAATTCACCCTCCTTGTGATTATTACACTTCCTTCTACTCCAATCATCGATTGCTTACACAAACTCCATCACTTTGATGTTAGATTCTCAAAAATCTTCAAGGCATCTTCAAGTGTTCTTGAGTTGAACACTTCCCTTCTCCAACATTCATCTACTGAAATCACATAAGGTGAGTTCATACCCCTACATTTTCATGTTTTCTTATGTTTTAAGGGGGGGAATACAAGTTAAAACACCAAGAACACAACTAAATTCTTCTAACAGCTTTCATCAGAAAAGTTGGACTCCATTCACGGACTGTTTTGGTCAACTTAAACATTTTTGTTTTCAAAACTGTACAAGTTGCAAGTAGTTCAAGTTCTTAGCTTTAAAATGGCTACTTTCACATCTCCATAAGATTTTTCTACAATTTATGGCGATTTTTACAAAACTGCCTATCATTTCAAACATCAATCCGGACCAGTCTGTGATTATGGACTTTTTCACACACGTTGGAGGTCATTAAAAATCATAATAAAATTTATGAACAAACTAGACTCATTTTCCAAACTCTCAGAGTTTACGGATTCTGATTTGGACCTTTGATGATTTTTCTACAAATTTCCTAAGAACAGTAATAGAAATTGTTAACAACAGAAAAATGCTATCAACTTCATCACACCTTGTAACATGTTGAGCAAGGTGTATATCTTTATGTGATTATATGTTATTGCATTATATGACATTTTGTCTTAGTATAAGGACATACAACAGTTAACAAATGGATTTTGCTAGATAAAGCATAGAAATAACAAATTGTTATAATCAAAGTACATCCATTACATACAAACATTTGGATAAACTATGTTAAGTATAGTTTACATACATTACTACTACTATCCTTGTTTTGATAAACTATAATAGGTATGGTTTATGTTTCCATCAACACAACAAACACATTTCGGAAGGTTTTATTCCCACAGAAAAAGGTTTTACGCTCACGCACACCACACGTAAACTTGTTAACTTAAATTGTGAGACATTCTTCTCAGTACTCCTAGAGTACGGGTTAAAATTCCTGGTAGTTATAACCAGAGTCTCTTGTAGGGAGAACGTGATAGTTGTGTATAGATCTATATTGGGTTTGACACCCCACACCTTGCTGTTAGCTACAGTGGGACCTGCAGGTCTACGGGTGACAAATGTCATAACAATTTTCGGCGCCTGAGAAACGTCGTGGCAGGTTCATTCAGTCATAAGTATGGTTATAGCGACTCACATAGGGAGTTAACAACACATAAAGTTTACGGGAATTTTTATAAATCAAAAGGGGTTTTATGTCGATTTAAAATCACTTTTATTATCAATAAGTACGGATATTACTATACACTTTCAGTCTTGGTATTTAAGACTACACAACATCCATTACGGATTTTCTCAACTTAAAAAGGGTTTTATGCCGATTTAAAACCACTTTTATATCTTTATGTATGACAAATACTTGTTCATTCTCGGTCCTGGTATTTAGGACCACATAACTTTTATAAGGAAAATATTGGATTTTTCTTGGTAACATACAACTCATTACAAAGATCGGTTTTCAAACTCTTACTATCAAATGCTTATGAACTCACCAACTTAATTGTTGACACTTTTTCAAAACTACTTGTATTCTCAGGAATTCAGTGAAACAGGAAATCAACAGCTTTTGAGGATGGGACGATAAATCGTCAAACAGTTCATTTTGTCATCATAATGTAATTGATTTGAATCATGTAAACCTACGCTTTAGTGTAACTTTTTCAATTATATTTATGATTGGTTGTAATTACTTTGAGCACTATTATACTCGTTGTTGTGATACTATACATGAAGTCCTTCACCCCCGGACGTTTCCACCATCCTTGGTTTGGGGGTGTGACATTACGTCTCCCGGTGTCGTGCCGGTTCTGTCGTGAAACTTCGACAGGTCATAACTTCTTCGTTATAACTCGGATTTCGGCGTTCTTTATATCCCCGAAATCCTTGTTTCGACCACTACAACTTTATGTAGCGATATCGGGTTTATTCAAAACTTAAATTTTGACGCTTATTTTTATTATTTCTTTATAATCAAATATATAAGCACATAAATCTCTATATTACTTCAAAAAGATTTACAATAGTTGACCTAGACTATTAGATTATCTAATAATGCTTAGCCCCATAACGCAGGCGTTACAATTATCTCCCCCTTAGGATGATTCCGTCCCGGAATCATGCATCAGCGAACAGATGTGGGTAGCGACTCATCATGTCACTCTCTGTTTCCCAAGTGAGATTCGGCCCATTCGAATGTTTCCAACGGACTAGCACTAAGTCGACCATCTTGTGTCGTAACTTCTTAGTCTTCCGGTCAACGATTGCCTCGGGCTCTTCGATCAACCTCTTATTCTCATCCATTCTTAACTCTGAGATTGGAATTATGTCGGGAACTTCTCCCGTGAACTTCCTCAAATAACACACATGGAAGATGTTATGAATTCCATCCAGTTCTTCGGGCAATTCGAGCTTGTAAGCTTGGTTCCCAATCTTCTGAAGAACTTTAAACGGTCCAATAAACCTTGGACTTAGCTTTCCTCGTTTCCCAAATCTTATAAGTCCCTTCCACGGTGAGACTTTGAGCAAAACTGAATCCCCAACTTCGAATGTCACCGGTCGCCTCTTCTGTCAGCATAGCTCTTTTGACGATCCTGAGCTGCTAACATCCTTTCCCTAATCACTTTCAGCTTTTCAGCAGTTTGACAGACTATCTCGGGGCCCATAAAATGCTTTTCTCCGGCTTGAAGCCAACAAGACGGCGTACTACACTTTTGTCCATATAAGGCTTGATAAGGTGCCATCTTGATGCTCGAATGAAAACTATTGTTGTAGGAAAAATCTACCAGAGGTAAGTGCTTATCCCAGTTACCTTGAAATTCTAGGGTACATGCTCTTAGAATATCCTCCAATGTTTGGATCGTTCTTTCGCTTTGATACTATACATGAAGTCCTTCACCCCCGGACGTTTCCGCCATCCTTGGTTTGGGGGTGTGACAGATTGGTATCAGAGCATTGTTTATAGTGAACTAAGTATATCGAACCACATAAGATATACAAACTATAAATGCATTGGGACTAAGGTCTCTGATTTAACATTTTCAAATAACTATACTTTTAGAAATAAAAAGTTTCTTATTAAAAGTATACATGCATGCATTCATACTAAAATCAGTGTCACAATGACAAGAACAAAAGTATTACGATTGTTGAATATCACAAGTAAGCTTGGGGATGTATGGTCAGTCCTGGGAATGGCATAGCCTGATCAACTATGCTGGTCTGAGGAGTGATTTGCATATGCCCAAGAATGGTTGTGATGTGGCAACAAGTCTAAAAACTTACCAACACTACCACAATGAAATACCATAGGGGTATTTGGTGTTACTATAATTACTTATCTGAGAACTAAATAGATTTTTATCAATAGGTCAATAATTGCTTAGTGGATACATTAAGTATTATATGTATCCAGGACGTCATAGACTTAGAATCTGTGGATATTTGCTTTACTTCCTGTTCCTCGTTGGGTTGTGGACTTAGAGTTAGGGTCGCTTATTCGAAGGTCTATCCTGTCCCGAATACATATAACTAGTATGCACTAAGCAAGTATTGAAGTATCTGATAAAGATCATCTTATAATTATCTAATTAGTACGTCTACTTAGTTATTTCTTCTATTCCCTTCTCTCGCGAAGATATCATGGCTGGATTCCATCCCCACGACGACCCGTACTACCCGAACCATGGCAATGTTGGATGGCTCGGAGAGGAGCCAGAGAATGATCACTCAATCCCTGTGGATGGTCACCAAGCTGAAGGCTTTGCGGATGGTTCTGACTCCGAACCTGAAGTGGAGAACCTACCCCCGATGGCTCTTGTTCCGAATCCTAACCCTCGTCCGGCTTTTCAAGGCCCGACACCTCCTTGGGTAGAGTGCTTGGAAACCTGGAGCGAAGAGCAACACCAACCTATGCCGTTTAATGGAGACCGAAGCTTCTACAACATAAGCGAAGGAAGCTCAGTAGACAAAATTCTTCCAATTCTGGTCCGTAGAGTTGCCCGAAACAAGATTCAGGGCAGAACAGCTCTCCATCGTATCGCAGAGGTTGATGCAAATGCAAGAATGCATACAATCCGCACCAATCGCCTTGAGCACACTCGTGAAAAATCTGAGAGAGACCATGAAACCCTGCTGCAAGCACTGGCTGAAACACGAGCCGAAGTCATAGAACTCCGAGTACGCCAGAGGGTGTACGAAAGGCACATGCTTGATATGGAGCGGCAACTGGCTGAACTGAGGGTTCACCAGAGGGATGACCGCCGCCAGTAGTAGATGCCTTACTTTCTTTCCCTGTTAAAAAGGAATCATTTTTCCTATCTACGTCCTATGTGGCATTCTCTATGAAACTATCTTGTACTGTAAGTACTTTTAGTTAGGCCCTTAGGCGGCCAAAACTTTCCTACTCCGGATGTGATGTAAGACCATCTACAAGGTCAATTTTCCCAAGCTTGTTACATCTTAAACATCAATGATATTGTCAGTCGGCTAAATTCTGTGTCACTCTTTGTTCAAATACTTCCATCATACTATCATAGGAGTCTATCTGAAACCCACTCTAGTCAAGTTGTTGGACTAGGGTAATTTAGCTCCGGGATCATTCCCAATTCTCTTTCAAAGGTTGGATCAAATCTCAAGGTTTCACTTGGATACAAAACTACTAAAATACATGAGTTTATCATAAATAGATTCTCATTATGAAATGTTTTCAGAACACCATAAAACAACCGAAATACGTTACAAAATGAACTAAGATAAACTTAGTTAGAAAACTCACGACGTATAGCCATTCTAAAAACTCATTATCGTCTCACCTTTAAACATTTTGGAGGAAAGGTGCTTTCTTCATAGAGCTATAGGGTGCGATCATACGAGCACTAATACACCGGATCCCATTAAAACTCCTCAGCTAAGTGTGTTTGGACAAACATGATCCCTAGATGAGTAAAGCTCAACGCCAGTATGAAACCTACTTTTATCCACTACCATAACCCCATCTCAGGAACGTTAGCAGAAACACTAAGAAAAGTACAGCAATGTGCAAAAATTTATATATGTGAATATAAATCGTAAGAATGCACTTGAGATAATTATCCCCACTTACGAAGTCGTTTTTCATCATGAAACAGAGCTATGTCTGCACCAAGAGGCAACCAACCAACTAGCAAGACGCCAACCCTGCAGATAGACTCTGCAACTTTTCAAGCTGCAGTCACGGCAGCCGTGGCAGCCGTCATGGCGCAGCTCAATGCTAACCACGCCAGCAGGCACGAAGATGGTGTCAGAAATACTAACCGCATTAACAATCAAGAACACCAGCGGGCGTCTACCAACGAATATGCCTCAGGCCACAAACGTACGAACAAGAAGCGAAAGTTTTGGAACAAAAAGGAGCGCAACCAATCCCAAAGACTCGATAAAAGACAAAAACCCATGGCCACCCCTACAATTACAACAGCAGTCGCGACACACGCCTCGACACTAGCCACAAGGTCTGTCACCCAAACACCGGCCATACCATATGAGGGATCACTTCCAAGGTGTAACCAGTGTGGCTACCATCACACAGGAGCTTGCCGGATTTTACACTGTAACAACTGCAATAGGAAAGGACATACCGTCCGTTTCTGCAAGGCCCCGACTCAGCACATCACTTCAACCACCAATACCAAGGTAAGTCCAGTGTGCTTCCTATGTGGCGAAACGGGACACTTCAAGAGAGACTGTCCAACTGAGAGGAATGACGGGGGAGCCGGAGGAGTGTGACAGACGAACCAACAAGGGTAACAAAGAATCTTACTAGGACTTTTGTAATGTTCCCGATGACAAAACGTTTAACTACCATATGTTTGTAATAAATTTGGTATGATTGCTAAAATCACTGTCATTCTAAAAGTAGTTAAAATACTCTCTCGTTCAAATCAAACCAAAGACACTCATATATGACCTTAGGATCATTACCTGTAAGCTGTGATGACATTGTACATACATCGGGGTTAATTATAATCAAAATACTAAAGACTTGAAACCAATAATTCCATCCTGACTCCTGTTCCATGTCTAGTAGTGGGATTAGGGTGGAGCCACCCACTCGACGATTTCACCAATATCAAATTTCATACGACGTGCATATACCGCTCGATAATAGAGTGACCTGTCAGAAATCATGATATAAAATATCATTACCAGCTATCAAAACCCACTCACTACCAGTGCTAGTTGCTTTAGTACGAATCATCTGCAGTAAAAATAACATCGAACAAAACGGAGCACACCGAAAGGAAACACGAGATACTCTATCACCCTAATCAGTGTTTCTTACAAATACAACTTAACACATGTTTTACCTAAAAAGATGTTGTTGTCACCATTCAATTTCGATTGGTGTAGCCCTCATCTTCCCGATTTAACGGCTACGAAAGGACCCTTCACCCAACCCACTGAACATCGAAACCTTCGTCTCCCATAAACACATCCAGCGCGGACCTCCAGGTCATCTCTCGCTGTGAAAACCCCAAAACACTCACCAGAGGAGTATCATACCTTTCGAAACCTTACCGCAAGTATTTCCAGGAGACCCTTCAAGCAGCAGATAAAGTTCAAGCACAGAAGCTTGGGACGATACAGTTAGTCTACCACTACTACATGTATCGGCGAGGATAATGTATAACTAAGATTCTACGGTCAGTGGATGTGTGATTCCGCCCTATTTCCTGTTCCTTGCCTGGTTGTGGACTTGGGGCAGAGTCACCCATCCAACTGTCTTGCCAACCTTAAATACATACGACCTATATGCGCAAGTTAATGATAGATGTGATGGGTTTTTGAGCATTCTAACACTTCCTAAGTGTACATGCAACCCTAATAACCTTGAATCTATGTTTTCTCTATATACATGCAAATTTCTTTTTCAAGGTTATTTCCTAACTAGCATGGCATGGGGATTACATAAAACATAAAAACTAGTAGAAATACATACCTTGTTGTTGCTTGGATTCCTTCAAAACTTTGTGAGCCTAGCACCCCAAATGTTGTGCCTCAAATGCTTCACACAACACCACAAGACTTGGAATAACTTGAGAGAATGTCACTTAGCCTCAAAATCGGTTATGCCCTCTCTAGTAACACTAGGTCATGTTTTTGCTAGCCATAGGGTTTCTTTTATAGTGTTGTCACAATTAGGGTTTACACATGAATGCCCTTAATTGTCATGACTCTTGATTTCCCATGACCCATGGGTTTGTAACTCCCATGGACTATCCATGGAGCTCCATATGGTTATAACCAAACCCATAAACCATGGATCATTAATCCACCATAAAAGAATTGATGATTGTCATAATCAACCCTATATATTTAATTAGTCTCACTTTGATCACCAAATTAATACTAGATTAATACTTGATCAATACTAATTAAATAATACTATTATTAATATATTAGAACTTATAATATATTAATAATCATAAGTGCCTTATTCTCTCATTTAGTCTATCCAAGTATTGCAATGCCATGCAACCCAAATGGACCATGCCGGGTCGGGTCAAGTACATACCAAATAAAGTTATGGACTTAGACACTATATCCAACAGTCTCCCACTTGGATAAGTCTAATAACTATATTTGCAAATATGACTTCAAAATCCGACTAGCAATCGTAGCTCTTTCAAAGTCTCTCGGAACTGAGATGATGATGATACGCCATTTAAGATAAGTGATCATATAATCCTCTGTTCTCATGATATCAGCCGGACAAACACATGGAACATGGTCTTACTTATTGTCCACCATTTGGTTCTCGATCTCTGATTTGTTTCGACATAGAACTAAATTGAACACATCAATTAGGTTCTGACCGGGCCCGGTACATAGGTCAAAACCAAATCATCGAGGGGCCCAGATATCGCTTCTATTTCTAGAAGGAACAGATAAACTTCGACTGATATGCTTGTACTAACTACTTGTTGAGTTATTCACAAAGGCACGTTTTATAACATCGAGTTACCAATGCGTTTTCGTACAATCAATGAATAACCAACTCATAGTCAACAACTCATATCTCTAGGTTTGAAGATTTATATGATATTACCGTCTCACGATCACTCGAGATAAATTCCATGAAGTGATGCAAGTGAGCGTGGGTTGGATCCAATACTCAGCCCTTATGAGTACTCATGAATGTTGTAGCAACCATTGCATTGTCCAAAGCACTTTTAGAGAAATCATACAAGCCAAATTCATGACAGTCTTAAATCAATACTTACTTCCAAAGTTTGACTGACTGTGGATGGTTTGAATAATAACATAATTATTCTGGAAGTAAAAACATGCAAAATTGAAACATAGTAAACAATCAACACAAGATAGTAACACCTTACTCATAAATAAATAACAACTTTTATTTATCATCAAATGTCAATTACATTTTACAAGTTTCAGGAATCTAATTATTGAAACTAATATCATCCTTCAGCCCAATGCGCCTCGCATGATGTAAATGCTTAACCCTGCTCAGTCCCTTCGTGAGGGGATCTGCCGGGTTCTCATCTGATGATACCCTCTTAGCCACGAGGAGTCCTTCTTCTATTCGATGTCTGATGAAATGGTATTTTCTGTCAATGTGCCTAGATCTCCCGTGATCTCTCGGTTCCTTAGCCAAAGCAACCGCACTTTCATTGTCACAGAAAATTTCCATTGGCTCCTTTATAGCTGGTACAACTCCAAGGTCTCCGATGAAGTTCTTTAGCCATATCGCCTCCTTAGCTGCTTCACTTGCTGCTATGTACTCTGATTCACAAGTAGAATCAGCTACTGTCTCCTGCTTGGAACTTTTCCAAGTAATTGCCCCTCCATTTAGGATAAAGACCCAGCCCGACTGAGAGCGGAAATTATCCCTATCAGTCTGGAAGCTAGCATCGCTATATCCTTCCACTCTCAAGTCATCACTGCCTCCGAGGGTAAGGACCCAATCCTTAGTCCTCCGCAGATACTTGAGAATGTTCTTTACCGCTGTCCAATGTGCCTTGCCAGGGTTCCCTTGATATCTACTGACCATGCTCAAAGCAAAGGCCACATCAGGGCGAGTACAAGTCATAGCATACATGATTGAGCCCACCGCGGAAGCATATGGTATATGACTTATCTCAGCTATCTCAGCCTCTGTATTCGGACTCTGAGTCTTACTTAGCTTGGCATTACTCTGGATTGGTAATTCTCCTTTCTTGGAATCTTGCATACTGAACCTCTTCAGTACCTTATCCACATAAGTACTCTGACTAAGTCCAATTAGTCTCTTACTCCTATCTCTCAATATCCTTATCCCTAGGATATAGGCAGCTTCCCCAAGGTCCTTCATAGCGAAACACTTCCCAAGCCAGGACTTAACCTCCTGCAAGGTTGGGACGTCGTTTCCTATGAGAAGTATGTCATCCACATACAACACCAAGAAGCTAACTATGCTCCCACTAGCCCTGACATACACACAAGACTCATCCTCACTCCTAGAAAAGCCAAACTCTTTGACTTTCTCATCAAAGCAAAGATTCCATCTGCGAGATGCTTGTTTCAATCCATAAATGGATTTATCAAGCTTACACACTCTATTAGGGTATCTTGTATCGACAAAACCCTCTGGTTGAGCCATGTAAACATCCTCAGCCAACTTTCCATTAAGGAAAGCGGTTTTGACATCCATTTGCCATATTTCATAATCATGAAATGCAGCTATGGCTAACAATACTCTAATAGACTTAATCTTAGCTACTGGTGAGAAGGTCTCATCATAGTCAACTCCCGGAGTTTGAGTAAAGCCCTTCGCAACCAGTCGCGCTTTGTAAGTATGTACCTTCCCATCCATGTCGGTCTTCTTCTTGAAGATCCATTTGCACCCAACTGTCTTACGACCTGGTACATTGTCAACCAAGTTCCAAACTTGATTGTCATACATGGACTGAATCTCGCTGTCCATAGCCTCCTTCCATTTAGCAGACTCAGGGCCTGCCATGGCTTCCCTATAATTATTAGGTTCATCCAAATCTATTAGTGTACTATCACTAATAAATGTATCACCTTCAGTGGTGATGTGATAACCATAATAAAAATCAGGTGTGTTCCTCACCCTAGTGGAACGTCTTGGAGGTACAGACTCATCTATCGGATCAACTGGAGTTTCCTCCTCAGGTTGGTCGATAGCATTTGAGGTTCCTTCACCACTTGACTCTTGAAGCTCTTCAAGGTCAATTTGCCTCCCACTGTCCCCTTGGCTTATGAATTTTCTCTCACGAAAGACTCCTCTTCTTGCTACAAAAACCACATTATCACTGGGTCTGTAGAAGAGGTAACCAAAGGATCTCTGTGGGTAGCCAATGAAAATACACCTCTCACTTCGAGGTTCAAGCTTATCATGAGTCTCACGCCTCACGAAAGCTTCACAACCCCAAATCTTGATGTGGTCCAAATTGGGAACTTTCCCAGTCCACATCTCGTGAGGTGTTTTGGCAACCTTTTTAGTAGGGACTAGATTAAGGATATGGGCGGCAGTCTCTAAGGCATACCCCCAAAAAGAGATTGGTAACGAAGCTCGACTCATCATGGAACGAACCATATCCAACAAGGTTCGATTGCGCCTCTCAGCTACACCATTCAACTGTGGTGTTCTGGGAGGTGTCAATTGTGAGACAATCCCACATTCCTTAAGATAGTCAAGGAACTCAATGCTAAGATACTCTCCTCCCCGATCAGATCGGAGCATCTTGATGTTCCTGCCCAATTGATTCTCCACTTCCTGCTTAAACTCTTTGAATTTTTCAAAGGTTTCTGACTTATGCTTGATTAAGTAAATATATCCATATCTACTGTAATCATCAGTAAAAGTCACATAATAGCGATTAGCATCCCTTGCAGCAACTCTGAAGGGCCCACACACATCCGTGTGTACAAGGTCCAAGAAACCTTCACCCCTATCACAAGTACCTGTGAAGGGTGACTTTGTCATTTTTCCAAGTAAACAAGACTCGCAACTATCATCTGACTTGAGGTCAAATGATTCCAAGACTCCAGCCTTTTGGAGTTGGCCTATGCGCTTCTTGTTAACATGTCCAAGACGACAATGCCACAAGGATGCTTTATCCAAGCTATCTGAAGAATCAATATACAACACATTATTTCCTAGATTGTCTACAACATTCACGGCTTCATATACACCATCACAAGGTAATGCTTTAAAGTAAAATACATCATTGTAATAAACATTAATAGCACCATTTTTATTATCAAATGAAAATGAAAAACCTTGTTTGTACAAGCCATGAAAAGAAATAATATTTCTCGCCATTTCGGGCGAGTAACAACACTTATTCAAATCTAACATTAACCCATTATTAAGCAATAAAGAATAAACTCCTATCTTGGTAACAGGTGATGCTTTCCTGTTGCCCATGACTAAGTTTATCCTCCCGTGCTCCACTTGCTCACTTCTTCTTAGTGCCTGCAAATCAGTACAAATGTGAATACCATAACCTGTATCAAGCACCCAAGAATTAGCATTAGATGAGTTATTAGACAATATTGTGTAAATACCTGCATGGGTGGGTTTAACCTTCCCATCCTTTACATCTTGCAGATATTTAGGGCAGCTTCGCTTGAAGTGTCCCTTATCCTGGCAATAGAAGCACTGTGCTTCCTTTGGGTTTGAAGAAGGAGTAATGGGACCTTTCTTTGTCCCACTTGAAGAGGAACCATCAAGAGTCTTACCCTTGGTACCCTTCGAAGGGCTTTTCCTCTTCTTACCCTTTCCCTGCCCAATAGCCAGAACAGGGGTTGTTGAAGGAGTAGAAGTAGCAACCGCTTTACCCTTAAGGCCATTCTCAGCTGTCCTTAAGAGTCCTTGAAGGTTGCTAAGTGTAACTTCCTCCTTGTTCATATGATAAGTCATACGAAACTGATCATAACTTGGAGGTAAGGAATGGAGAATGATGTCAATCGCCATTTCCTCAGGAAAGTCAACATTTAGCTTCAGCAACCGGTCAACGAACCTTTGCATCTTCTGCAAGTGACCGGTGATGGGTTCACCATCCTTCATCCTTGCGGTTATCATGGAGGAGATGATTTCATACCTCTCTTGATGCGCGCTCTGATGGTACCTTTCCATCAGATCCAGGTGCATCTCATAGGGGTAGAAATCTTCATAGGATTTTTGAAGTTCAGGAGTCATGGTGGCCATCATGATGCATGCTACTTTAGTAGCATCCTTTTCATGTGCAACAAACTCCGCAAACTCTTCAGGAGTAGCAGTGGCTTCACTCACAACCTTAAGCTCCCTATCGAGGACATATTCTTTGTCCTCATAGCGGGTAATCATTCTGATGTTTCAGATCCACTCATTGAAATTGGATCCATCAAAGATGACCTTACCACACAAGTTCATAAGGGAAAAGGAGCCTGTTGGGTTTGAGCCAGAAGCATTGTTGGAAGACATCTGAAAGGAAAGAAAGACAAGTTTCATTAGATTAGGAATCCTTAATAATTCACCCAAATGAAATATTAAGGCTAGGATCCAACAAACTATTTATAGTTGGAAGAGGGATGTCGTAATCCATACTATAAAATATTTGAAGGTAGGTAAATGACGATTTACCAATTTCTACCATAAGAACAAAATATTTTATTATTAGGTTTTATTGGTTTTGAAACTCCTAGATCTTTTGAGATACATTGAACTTTTCAATGGCATGTTTGAATCTCGATTGTGCCCTCTCAAGTTTGTGACTGGGATGCCGAGGATCACAAACAAGGTGTGAATAACCATACAAATTGACTTGGTACCCTCAACAATATTACCTAATCGATGTGTCGGTTAACCACACACGCTCCACCGATCTATAATAAAGTCAAGTTACCCTTTGCCACTCTTACTAGTCCATGTTAGTGTGCCGGTTAACCACACACGCTCCACTAACGACTTGGTAAGGTACAAAGTGTAATTTTATGGGCTAGCACCAATTTCACATTTTCCTAAAGTAACCAAGATTGAGAATTTATAATGTATAGTTACTTTATAATTCATTATACTTTTAACAAGTATTTAAAGTCGTATCCTACCCGTTCGGCTAACGACCCTCCACCGATCAAGGAAGCGGTGGGTGAGAGTGGACACCCATTAAGTCACCATTTTATAAGCAACAACCTTATACCCCCCTTATAGACCGGCTTCGTGAATGAGGCATACTAACGGTAAGAATGACATATTCTTATACATATCTATATAATAAAATTATAATAATAGTATAAGTGTTGATTTTTAAACTTTTTAAAAATCTAAGGTTTAATTTGGAATTAAAGTATTAAAGTGTAAGACTTTTCAAATTCCAAAACTTGAGGGCAAGATTTGAAACTATTCCAAGTCTCTTCAATTTGTAACTTATGAGTTTTAATGATTCATAAAAATGAAGACTCTTCATTTTATGAAACCTCTTTAGTTCTTTAATCATAACTAAAAGAAGTGACTTTTGGTTATCCATAACTTGAGGACAAGTTATGGACACCATCATAGCCATTAAGATCATGAATTAAACACACATGGAGGTTACATATAATTCCTATGATCTTCTAAAAACTCATAAGAACACAAATTCATGTCAAGCAATTTCAAGAAATCATATAACTATATACAATACTTGAAAATTGATAAAAGTCATGCAAAAATGGGTTAACATAATCATTATCATTTTGAAAAACAGATTTTACAAGTCCAAAACAGATTGGGATAATGATCTTAATCCATTTCCAGCAACAAAACTCGAAAAAACTGCCCAACACGCTCCTACTCGCCGAGTGCATTATTCTACTCGGCGAGTAGGATGAATTTGTTCATGGACTCGGCGAGTCCTCCCCATGGACTCGGCGAGTCCAGTCGTCAGAATGCATAATTTTCGATTTTTAAGCAGTTTTGCATCAAGTATACAGAATACAAACCTGGCTCTGATACCACTGATGGGTTTTTGAGCATTCTAACACTTCCTAAGTGTACATGCAACCCTAATAACCTTGAATCTATGTTTTCTCTATATACATGCAAATTTCTTTTTCAAGGTTATTTCCTAACTAGCATGGCATGGGGATTACATAAAACATAAAAACTAGTAGAAATACATACCTTGTTGTTGCTTGGATTCCTTCAAAACTTTGTGAGCCTAGCACCCCAAATGTTGTGCCTCAAATGCTTCACACAACACCACAAGACTTGGAATAACTTGAGAGAATGTCACTTAGCCTCAAAATCGGTTATGCCCTCTCTAATAACACTAGGTCATGTTTTTGCTAGCCATAGGGTTTCTTTTATAGTGTTGTCACAATTAGGGTTTACACATGAATGCCCTTAATTGTCATGACTCTTGATTTCCCATGACCCATGGGTTTGTAACTCCCATGGACTATCCATGGAGCTCCATATGGTTATAACCAAACCCATAAACCATGGATCATTAATCCACCATAAAAGAATTGATGATTGTCATAATCAACCCTATATATTTAATTAGTCTCACTTTGATCACCAAATTAATACTAGATTAATACTTGATCAATACTAATTAAATAATACTATTATTAATATATTAGAACTTATAATATATTAATAATCATAAGTGCCTTATTCTCTCATTTAGTCTATCCAAGTATTGCAATGCCATGCAACCCAAATGGACCATGCCGGGTCGGGTCAAGTACATACCAAATAAAGTTATGGACTTAGACACTATATCCAACAAGATGGACCAGGTACGAGTCCTACCGCAAACTTCGGGACAAGGTTACCCAATAGTGCAAGTGAACGCCCTATCATCCGAATAAGTCTAGTCGTATAAACCAAACCCGTATGCTCCCTACCGATCTAATCAAACGAGAAACACTACAGCAGGCCCTATTCCAGCGCTCCGAGGTTGATAGATTGACCAAATCCGAGCACCTTCTACCAAAGGAAACAGACAAGATAGAGAAGTTAACCGGGACGTACATCAAAGAGATTGTGCAACTGCATGGTGTACCAATGTCCATTATCTCCGACCGAGATAGTAGATTCACCTCGCGGTTCTGGCAGTTCTTACAGAAATCTCTGGGAACTAGGCTTGACATGAGTACGGCCTACCATCCACAAACCAACGGGCAAAGCGAGAGAACCATCCAGACATTGGAAGACATGTTGAGAGACTGTGTGATAGACTTTGGTAAAGCATGGGATACCCATTTACCACTTGTCGAATTCTCCTATAATAACAGTTATCACACTAGCATCAAGGTTGCACCATTTGAAGCCCTCTATGGTCGTAAGTGTAGGTCACCTCTGTGCTGGGCTGAAGTGGGTGACACGCAACTAGATAAGGGACAAGTCCTTAATAGCACCCTCACTGGCCCGGAGATAATAAGAGAAACCACAGAAAAGATCGTTCAAATTCGGGAAAGACTGAAAGCATCCCGAGATCGGCAAAAGAGTTACGCGGATAAGCGACGCAAACCCTTGGAATTCCAGGTCGGTGATCGAGTACTACTGAAAGTTTCCCCTTGGAAAGGAATGATACGTTTCGGTAAACGTGGGAAACTAAACCCAAGGTACATCGGACCATTCGAAATCCTTGCCAGGATTGGCCCAGTGGCATATAAACTCCGATTACCACAAGAACTAAATCACGTGCATCCTACCTTCCGCGTATCAAACTTAAAGAAATGCCTATCCGACGAGACCCTCGTGATACCACTCGACGATATTGAAATCAACGAGAGTCTCCACCTCGTGGAAGAACCGGTAGAAATCATGGATCGAGAGATAAAAAGAACAAAGCAAAGTCGTATTCCCATTGTGAAGGTCCGCTAGAACGCTAAACGAGGACCCGAATTCACCTCGGAATGCGAGGATCAGATGAAACAAAAATATCCACATCTCTTCCCAAATTCTTGAAGTCCCATTCAAAAAGCTAATTTCGGGACGAAATTCCTCCTAACGGGGGGATGATGTGACAACCGTCAAATTCTGGTCAAGTCAAAGTCAACAAGTCAAACCGATCAACTAAATTAACCCTTGTATATTAGGGTTCACGTTAGGTAATTACTATTCAATGCACTATTTTAATGAGAAAACATCATTTGGAAAATTCGTGTGTTCGAATTTTTGTAGCCTTAATAATGCTAAACATTGAACCAAAACGATAACACACCATTGCACACTCATCGGGAGTGTGTACGACACTAGAACAAGGCTTAACATAGTGTAAGAACCTTGCGTTGCGAAGCCAAACACTCAAAGAGGTCACAAAAGAAATCTCTCCCAAATCTCTCTATGTATGAGAAATCTCTCCAAGAATGTCAAATCTCTCCCAAATCTCTCTCTGTATGAGAAATCTCTCCAAGAATGTCAAATCTCTCCCAAATCTCTCCAAGAATGTCAAATCTCTCTCAACTTTTTATAATCACTCGGGGGCATCCCGACCCTCGAAATTGGCAAAAACAGCCCAAAAACGGAAGTCTACGCGAAAAACGGACTTAAGGAGCCGAAACTCCTCTTAGGAACCGAAACTCCTCTTAGGAACCGAAACTCCTCTTAGGACCCGAAACCTCTTGGAACCGAACCTTCTCGGACCGAAGCCTGCTGAGAACCGAACCTGCCTCTCGGACCGAACCTCGCAAGGACCGAACCCGAAGCCTCTCGGACCGAACTCTACCTTCGCCTTCGCTCCTAAGCCTTTCGGTCCATTTCGCTTCTTACTCCTTTCGCCTCGTTTCGCCTTCGGGCCCAGCAGCCTTGGGACCGAACCTCGGCCTAGCACCGAGAGGTCTCGCAGGTTGCCATTTTCTTCCCGGTTTTCGACTAGTTTTGCGTTCTAAGCCCGATTTTAATTATTTTAACGCGGGATTTTCACCCAAAACTTTATTTTAACATATAAGGCCCCATATTTATTAATTAATCACGTTTTTGGGGATAAATCTTATCCAAGATTTAGTGGGTAAAGTACAAGAGGTGGAGTGTTAACTTTTCCTTAGTTTATAACACAAGCAACCACCTACACCCACTCTATGACCAGTCACACCTCCCCACCATCCCTAGTCACTTCCTTGTACTTTTCCATCAATCATCAGCCCCTCCCACGTTCTAAGAGCTGGAACAACTCATCCTCTCTCCTCATTTTCACTCACTTGCTCTCATTTCACCAAAAATCAAACACAATTTTTCTCTCAAACTTTTTCTCTCTATTTCGAGACTCCAAGGCTGATCATCAAGCTTTATTCTACTCTTGGTAAGTATAATTCACCCTCCTTATGATTATTACACTTCCTTCTACTCCAATCATCGATTGCTTACACAAACTCCATCACTTTGATGTTAGATTCTCAAAAATCTTCAAGGCATCTTCAAGTGTTCTTGAGTTGAACACTTCCCTTCTCCAACATTCATCTACTGAAATCACATAAGGTGAGTTCATACCCCTACATTTTCATGTTTTCTTATGTTTTAAGGGGGGGAATACAAGTTAAAACACCAAGAACACAACTAAATTCTTCTAACAGCTTTCATCAGAAAAGTTGGACTCCATTCACGGACTGTTTTGGTCAACTTAAACATTTTTGTTTTCAAAACTGTACAAGTTGCAAGTAGTTCAAGTTCTTAGCTTTAAAATGGCTACTTGCACATCTCCATAAGATTTTTCTACAATTTATGGCGATTTTTACAAAACTGCCTATCATTTCAAACATCAATCCGGACCAGTCTGTGATTATGGACTTTTTCACACACGTTGGAGGTCATTAAAAATCATAATAAAATTTATGAACAAACTAGACTCATTTTCCAAACTCTCAGAGTTTACGGATTCGGATTTGGACCTTTGATGATTTTTCTACAAATTTCCTAAGAACAGTAATAGAAATTGTTAACAACAGAAAAATGCTATCAACTTCATCACACCTTGTAACAT
Source organism: Lactuca virosa (assembly GCF_052849685.1). Classification (NCBI taxonomy): domain Eukaryota; kingdom Viridiplantae; phylum Streptophyta; class Magnoliopsida; order Asterales; family Asteraceae; genus Lactuca; species Lactuca virosa. Next base: position 350,096,926 of record NC_136430.1, read on the forward strand.
GTTGAGCAAGGTGTATATCTTTATGTGATTATATGTTATTGCATTATATGACATTTTGTCTTAGTATAAGGACATACAACAGTTAACAAATGGATTTTGCTAGATAAAGCATAGAAATAACAAATTGTTATAATCAAAGTACATCCATTACATACAAACATTTGGATAAACTATGTTAAGTATAGTTTACATACATTACTACTACTATCCTTGTTTTGATAAACTATAATAGGTATGGTTTATGTTTCCATCAACACAACAAACACATTTCGGAAGGTTTTATTCCCACAGAAAAAGGTTTTACGCTCACGCACACCACACGTAAACTTGTTAACTTAAATTGTGAGACATTCTTCTCAGTACTCCTAGAGTACGGGTTAAAATTCCTGGTAGTTATAACCAGAGTCTCTTGTAGGGAGAACGTGATAGTTGTGTATAGATCTATATTGGGTTTGACACCCCACACCTTGCTGTTAGCTACAGTGGGACCTGCAGGTCTACGGGTGACAAATGTCATAACAATTTTCGGCGCCTGAGAAACGTCGTGGCAGGTTCATTCAGTCATAAGTATGGTTATAGCGACTCACATAGGGAGTTAACAACACATAAAGTTTACGGGAATTTTTATAAATCAAAAGGGGTTTTATGTCGATTTAAAATCACTTTTATTATCAATAAGTACGGATATTACTATACACTTTCAGTCTTGGTATTTAAGACTACACAACATCCATTACGGATTTTCTCAACTTAAAAAGGGTTTTATGCCGATTTAAAACCACTTTTATATCTTTATGTATGACAAATACTTGTTCATTCTCGGTCCTGGTATTTAGGACCACATAACTTTTATAAGGAAAATATTGGATTTTTCTTGGTAACATACAACTCATTACAAAGATCGGTTTTCAAACTCTTACTATCAAATGCTTATGAACTCACCAACTTAATTGTTGACACTTTTTCAAAACTACTTGTATTCTCAGGAATTCAGTGAAACAGGAAATCAACAGCTTTTGAGGATGGGACGATAAATCGTCAAACAGTTCATTTTGTCATCATAATGTAATTGATTTGAATCATGTAAACCTACGCTTTAGTGTAACTTTTTCAATTATATTTATGATTGGTTGTAATTACTTTGAGCACTATTATACTCGTTGTTGTGATACTATACATGAAGTCCTTCACCCCCGGACGTTTCCACCATCCTTGGTTTGGGGGTGTGACATTACGTCTCCCGGTGTCGTGCCGGTTCTGTCGTGAAACTTCGACAGGTCATAACTTCTTCGTTATAACTCGGATTTCGGCGTTCTTTATATCCCCGAAATCCTTGTTTCGACCACTACAACTTTATGTAGCGATATCGGGTTTATTCAAAACTTAAATTTTGACGCTTATTTTTATTATTTCTTTATAATCAAATATATAAGCACATAAATCTCTATATTACTTCAAAAAGATTTACAATAGTTGACCTAGACTATTAGATTATCTAATAATGCTTAGCCCCATAACGCAGGCGTTACAATTATCTCCCCCTTAGGATGATTCCGTCCCGGAATCATGCATCAGCGAACAGATGTGGGTAGCGACTCATCATGTCACTCTCTGTTTCCCAAGTGAGATTCGGCCCATTCGAATGTTTCCAACGGACTAGCACTAAGTCGACCATCTTGTGTCGTAACTTCTTAGTCTTCCGGTCAACGATTGCCTCGGGCTCTTCGATCAACCTCTTATTCTCATCCATTCTTAACTCTGAGATTGGAATTATGTCGGGAACTTCTCCCGTGAACTTCCTCAAATAACACACATGGAAGATGTTATGAATTCCATCCAGTTCTTCGGGCAATTCGAGCTTGTAAGCTTGGTTCCCAATCTTCTGAAGAACTTTAAACGGTCCAATAAACCTTGGACTTAGCTTTCCTCGTTTCCCAAATCTTATAAGTCCCTTCCACGGTGAGACTTTGAGCAAAACTGAATCCCCAACTTCGAATGTCACCGGTCGCCTCTTCTGTCAGCATAGCTCTTTTGACGATCCTGAGCTGCTAACATCCTTTCCCTAATCACTTTCAGCTTTTCAGCAGTTTGACAGACTATCTCGGGGCCCATAAAATGCTTTTCTCCGGCTTGAAGCCAACAAGACGGCGTACGACACTTTTGTCCATATAAGGCTTGATAAGGTGCCATCTTGATGCTCGAATGAAAACTATTGTTGTAGGAAAAATCTACCAGAGGTAAGTGCTTATCCCAGTTACCTTGAAATTCTAGGGTACATGCTCTTAGAATATCCTCCAATGTTTGGATCGTTCTTTCGCTTTGACCATCGGTCTGCGGATGCTAAGCTGTACTTAAACACAACTTTGTACCCAATTCCTCTTGTAGACTCCTCCAAAACCTTGATGTGAAACGACTATCACGATCTGATACAATCGTTAAAGGAACACCATGAAGTCTTACCACCTCCTTCATGTAAGCATTGGCGAGCTTATCCATCGACCATCTTTCGTTGGCTACTATGAAGTGTGCACTCTTAGTGAAACGATCCACGACCACCCAAATCATGTCGTGACCGCTCTTCGTCCTGGGCAGTTTAGTCACAAAATCCATGGTGATGTCTTCCCATTTACCCATGGGTACAGGTAAAGGTTCTAAACTCCCGTATGGTTTCTGATGTTGTGCCTTGACTCTTGCACAAGTTACACACTCGGCCACATACTTTGCAACATCGAGCTTCATCGTTGGCCACCAGTAGTAGGGTTTTAGGTCCCTATACATTTTAGGGCTACCAGGATGAATCGAGTACATGGTCTTGTGCGCTTCTTCCATCAGAAGATCTCTTATTCCTCCCGTCTTAGGTACCCAAATCCGATCTTGGAATACCTTCAGTCCTTGACTGTTTGTACCGAACACTAGCGTTTTGCCCAAATGCTCTTCTTTTCGGTCATTTTTCTCTGAAGCTTCTTCTTGAGCTTTCTTAATACTTTCCAAGATCGTTGAGACAACTTCAATTCTTAACGCTCTTGGCCTTCTCCTTTCAAGGCTCACTTTTCGGCTTAAAGCATCGACTACGACATTTGCTTTACTAGGGTGGTAAAGTATCTCGCAATTGTAATCCTTAAGCAACTCTAGCCAGCGTCGTTGCCTCATATTCAACTCTTTTTGATCAAAGAGATACTGAAGACTCTTATGATTAGTGAAAAGCTTGCACTTCGTGCCGTAAAGATAATGTCTCCATATCTTTAGTGCAAATACTACCGCCGCCAACTCCAGATCATGAGTGGGGTAGTTCTTTTCATGCTCTTTCAATTGTCGAGATGCATATGCTATCACCTTTTCTCTTTGAGTTAGAACACATCCCAACCCGACTCCCGACGCATCGCTATACACTGCGAAGTCTTCAACTCCATCGGGTAGAGAAAGAATCAGTGCTGCACATAATTTCTTCTTTAGCTTCTCGAATGCTTCTTCGTGCTTTTCACTCCATGTATAAGTAGCTCCTTTATGGGTCAAAACTGTCAATGGAGCAGCTATCGAAGAAAAGCCTTGGATAAATCTTCGGTAATATCCGGCTAATCCCAGAAAACTTCGAATCTCCGTGGGACTTTTTGTTCGTTCCCACTTCATCACCGCTTCGATTTTTGCTGGGTCAACCATTATCCCTTCTTGGTTAACCACATGACCCAAGAATTAGACTTCTCAGATCCAAAAATCGCATTTGGAGAACTTTGCATACAACTTCTCTTTCTTCAAGATTTCCAATACTTCTCGTAGATGCTGGCCATGCTCCTCCTGGCTTTTCGAGTAGATGAGAATTTCATCTATGAACACTATCACGGATTTATCGAGAAATGGTTTACAAACCCTATTCATCAAATCCATGAACGCTGCTGGAGCATTGGTCAGTCCAAACGACATAACCAAGAACTCATAGTGTCCATATCTTGTTCTGAACGCGGTTTTCTCAATATCTTGTTCTCGCACCTTCAACTGATGATACCCTGACCTAAGATCGATCTTGGAGAAATAACTCGAACCTTGAAGCTGATCGAAAAGGTACTCAATCCTTGGCAATGGGTACTTGTTCTTTACCGTTGCCTTATTCAGCCCTCGGTAGTCTATACACATTCTCATGCTTTCGTCCTTCTTTTTTCACGAATAACATCGGAGCTCCCCAAGGTGATGAACTAGGTCTAATGAAACCGTTGTCCAACAACTCCTGAAGTTGCGTCATAAGCTCCTTCATCTCCGTCGGTGCTAATCGGTATGGTGCTTTTGCTATCGGTGTCGTTCCTGGTAACAAGTCTATCCGAAATTCCACTTGTCTATCGGGCGGCAATCCAGGAAGATCTTCGGGAAAGACTTCCGGATAATCACACACCACTGGTATTTGCTGCATCTCCTTCTTCTCTTTCTTAGCATCGATCACAAATGCCAAGTATGATGCACATCCCTTGGACACACATTTCCTGGCTTTCATCAGGGAGATGATTCCAGAATTCACTCTACGTTTGTCCCCATAAACCACAAATGACTCTTTCCCAGGCGGGTTCACTCTTACCATCTTCTTCTTGCACAGAATCTCAACATCGTTGGCGCTAAGCCAATCCATTCCCAGTACGATGTCGAAACCATTCAGCTCAATAGGTAACAGCTCCTCATGGAATTCGTTTCCGTTTAAGTCGATGACGATATTCCTACTGCAATCACTAACAGGTATGAATTTGCCACTGACAACTTCTACAACTAGAGCACCATCAAGTTTTACTATAGGCAATGCTAGTCTTCCACCAAATTTATGTGATATAAAGGAGTAATTTGCTACATAATCAAACAATATATTGGCAGGCAATCCATTTACAAGAAAGGTACCTGAAGCGACGTCCGCTGCTTCCTTCGTGCTTTTGGCTTCGGTGGGACATTAGGCCTTGCTGCCTCCTTCTTCTACGTGCAGTCCCTCAAAAGGTGCCCTTCCTCGTTACAACCATAACAAACTTTCTTGTTGAACGTACACTCATTGGCATAGTGCCCAAGCTTCCCACATTTAAAACAAGTGACCTCCCCGTCACATTTCCCATGATGTTTCTTTTTTCACTTTTCGCACCATTTCGCTTCGCCTCCTCCTCCTCTCGAACCAGACTTTGAGGATTTACTTTTCTTGTTGGATCTTGAAGATCCCTCGAACTTCCTCTTCTCTCCTACCTCAGTTCTTTCCAGACCCCTTTCTTTTAGCTGGGTCTCAGCATTCTTGGCTGCTCTAACGGCTGCCTTCAGTGTGATTGCCATTTTGACTGTTGGGCCAAAGTCTGATGGCAATCCGTTAGCAAATTTCTCTATCTTGGCGAGTTCAGTCGGCACCAAGTAAGGAAATAGCTTCATGTTCTCAGTGAACGCAGTAGCATAGTCATCAATGCTCATTTTCCCCTTTCTTCAAGTTTTGGAACTCATTGTTTAGATCGATCAGATCTATCTCGGAGCAGTATTGCATCTTCAACTGCTCCAGGAACGCTTCCCAAGACATCTTCAAAGCTTCTCCTCGTGGCATCGTATCCGCCAACAATTTCCACCAGCTCAAGACTCCGGTCTTCAGTTGTCGAACTGCAAAGACGGTTTTCTGCTTATCACTACAGTTGCAGCTTTCAAATACCATCTCCATTTCGGAGATCCAGTCCATAATCTCCACAGGCTTTGGGTTTCCAGAAAGACTTGGTGGTTTGGCACCCAAGAATTTCTTGTACATACATCCATCTCGGTCGATTTCCCTCTCCGGGTCATTCCTTCTTACCACTGGGGGTTCCACTTGACTGACAGTGCGGCTGTTATTCCCTTATTCCGACTCTCCGTCATTTCGTTCTGGTTGTTCAACAGGCATTGAAGGTTCACTTCTGTTATTCAGCAACAATTGTCTCATTTCTTCCCTCTGTTACGCCATCATAGCCCGAATCATGGCTTGAACTCCAGCCATTGTGACTGGCTCAGGTGCAACCTCGAGTATCGGCACCTGCTCAATCACTTCGGGACGAGGCTGCTGATTCCTGTTTCCATTTTCGTTTCCAGCTCCACTTCGGGTTCTTGCCATCTCAATCTATGCACCAAATTACATGAATTTAGATCTTTATTTACGATAGACGTTTAAATTCCCCTTATCACTCCGAAACGTTACACGCTAGTTCTAATATCGTACTCGAACGCTTAAAATCCTAAACACATAAGGTTTCCAGATCCGGTCGGCAACAGACCATAGATCCGAACAAATAATAGCACATAAGGAAAGCATAAAGCATTTAGCACATAAAAGCATTTTAGGCATCTTTCCTAAAATAAACTAGTGCTCGTGTCTAAAATATGGAAGACACTCATCTCACGATCATCGCTTAGCATTCTAAGTTTAAGTCTAGAAATCCTATAAATTTCCTAGTTTCGCTTAAACTAATGCTCTGATACCAACTGTGACATCCCTATTTTTACGGCCAGAAAAGACAGATTTTGTTTATGCTTTTTAATAAAAATCAGAGTAACTTCTTAAGAAAAGTATTGCGTCCCAAAACAAAATATGATATAAATTTTATCAAGCATTTTTTAAAGAAATGTATTTCCATTACTTTACAAAAACTCGGGATGTCAATCATTGATACAGACCATAAGCATAAACTAAAAAGAAATAAACATTTTAGGCCACAAAACACTATCTGGCCTCAAATCCGTAATCTCTCGTCAAATCATCCAACTATGCTTTTGCCACTACCTGTAATACGAGAAATTGAGTGGGTCAGGCTGGGGAGTCTGGTGAGCATATAGGGTTTTCAACCCACAATAAATAAGTTTATTATTTTTAACAATCATTAAACCCGATTACCCGTTCCCGTTATCCTCACCTTACGTCCCTAAAGCATCTATCATAAGGGACCTATCCTAAGGAATTTCATCAGGATGGACACTACTGCTAAGGGGATTCCTCAGCCATAAGTGTCTGTAAGGCAACCATGGGGGGATGGAGTACACCGGTGAACACTTCGTTCACAAACACCTACAGGTTGCGAGCCTGCTAGCGTTCCACTGGACTTCCTAGAAAAGTATGTGGTCGTCATCCATACTCCGCTAGATGACTGGAACAACGTCAACATTGAGGCCTCTCATAATTTTATTTTACCACACACCAACTATTTCATCTACACATGTTCTACCCAACATATTTGTAGATATAAAATACATACATGGTCCAGATCTGTAAAATAAATCTTACACCTTTTATCCAGCATAACTTTCAAAGCATAAAATACATATACGGTCTAGATCTGAAGAAAAAGTCCAGATCTGAAGGAAAGAAGTTCAGATCTTTCATCCAACATAGATTTCAAAGTATACAGTTTAGATCTGAAGAAAAAGTTTAGATCTGAGATGAGAAAGTGTAGATCTGAAGGAAAAAGTTTCAGATCTGAAAGAAAGAAGTATAGATCTTTCATCCAGCAAACATCTCAGGTAAACAGATAACATATATATACACATAGCACATAATTTATATAAAATACTTCATATCTATGTGTAAGATGAAAGTGACTATACACTCACCTGATACGGAGTGATTTGGACAACACCTCGCTTCTAAAAATAATCTTCTTTGACGAAACCGGGAAGTTTGATTGAAAACCGGGCTCCGCGCGGGCAGAGTTTCAAACCGAAAAACTCTTTTTCTCGGAGACTCCGGGCTCTCTGAGGCTTTCTTCAAGTGCTAGGGAAGTTTCCTAGGCTTTTGGGGGGTTTGGGGGGTGTTAGAGAGTGTTTAGAGAGAGAAAGAAGTGGGTTGAAGGTGTGAGAAACGAGTTGCCTCCGCACCTCTATTTATAGGCTGGCTGGCAGCCCAACTCGTCGAGTCCATGGCCAGGTGTCACCATTCTGGTGGCAGAACGTGGGTGGCCTACATTGTGCCACGTCACCCATTTCGATGCAGCACCCTCCTGACTTCTAAACCCCGTAAATTTAGCATACGAGCTCCGTTTTCGATGTTCTTTATATCCACGCGTAGGTAAAAACAAGATCTACAACTTTACTTTTGACTTCATCGTCTAATTCTCGACCGATCTTAAATTTAACAGTATGAGAAGATTATACTGTTAAATGACTACGTAAAATTCATAACTTCTACATACAGACTCCGTTTCCGTCTGTCTTTTTACCGTTGAGTTCCTATTAATGAGATCTTCAACTCTCATTTAGGCCGCGTAGGCCAAAAAACCGCTCGAACTAAAATTCGAGTTTCGGGCCGTGCACTGCTATGCCGAATCTTAGAAAATTCATAACTTCTTCATACGAAGTCAGATTTGGGCGTTCTTTTTATGGATGTTCTCGGTTTAACATATTCTACGAATTTCGTTTAGATAGCTAAGGCTAAAACTCGCTCTATCATAAATTCACCTTTTACGTCTCCCGGTGTCGTGTCGGTTCTGTCGTGAAACTTCGACAGGTCATAACTTCTTCGTTATAACTCGGATTTCGGCGTTCTTTATATCCCCGAAATCCTTGTTTCGACCACTACAACTTTATGTATCGATATCGGGTTTATTCAAAACTTAAATTTTGACGCTTATTTTTATTATTTCTTTATAATCAAATATATAAGCACATAAATCACATAATACTCAAATAATTCATCTATATTACTTCAAAAAGATTTACAATAGTTGACCTAGACTATTAGATCATCTAATAATGCTTAGCCCCGAAACACGGGCATTACAGTATGCCAAGGGTATCAGTTGAAGGGTTCAAGGTTAAAGGATGGGTTCTGATTTGATGGGAGATCAGGCTCTTGTGATGGTGATATGGATTGGTTTTATCTGTGTGGGGTTTAGGAAAGAATGGGGTTTAAGAATTTCTGCAGTGGTATGTCAGTTCGACAATTAAGGGAAGCAATGTCTTGTTCAGTATGGAAGGTTCATATCTCAGTTCGTCTCGCGTTGCTCATTATGTTCATGGAATTGTTATCATCAGGATGAGCCTCTCTCTCGAAGGAATATCTAATCCCTTTATTCAAGGGAAAGGTTGTCGACAACAACATATTATATGTGATTCTGTTCTAGTGGGAACCTCAGGTAATCAGAAATTGAGTAGTCAGTTGGGAGATAAGTGGAATGGAATTAGCAATGGTTCAGTGGGGGCGGTCTGTCAGGGAGTTAGACCCATTCAAGATTTCATCTTTGTATATCAAAACCCATAAAACACGATTTTTGTGTAAACAAAATGGTGTTAACCACATCTTATGTAAATATTACTCCTCATATTTTGACTTGAAGCATGCAAATAGATCAAATAGTAACACATAAGTCAAAAGTGGGCCTTTGTAAACAAAATGGAAGGGTTTTTGGGTATTTATGGTCACCATTAAAAGGGTTTTCGGTCAAGAGGTTTTCTTGGCCAAAAACCTTAAAGCAAAGGCCCACTTTTGACTTATGTGTTATTTGATGTATTTTGGTCTTCTAATTGTTTATTACGAATATGCATATATATGTACTCATATAACAATGTCATTTTTGATTTACAAGAATCAATTGCAACAAGTTTACATTGTGTATTCATTTGTACATGGTTACAATCTAGACTTTACTTGACCCTAAATTTACTAGTTGTCACATGGACACGACGTGTTGGAGGAACCAACACGGCGTGTCTAGTTAAGGAAAAGCGCGGTCCTCATTAAGGTCAACACGACGTGTTGGTGTCTAAACACGACGTGTTGGAAGCTAGGAAGGAAACCCTAATTTTTTAGGATGTTGCACCCTATATAATCTGTGACAACCGTCAAATTTCGGTCAATTCAAAGTCAACAAGTCAAACCGGTCAACTCCAATAACCCTTGTATGCTAGGGTTTACGTTATGTAATCACTATACAATTCGCTATTTTAATGAGAAATCATCATTTGGAAAGTTCATGTGTTTGATTTTCCTTAGCCTTAACAAGTGCTAAACAACGAACCAAAGCGATAAAACACTATTACACAATCATCGGGATTGTGTAAGACACTAAAACACGGTTTAATGGGGTTTACGAACCTTGCGTTGTGAAGCCGGACACTCAAATTAAGCACAAACGAAACCTCTCTAAATCGTTTTCACTCTATCTCTTTCTATTTGAAATCTCTCCCAAATCTCTCCCAAATCTCTCCCAAATCTCACTCAAAAGTTACTTTAACTTTTTGTAATCATTTGGGTCATCTCGACCCTTGACCGGGTCAAAAATCGCTTGAAACGGAGTAAAAACGAGTAAAATAGCTTTAAGGATCCGAAACCTAAGCTTCTGGACCGAAGCCTCGCATCTGAAGCCTCGCATCCGAAGCCTCGCATCCGAGGCCTCTGATCCGAAGCGAGGGTCCGAAGGTCCGAAGCGAGGGTCCGAAGGTCTGAAGGTCCGAAGCCTCGCAGACAGCTCCTTTTTACCGGTTTTTCGACTACGACTTCGTTTTAACTCCGTTTTTCATTATTTTAACGTGGGATTTTCACCCAAAACTTTATTTTATAAACTAAGGCCCCAAAATATATAAATCTCCAGGGTTTTTATAAAATATATTAAAAGAATTGGTGATTGAACTAATTATTGAGGGAATATTTGCTTTTCCTTAATTTATGGCAAAAGCAAACCACCACCACCTCACTCTATGATTAGCCATTCTTTCCCACTACCCCTTGTCTCCTTAGTGGACCTTTACAGCCAATCTCCAGCTCTTCCCACGTTCTAAGAGCTGGAGGATTGATCCTCTCTCCTCATTCTCCATAAAACTCTTTCATTCTACACTTAGCAACCAAGAACACTCTCCAAAATTCTCTCATCTTTTCTCTCAACTTCAAGAACTTCAAGGCTTTCTCCAGGGATATCTTTCTTCAATTAGTAAGTATCTTCATCATTCACATAATTATTAAACTCCATTCTACTCAAATCATTGATATCTTACACAAGTTCCATCTTATTCGGTGTTAGATTCTCGAGTCGTCAAGACATCTTCTTAGTGTTCTTGGGTTGAACACTTCCTCTCTCTCACTTTCATCTACTGAAATCACATAAGGTGAGTTCATACCCATACATTTACATGTTTTCTTAAGTTTTAAGGGGGGAATACAAGTAAAATCATCAAGAACACAATTAAACTTTTCCTAACAGATTACATCAGAAAAGATGGACGTTAATCACGGACTGTTTTGGTCAACTTAAATATTTTAGTTTTCAAAACTGTTTCAGGTGCAAGTAGTTCAAACTCTTAGCTTTAAAATGGCTACTTGCACATCTCCATATGATTTTTCTACAATTTATGGTGATTTTTACAAAATTGCCTGTCATTTCAGAGGCAAACCCGGACCAGTCTGTGATTATGAACATTTTCACCTCTGTTAGAGATCACTAAAAATCATGATAAAATTTACGAACAAACTAGACTCATATTCCAAACTCTCAAAATTTGCGGATTTGGATTTAGAGCTTTGATGATTTTTCTATAAATTTTCTAAGAACGGTAACAGAAACTGTTTTTAACGAAAAGTTGCTGTTAATTTCATTTCACCTTGTAACATGTTGAGCAAGGTGTATATCTTTATGTGATTATATGTTACTGCAATATATGACATTTTATCTTAATATTTAGACACACATCAGTTTACAACTGGATTTGGTCATATAAAATATAAAGAATAACAAGTGATTATAATCAAAGTACAATCGATACATTCAAACATTAAATAAACTATTTTGAATATAGTTTGCATACATTACCACGTACTACCCTTGGTTGATAAACTATAATAGGTATAGTTTATGATACATTACATAACACATACATTTAAAAAGGGTACATTTATACAAAGGATATTTTCATTAAGCAAGGTACGGCCATACGGTACCAAGTTTTCGTAACACGTAATTCCGTTAATGACTTTGTGAGACATTTACTTCAAATTACCATTAAGTCCTGTATTGTAACCAGAGTCTCCTTGAGGGAGAACGTGATACTTGTGTATAGATCTATATTGGGTTTGACAAACCCACACCTAAACTGCATGCAACAGTTAGACCGATAGGTCTGGGGTGACAAATGTCATAACATTTCCGACGCCTGAAGAACGTCGTTTTAGGCAACCTTGGTCATAGTATGGTTATAATAAACTCACATAAAGTATTAACAAACATTGGAAATTACGGGAACTTCATTAAAATCTAACGAGTTTATGTCGATTTAAACTTGCATTGTTTTACTATAAATATGACAAATTACTTGTACATTTCGGTCTTTGGGTTTTAAGACTACATTTACACATTAAGGAAAATATTGGATTTTTCTAACACAAATACTACTTTTACAAACGAAAAGCTTATGAACTCACCAACCTTTGTGTTGACACTTTTTCAAACAACTTGTATTCTCAGGAAATCATTAAACAGGTAATCAAGTGCTTTTGAGGATGGGACGCTAAGGCGTCTACTATTTCATATTTTATCAACATATTGTAATTGATTCGTAAACATGTAATTCATACAATGATGTAATTTTTTTCAATTATATATATGTTGGTTGTGTTTGCTTGAATTACTATTACAATTGCTGTTATGATACCATACATGAAGTCCTCCACCCCCGGACGTTTCCGCCATCCTTGGTTTGGGGGTGTGACAGATTGGTATCAGAGCGCAGTTTATAGTGAATTAAGTATATCAAACCACATAAGATATACAAACTATAAACACAATTGGGACTAATAGTCTCTGATTTGTGCATTTTCAAATAAATATACTTTTAGAAAATAAATGATTTTTTTTTAAAAGTATAAATACATGCATACATGCTCATATAGTGTCATAACTAGAAGAACATAAAATAAAAGAAGAGGAGTTGTACATTATGGGTATGCCTTGGTATATGTAAATCAAGTCTGGGAAGGATATAGCCTGATCAACTATATCTGTCCGGGAATTGACTTGCATATACCGGGGGATGGTCAGGATGGACAACAAATCTAACAAACCTAATAACATACTACAAAGGATACTTTAAGGACTCAAAACTAAACATTTACAAATACTATAGGAGTATTTTGTGTTACTATAATAAATTATCTGATAATTAAATAGGTCTTTATTTATAAATTAATAGCTGCTAAGTGGATGCGCTAAGGTCATATGTAACTAAGATGCTATAGACTTAGAATTTATGTATCTTTGTTTCACTTCCTGTCCTTGTTTGGTTGTGGTCTTGGAGTTAGGGTCATCTATTCGAAGGACTATTATATCTTAATCACATATGACTGGTATGCACTTTGCAACTAATTAAGTAACCGATAAAGATCATTTTAAAATATAATATATTAATTATGTCCCGACTAAATTAGTATGCACTTTGCAACTTATGACAGAACCATGCCGCCAAGAAGAAGACCAAGACCTTCCAGCAACACAGCAACACCTCCTCCGCCGCCGCCTCCACAGTTTGATCCCGCGATGTTCCAGGCTGCAGTAACAGCAGCCGTAGCGGCCGCAATGTCGCAGATAGGGACCAACGGAGCTGGTGGTTCGGGATCGGGAGCTACACACTCTAACCACGGAGACAGTACGTGGCGTGCAAAAGAGTGTTCATACAAAGACTTCACAAATGGCAAACCCGACAACTTCAATGGAAGCGGGGGAGTCATCGCGTTGATGCAATGGTTTGAAAAGACCGAAGTAGTCTTTCAGGTGTGCTCTTGCCCCGAAGCAAGCAAAGTTAAGTTCGCAGCCTTCACCTTCACCGGCCGGGCCCTTACTTGGTGGAACTGCCGGATTAAGTCACTTACTCTCGAAGTGGCTAGCTCCATAACCTGGGCAGAACTAAAAACGTTGATGATGAAGGAGTACTGCCCGAGAGGTGAAATTCAAAAGCTGGAACAAGAACTTTGGAACCTCAGGATGACGGGCTCTGACCTTGAAACCTACACCACCCGATTCAATGAATTGGCTCTCCTCTGCCCAACAATGGTTACTCCGGAGGAGAAAAAGGTGGAGCGATACCTTTGGGGACTGTCTCTCCACGTGCAAAGTAGTGTCCTGGCTTCAAGGCCAACTACTTTTGACAGTGCCAGGGAGCTGGCACAACAACTTGTTGACCACCGAGCCGGTCATAATACTACAACCACCACCACTGATAAATCAAAAGGAGGAAACAACAAAAGGAAGTTCTGGAACGAAAAGAAGAGCCAACCAGCACAGGACCCCGCTAAGAAGCAACAAATTGTTGCTGTCCATGCTGCCACTAATACTGCCACTACTGCTACCACTCCAGCACCACCGAAGCCATATGCGGGAAAACTACCTAAGTGCAACAAGTGCAACTTTCACCACAATGGTGCTTGTAGGGAGATGCACTGTAACAACTGCGACAGGAAGGGGCACACTGCTCGTTTCTGTAAAGCGCCGGCTCAACCAATCAACCAAGTCGCCAGTACGGGGGCAACCCGGACCTGCTACAACTGTGGAGACGCAGGTCACTTCAAAAGAGACTGCCCCAAAGCACAAGCCCCTAATGCTGGTGGAGTAGGAAGAGTCCTGGCAATAGGACATGGGGAAGCAGTCGAGGATCCCACGGTGGTTACCGGTACGTTTCTCCTCAATAACTCTTATACATGCGTACTATTCGATAGTGGAGCGGAGAGGAGTTTCGTGAGCCACCAATATAAACAGTTACTTGAACAAAATCCCCAATCACTAAAGGATACTTATGTAGTAGAAATGGCAAATGGGAAAGTAGAACGCACTAGCGATATATACTCAGAATGTACTCTCACTCTAGGCAACCATACATTTAAAATTGACCTGATGCCGGTCACCATAAAAAGCTTCGACGTAATCATCGGGATGTATTGGTTAGTTCCTCACCGTGCCGACATTCTATGTTACGAAAGGGCCGTTCGCCTCAATCTACCAAATGACGAAACCCTTCTCATCTATGGTGACAAACCTAGTGCGAATTTACAAATCATCTCATGCATCAAAGCCCAAAAGTATCTCCGGAAGGAGTACCACGCCTTCTTAGCCCATGTAGTAGACAAGAAACAAGACGTGAAAGACATCAAAGACATCCCCGAAGTGTGTAACTTCCCGGATGTGTTCCCAGAAGATCTTCCTGGTGTACCACTCGCACGACAAGTCGATTTCAGAATTGACTTAATACCCGGAGCTACCCCCGTAGCCAGAGCTCCATACCGCCTCGCACCATCAGAAATGCAAGAGTTGTCCAGTCAGTTGAACGAGCTTTTGAGCAAAGGGTTCATCAGACCAAGCTTCTCACCTTGGGGAGCACCAGTCCTTTTTGTAAAGAAGAAGGACGGATCCTTTCGCATGTGCATCGACTATCGGGAACTAAACAAGCTCACCATCAAGAACCGATATCCTCTACCCCGAATCGATGACCTTTTCGACCAACTCCAAGGATCAAATTTCTTCTCAAAGATCGACCTAAGGTCAGGCTACCATCAGCTACGAGTTCAAGAAGAAGATATTCCCAAAACTGCATTCAGAACTCGCTATGGGCACTACGAGTTTGTGGTGATGTCCTTCGGTTTAACAAACGCACCTGCGGTATTCATGGACCTAATGAATAGAGTGTGTCGACCCTACCTAGACAAGTTTGTAATCGTATTCATCGACGATATCTTGATCTACTCGCGAAGCGAAGAAGAGCATCGCCTACATCTACGCCAAGTGCTAGAGACACTAAGAGCGGAGAAGCTTTATGCTAAGTTCTCTAAGTGTGAATTCTGGATTAGAGAAGTGGATTTCCTTGGACATGTGGTAAGTGAGAAAGGCATACATGTGGATCCCTCCAAGATCAAGGCAATCGAGAATTGGTCAGCACCCAAGACGCCAACCGAAATTCGACAGTTCCTTGGGCTTGCTGGCTACTACCGAAGATTTATACCAAACTTCTCCAAGATTGCGAAACCACTCACCACCTTGACGCAGAAAGGTGTGATATTCAAGTGGGAAAATAAACAAGAAACTGCTTTCCAAACGTTAAAACAAGCCCTATGCAGCGCACCGATCTTGTCTCTCCCAGAGGGAACCGAGGACTTCGTAGTGTACTGTGATGCTTCGAATCAAGGCCTCGGATGTGTGCTCATGCAGAGAGGGAAGGTTATCGCGTATGCATCAAGACAGCTTAAGACGCACGAGGTTAATTATACTACGCACGACCTGGAATTAGGATCAGTGGTATTCGCTTTGAAGATCTGGAGACACTACCTCTACGGCACGAAATGCACTATCTTCACTGATCACAAAAGTCTTCAGCATATCCTCAATCAGAAAGAGCTCAACATGCGACAGAGGAGATGGGTGGAGTTGCTGAATGACTACGAGTGCGAAATTCGTTATCATCCGGGCAAGGCCAATGTAGTGGCCGATGCTCTAAGCAGGAAGGAGTACTCGGGCCGCCGAGTAAAATCCTTAACAATGACAATCCATTCCCACCTGACCATACAAATCAAGGAAGCTCAACTGGAAGCTTTGAAACCAGAAAAGGTGGCAGGAGAGACATTAAGGGGAATGGATAAAAACTTAGAAGTCAAGGATAATGGAGCACGTTATATCATGAACCGGATTTAGACACCGAAGTTCGGTGGACTCCGAGATGTCGTCATGAATGAAGCACACAAGACTCGATACTCCATCCATCCCGGGTCGGATAAGATGTATCTGGACCTCAAGAAATTATACTGGTGGCCGAACATGAAAGCTGAGATTGCTACCTATGTGAGCAAGTGCTTGACTTGCGCTAAGGTCAAAACCGAATACCAGAAACCATCCGGGCTATTACAACAGCCGGATATACCTGAGTGGAAGTGGGAACGAATAACCATGGACTTCATAACGAAGCTGCCTAAGACATCGGGCGGGCTTGACACAATATGGGTAATTGTAGACAGATTGACCAAATCAGCACACTTCCTACCAATGAAAGAAACCGACAAGATGGAGAAGCTGACTAGAACGTACATCAGAGAGATTGTACGACTCCATGGTGTGCCGATATCCATTATCTC
Organism: Lactuca virosa; assembly: GCF_052849685.1. NCBI lineage: Eukaryota > Viridiplantae > Streptophyta > Magnoliopsida > Asterales > Asteraceae > Lactuca > Lactuca virosa. The sequence goes on from NC_136430.1 coordinate 350,113,976, forward strand.
CGATAGAGATAGTAGATTTACCTCACGGTTTTGGCAGTCTCTACAAAAATCATTGGGAACTAGGCTTGACATGAGTACGGCCTACCACCCACAAACCGACGGACAGAGCGAACGAACCATTCAAACGTTGGAAGACATGTTAAGAGCTTGTGTGATAGACTTCGGTAAAGCATGGGATACCCATCTACCGCTTATCGAATTCTCCTACAATAACAGCTATCATACTAGCATCAAAGTCGCTCCATTCGAAGCTCTTTACGGTCGCAAATGCAGATCACCCATGTGTTGGGCTGAGGTGGGGGATGCACAGCTAGCTAGAGGGCAAGTCTCTAATAGCACCCTCACTGGCCCTGAAATCATAAGGGAAACCACAGAAAAGATCGTTCAAATTCGAGAAAGACTGAAAGCGTCTCGCGATCGGCAAAAGAGTTACGCAGACAAACGACGCAAACCCTTGGAATTCCAGGTGAGTGATAGAGTACTACTAAAAGTTTCCCCTTGGAAAGGAATGATACGATTCGGCAAACGCGGGAAACTAAATCCAAGGTACATCGGGCCATTCGAAATCCTTGCTAGGATTGGGCCAGTAGCATACAAACTTCGATTACCTCAGGAACTCGACAAAGTACATCCCACATTTCACGTGTCGAACCTAAAGAAGTGTTTGTCTGATGAGACACTCGTAATACCACTCGACGAAATCGAAGTTAACGAAAATCTCCACTTCGTGGAGGAACCAGTCGAAATCATGGATCGGGAAATCAAACGAACGAAACAAAGTCGTATTCCCATCGTGAAGGCCCGTTGGAACGCTAAACGAGGACCCGAATTCACCTGGGAACGCGAGGATCAGATGAAACAAAAGTATCCATATCTCTTCCCAAACTCTTGAAATCCCAGTCAAAATGAAAATTTCGGGACGAAATTCCTTCTAACGGGGGGATGATGTGACAACCGTCAAATTTCGGTCAATTCAAAGTCAACAAGTCAAACCGGTCAACTCCAATAACCCTTGTATGCTAGGGTTTACGTTATGTAATCACTATACAATTCGCTATTTTAATGAGAAATCATCATTTGGAAAGTTCATGTGTTTGATTTTCCTTAGCCTTAACAAGTGCTAAACAACGAACCAAAGCGATAAAACACTATTACACAATCATCGGGATTGTGTAAGACACTAAAACACGGTTTAATGGGGTTTACGAACCTTGCGTTGTGAAGCCGGACACTCAAATTAAGCACAAACGAAACCTCTCTAAATCGTTTTCACTCTATCTCTTTCTATTTGAAATCTCTCCCAAATCTCTCCCAAATCTCTCCCAAATCTCACTCAAAAGTTACTTTAACTTTTTGTAATCATTTGGGTCATCTCGACCCTTGACCGGGTCAAAAATCGCTTGAAACGGAGTAAAAACGAGTAAAATAGCTTTAAGGATCCGAAACCTAAGCTTCTGGACCGAAGCCTCGCATCCGAAGCCTCGCATCCGAGGCCTCTGATCCGAAGCGAGGGTCCGAAGGTCCGAAGCGAGGGTCCGAAGGTCCGAAGGTCCGAAGCCTCGCAGACAGCTCCTTTTTACCGGTTTTTCGACTACGACTTCGTTTTAACTCCGTTTTTCATTATTTTAACGTGGGATTTTCACCCAAAACTTTATTTTATAAACTAAGGCCCCAAAATATATAAATCTCCAGGGTTTTTATAAAATATATTAAAAGAATTGGTGATTGAACTAATTATTGAGGGAATATTTGCTTTTCCTTAATTTATGGCAAAAGCAAACCACCACCACCTCACTCTATGATTAGCCATTCTTTCCCACTACCCCTTGTCTTCTTAGTGGACCTTTACAGCCAATCTCCAGCTCTTCCCACGTTCTAAGAGCTGGAGGATTGATCCTCTCTCCTCATTCTCCATAAAACTCTTTCATTCTACACTTAGCAACCAAGAACACTCTCTAAAATTCTCTCATCTTTTCTCTCAACTTCAAGAACTTCAAGGCTTTCTCCAGGGATTTCTTTCTTCAATTAGTAAGTATCTTCATCATTCACATAATTATTAAACTCCATTCTACTCAAATCATTGATATCTTACACAAGTTCCATCTTATTCGGTGTTAGATTCTCGAGTCGTCAAGACATCTTCTTAGTGTTCTTGGGTTGAACACTTCCTCTCTCTCACTTTCATCTACTGAAACCACATAAGGTGAGTTCATACCCATACATTTACATGTTTTCTTAAGTTTTAAGGGGGGGAATACAAGTAAAATCATCAAGAACACAATTAAACTTTTCCTAACAGATTACATCAGAAAAGATGGACGTTAATCACGGACTGTTTTGGTCAACTTAAATATTTTAGTTTTCAAAACTGTTTCAGGTGCAAGTAGTTCAAACTCTTAGCTTTAAAATGGCTACTTGCACATCTCCATATGATTTTTCTACAATTTATGGTGATTTTTACAAAACTGTCTGTCATTTCAGAGGCAAACCCGGACCAGTCTGTGATTATGAACATTTTCACCTCTGTTAGAGATCACTAAAAATCATGATAAAATTTACGAACAAACTACACTCATATTCCAAACTCTCAAAATTTGCGGATTTGGATTTAGAGCTTTGATGATTTTTCTATAAATTTTCTAAGAACGGTAACAGAAACTGTTTTTAACGAAAAGTTGCTGTTAATTTCATTTCACCTTGTAACATGTTGAGCAAGGTGTATATCTTTATGTGATTATATGTTACTGCAATATATGACATTTTATCTTAATATTTAGACACACATCAGTTTACAACTGGATTTGGTCATATAAAATATAAAGAATAACAAGTGATTATAATCAAAGTACAATCGATACATTCAAACATTAAATAAACTATTTTGAATATAGTTTGCATACATTACCACGTACTACCCTTGGTTGATAAACTATAATAGGTATAGTTTATGATACATTACATAACACATACATTTAAAAAGGGTACATTTATACAAAAGATATTTTCATTAAGCAAGGTACGGCCATACGGTACCAAGTTTTCGTAACACGTAATTCCGTTAATGACTTTGTGAGACATTTACTTCAAATTACCATTAAGTCCTGTATTGTAACCAGAGTCTCCTTGAGGGAGAGCGTGATACTTGTGTATAGATCTATATTGGGTTTGACAAACCCACACCTAAACTGCATGCAACAGTTAGACCGATAGGTCTGGGGTGACAAATGTCATAACATTTCCGACGCCTGAAGAACGTCGTTTTAGGCAACCTTGGTCATAGTATGGTTATAATAAACTCACATAAAGTATTAACAAACATTGGAAATTACGGGAACTTCATTAAAATCTAACGAGTTTATGTCGATTTAAACTTGCATTGTTTTACTATAAATATGACAAATTACTTATACATTTCGGTCTTTGGGTTTTAAGACTACATTTACACATTAAGGAAAATATTGGATTTTTCTAACACAAATACTACTTTTACAAACGAAAAGCTTATGAACTCACCAACCTTTGTGTTGACACTTTTTCAAACAACTTGTATTCTCAGGAAATCATTAAACAGGTAATCAAGTGCTTTTGAGGATGGGACGCTAAGGCGTCTACTATTTCATATTTTATCAACATATTGTAATTGATTCGTAAACATGTAATTCATACAATGATGTAATTTTTTTCAATTATATATATGTTGGTTGTGTTTGCTTGAATTACTATTACAATTGCTGTTATGATACCATACATGAAGTCCTCCACCCCCGGACGTTTCCGCCATCCTTGGTTTGGGGGTGTGACAGATTGGTATCAGAGCGCAGTTTATAGTGAATTAAGTATATCAAACCACATAAGATATACAAACTATAAACACAATTGGGACTAATAGTCTCTGATTTGTGCATTTTCAAATAAATATACTTTTAGAAAATAAATGATTTTTTTTTTAAAAGTATAAATACATGCATACATGCTCATATAGTGTCATAACTAGAAGAACATAAAATAAAAGAAGAGGAGTTGTACATTATGGGTATGCCTTGGTATATGTAAATCAAGTCTGGGAAGGATATAGCCTGATCAACTATATCTGTCCGGGAATTGACTTGCATATACCGGGGGATGGTCAGGATGGACAACAAATCTAACAAACCTAATAACATACTACAAAGGATACTTTAAGGACTCAAAACTAAACATTTACAAATACTATAGGAGTATTTTGTGTTACTATAATAAATTATCTGATAATTAAATAGGTCTTTATTTATAAATTAATAGCTGCTAAGTGGATGCGCTAAGGTCATATGTAACTAAGATGCTATAGACTTAGAATTTATGTATCTTTGTTTCACTTCCTGTCCTTGTTTGGTTGTGGTCTTGGAGTTAGGGTCATCTATTCGAAGGACTATTATATCTTAATCACATATGACTGGTATGCACTTTGCAACTAATTAAGTAACCGATAAAGATCATTTTAAAATATAATATATTAATTATGTCCCGACTAAATTAGTATGCACTTTGCAACTTATGACAGAACCATGCCGCCAAGAAGAAGACCAAGACCTTCCAGCAACACAGCAACACCTCCTCCGCCGCCGCCTCCACAGTTTGATCCCGCGATGTTCCAGGCTGCAGTAACAGCAGCCGTAGCGGCCGCAATGTCGCAGATAGGGACCAACGGAGCTGGTGGTTCGGGATCGGGAGCTACACACTCTAACCACGGAGACAGTACGTGGCGTGCAAAAGAGTGTTCATACAAAGACTTCACAAATGGCAAACCCGACAACTTCAATGGAAGCGGGGGAGTCATCGCGTTGATGCAATGGTTTGAAAAGACCGAAGTAGTCTTTCAGGTGTGCTCTTGCCCCGAAGCAAGCAAAGTTAAGTTCGCAGCCTTCACCTTCACCGGCCGGGCCCTTACTTGGTGGAACTGCCGGATTAAGTCACTTACTCTCGAAGTGGCTAGCTCCATAACCTGGGCAGAACTAAAAACGTTGATGATGAAGGAGTACTGCCCGAGAGGTGAAATTCAAAAGCTGGAACAAGAACTTTGGAACCTCAGGATGACGGGCTCTGACCTTGAAACCTACACCACCCGATTCAATGAATTGGCTCTCCTCTGCCCAACAATGGTTACTCCGGAGGAGAAAAAGGTGGAGCGATACCTTTGGGGACTGTCTCTCCACGTGCAAAGTAGTGTCCTGGCTTCAAGGCCAACTACTTTTGACAGTGCCAGGGAGCTGGCACAACAACTTGTTGACCACCGAGCCGGTCATAATACTACAACCACCACCACTGATAAATCAAAAGGAGGAAACAACAAAAGGAAGTTCTGGAACGAAAAGAAGAGCCAACCAGCACAGGACCCCGCTAAGAAGCAACAAATTGTTGCTGTCCATGCTGCCACTAATACTGCCACTACTGCTACCACTCCAGCACCACCGAAGCCATATGCGGGAAAACTACCTAAGTGCAACAAGTGCAACTTTCACCACAATGGTGCTTGTAGGGAGATGCACTGTAACAACTGCGACAGGAAGGGGCACACTGCTCGTTTCTGTAAAGCGCCGGCTCAACCAATCAACCAAGTCGCCAGTACGGGGGCAACCCGGACCTGCTACAACTGTGGAGACGCAGGTCACTTCAAAAGAGACTGCCCCAAAGCACAAGCCCCTAATGCTGGTGGAGTAGGAAGAGTCCTGGCAATAGGACATGGGGAAGCAGTCGAGGATCCCACGGTGGTTACCGGTACGTTTCTCCTCAATAACTCTTATACATGCGTACTATTCGATAGTGGAGCGGAGAGGAGTTTCGTGAGCCACCAATATAAACAGTTACTTGAACAAAATCCCCAATCACTAAAGGATACTTATGTAGTAGAAATGGCAAATGGGAAAGTAGAACGCACTAGCGATATATACTCAGAATGTACTCTCACTCTAGGCAACCATACATTTAAAATTGACCTGATGCCGGTCACCATAAAAAGCTTCGACGTAATCATCGGGATGGATTGGTTAGTTCCTCACCGTGCCGACATTCTATGTTACGAAAGGGCCGTTCGCCTCAATCTACCAAATGACGAAACCCTTCTCATCTATGGTGACAAACCTAGTGCGAATTTACAAATCATCTCATGCATCAAAGCCCAAAAGTATCTCCGGAAGGAGTACCACGCCTTCTTAGCCCATGTAGTAGACAAGAAACAAGACGTGAAAGACATCAAAGACATCCCCGAAGTGTGTAACTTCCCGGATGTGTTCCCAGAAGATCTTCCTGGTGTACCACTCGCACGACAAGTCGATTTCAGAATTGACTTAATACCCGGAGCTACCCCCGTAGCCAGAGCTCCATACCGCCTCGCACCATCAGAAATGCAAGAGTTGTCCAGTCAGTTGAACGAGCTTTTGAGCAAAGGGTTCATCAGACCAAGCTTCTCACCTTGGGGAGCACCAGTCCTTTTTGTAAAGAAGAAGGACGGATCCTTTCGCATGTGCATCGACTATCGGGAACTAAACAAGCTCACCATCAAGAACCGATATCCTCTACCCCGAATCGATGACCTTTTCGACCAACTCCAAGGATCAAATTTCTTCTCAAAGATCGACCTAAGGTCAGGCTACCATCAGCTACGAGTTCAAGAAGAAGATATTCCCAAAACTGCATTCAGAACTCGCTATGGGCACTACGAGTTTGTGGTGATGTCCTTCGGTTTAACAAACGCACCTGCGGTATTCATGGACCTAATGAATAGAGTGTGTCGACCCTACCTAGACAAGTTTGTAATCGTATTCATCGACGATATCTTGATCTACTCGCGAAGCGAAGAAGAGCATCGCCTACATCTACGCCAAGTGCTAGAGACACTAAGAGCGGAGAAGCTTTATGCTAAGTTCTCTAAGTGTGAATTCTGGATTAGAGAAGTGGATTTCCTTGGACATGTGGTAAGTGAGAAAGGCATACATGTGGATCCCTCCAAGATCAAGGCAATCGAGAATTGGTCAGCACCCAAGACGCCAACCGAAATTCGACAGTTCCTTGGGCTTGCTGGCTACTACCGAAGATTTATACAAAACTTCTCCAAGATTGCGAAACCACTCACCACCTTGACGCAGAAAGGTGTGATATTCAAGTGGGAAAATAAACAAGAAACTGCTTTCCAAACGTTAAAACAAGCCCTATGCAGCGCACCGATCTTGTCTCTCCCAGAGGGAACCGAGGACTTCGTAGTGTACTGTGATGCTTCGAATCAAGGCCTCGGATGTGTGCTCATGCAGAGAGGGAAGGTTATCGCGTATGCATCAAGACAGCTTAAGACGCACGAGGTTAATTATACTACGCACGACCTGGAATTAGGATCAGTGGTATTCGCTTTGAAGATCTGGAGACACTACCTCTACGGCACGAAATGCACTATCTTCACTGATCACAAAAGTCTTCAGCATATCCTCAATCAGAAAGAGCTCAACATGCGACAGAGGAGATGGGTGGAGTTGCTGAATGACTACGAGTGCGAAATTCGTTATCATCCGGGCAAGGCCAATGTAGTGGCCGATGCTCTAAGCAGGAAGGAGTACTCGGGCCGCCGAGTAAAATCCTTAACAATGACAATCCATTCCCACCTGACCATACAAATCAAGGAAGCTCAACTGGAAGCTTTGAAACCAGAAAAGGTGGCAGGAGAGACATTAAGGGGAATGGATAAAAACTTAGAAGTCAAGGATAATGGAGCACGTTATATCATGAACCGGATTTGGACACCGAAGTTCGGTGGACTCCGAGATGTCGTCATGAATGAAGCACACAAGACTCGATACTCCATCCATCCCGGGTCGGATAAGATGTATCTGGACCTCAAGAAATTATACTGGTGGCCGAACATGAAAGCTGAGATTGCTACCTATGTGAGCAAGTGCTTGACTTGCGCTAAGGTCAAAACCGAATACCAGAAACCATCCGGGCTATTACAACAGCCGGATATACCTGAGTGGAAGTGGGAACGAATAACCATGGACTTCATAACGAAGCTGCCTAAGACATCGGGCGGGCTTGACACAATATGGGTAATTGTAGACAGATTGACCAAATCAGCACACTTCCTACCAATGAAAGAAACCGACAAGATGGAGAAGCTGACTAGAACGTACATCAGAGAGATTGTACGACTCCATGGTGTGCCGATATCCATTATCTCCGATAGAGATAGTAGATTTACCTCACGGTTTTGGCAGTCTCTACAAAAATCATTGGGAACTAGGCTTGACATGAGTACGGCCTACCACCCACAAACCGACGGACAGAGCGAACGAACCATTCAAACGTTGGAAGACATGTTAAGAGCTTGTGTGATAGACTTCGGTAAAGCATGGGATACCCATCTACCGCTTATCGAATTCTCCTACAATAACAGCTATCATACTAGCATCAAAGTCGCTCCATTCGAAGCTCTTTACGGTCGCAAATGCAGATCACCCATGTGTTGGGCTGAGGTGGGGGATGCACAGCTAGCTAGAGGGCAAGTCTCTAATAGCACCCTCACTGGCCCTGAAATCATAAGGGAAACCACAGAAAAGATCGTTCAAATTCGAGAAAGACTGAAAGCGTCTCGCGATCGGCAAAAGAGTTACGCAGACAAACGACGCAAACCCTTGGAATTCCAGGTGAGTGATAGAGTACTACTAAAAGTTTCCCCTTGGAAAGGAATGATACGATTCGGCAAACGCGGGAAACTAAATCCAAGGTACATCGGGCCATTCGAAATCCTTGCTAGGATTGGGCCAGTAGCATACAAACTTCGATTACCTCAGGAACTCGACAAAGTACATCCCACATTTCACGTGTCGAACCTAAAGAAGTGTTTGTCTGATGAGACACTCGTAATACCACTCGACGAAATCGAAGTTAACGAAAATCTCCACTTCGTGGAGGAACCAGTCGAAATCATGGATCGGGAAATCAAACGAACGAAACAAAGTCGTATTCCCATCGTGAAGGTCCGTTGGAACGCTAAACGAGGACCCGAATTCACCTGGGAACGCGAGGATCAGATGAAACAAAAGTATCCACATCTCTTCCCAAACTCTTGAAATCCCAGTCAAAATGAAAATTTCGGGACGAAATTCCTTCTAACGGGGGGATGATGTGACAACCGTCAAATTTCGGTCAATTCAAAGTCAACAAGTCAAACCGGTCAACTCCAATAACCCTTGTATGCTAGGGTTTACGTTATGTAATCACTATACAATTCGCTATTTTAATGAGAAATCATCATTTGGAAAGTTCATGTGTTTGATTTTCCTTAGCCTTAACAAGTGCTAAACAACGAACCAAAGCGATAAAACACTATTACACAATCATCGGGATTGTGTAAGACACTAAAACACGGTTTAATGGGGTTTACGAACCTTGCGTTGTGAAGCCGGACACTCAAATTAAGCACAAACGAAACCTCTATAAATCGTTTTCACTCTATCTCTTTCTATTTGAAATCTCTCCCAAATCTCTCCCAAATCTCACTCAAAAGTTACTTTAACTTTTTGTAATCATTTGGGTCATCTCGACCCTTGACCGGGTCAAAAATCGCTTGAAACGGAGTAAAAACGAGTAAAATAGCTTTAAGGATCCGAAACCTAAGCTTCTGGACCGAAGCCTCGCATCCGAAGCCTCGCATCCGAGGCCTCTGATCCGAAGCGAGGGTCCGAAGGTCCGAAGCGAGGGTCCGAAGGTCCGAAGGTCCGAAGCCTCGCAGACAGCTCCTTTTTACCGGTTTTTCGACTACGACTTCGTTTTAACTCCGTTTTTCATTATTTTAACGTGGGATTTTCACCCAAAACTTTATTTTATAAACTAAGGCCCCAAAATATATAAATCTCCAGGGTTTTTATAAAATATATTAAAAGAATTGGTGATTGAACTAATTATTGAGGGAATATTTGCTTTTCCTTAATTTATGGCAAAAGCAAACCACCACCACCTCACTCTATGATTAGCCATTCTTTCCCACTACCCCTTGTCTTCTTAGTGGACCTTTACAGCCAATCTCCAGCTCTTCCCACGTTCTAAGAGCTGGAGGATTGATCCTCTCTCCTCATTCTCCATAAAACTCTTTCATTCTACACTTAGCAACCAAGAACACTCTCCAAAATTCTCTCATCTTTTCTCTCAACTTCAAGAACTTCAAGGCTTTCTCCAGGGATTTCTTTCTTCAATTAGTAAGTATCTTCATCATTCACATAATTATTAAACTCCATTCTACTCAAATCATTGATATCTTACACAAGTTCCATCTTATTCGGTGTTAGATTCTCGAGTCGTCAAGACATCTTCTTAGTGTTCTTGGGTTGAACACTTCCTCTCTCTCACTTTCATCTACTGAAACCACATAAGGTGAGTTCATACCCATACATTTACATGTTTTCTTAAGTTTTAAGGGGGGGGGGGAATACAAGTAAAATCATCAAGAACACAATTAAACTTTTCCTAACAGATTACATCAGAAAAGATGGACGTTAATCACGGACTGTTTTGGTCAACTTAAATATTTTAGTTTTCAAAACTGTTTCAGTTGCAAGTAGTTCAAACTCTTAGCTTTAAAATGGCTACTTGCACATCTCCATATGATTTTACTACAATTTATGGTGATTTTTACAAAACTGCCTGTCATTTCAGAGGCAAACCCGGACCAGTCTGTGATTATGAACATTTTCACCTCTGTTAGAGATCACTAAAAATCATGATAAAATTTACGAACAAACTAGACTCATATTCCAAACTCTCAAAATTTGCGGATTTGGATTTAGAGCTTTGATGATTTTTCTATAAATTTTCTAAGAACGGTAACAGAAACTGTTTTTAACGAAAAGTTGCTGTTAATTTCATTTCACCTTGTAACATGTTGAGCAAGGTGTATATCTTTATGTGATTATATGTTACTGCAATATATGACATTTTATCTTAATATTTAGACACACATCAGTTTACAACTGGATTTGGTCATATAAAATATAAAGAATAACAAGTGATTATAATCAAAGTACAATCGATACATTCAAACATTAAATAAACTATTTTGAATATAGTTTGCATACATTACCACGTACTACCCTTGGTTGATAAACTATAATAGGTATAGTTTATGATACATTACATAACACATACATTTAAAAAGGGTACATTTATACAAAGGATATTTTCATTAAGCAAGGTACGGCCATACGGTACCAAGTTTTCGTAACACGTAATTCCGTTAATGACTTTGTGAGACATTTACTTCAAATTACCATTAAGTCCTGTATTGTAACCAGAGTCTCCTTGAGGGAGAGCGTGATACTTGTGTATAGATCTATATTGGGTTTGACAAACCCACACCTAAACTGCATGCAACAGTTAGACCGATAGGTCTGGGGTGACAAATGTCATAACATTTCCGACGCCTGAAGAACGTCGTTTTAGGCAACCTTGGTCATAGTATGGTTATAATAAACTCACATAAAGTATTAACAAACATTGGAAATTACGGGAACTTCATTAAAATCTAACGAGTTTATGTCGATTTAAACTTGCATTGTTTTACTATAAATATGACAAATTACTTGTACATTTCGGTCTTTGGGTTTTAAGACTACATTTACACATTAAGGAAAATATTGGATTTTTCTAACACAAATACTACTTTTACAAACGAAAAGCTTATGAACTCACCAACCTTTGTGTTGGCACTTTTTCAAACAACTTGTATTCTCAGGAAATCATTAAACAGGTAATCAAGTGCTTTTGAGGATGGGACGCTAAGGCGTCTACTATTTCATATTTTATCAACATATTGTAATTGATTCGTAAACATGTAATTCATACAATGATGTAATTTTTTTCAATTATATATATGTTGGTTGTGTTTGCTTGAATTACTATTACAATTGCTGTTATGATACTATACATGAAGTCCTCCACCCCCGGACGTTTCCGCCATCCTTGGTTTGGGGGTGTGACATAATCTCTTTAAGTCCCAAGGGCTGGTCTCCATACCAACCTCCATTGACAATAAAACCCTAAAATCGATCTTTAAGTCTCTTGTTGGTATTCTTGAGCTAGTAAGAAGTTCTTGCTGCTCATTGATGGTCTTTGTGAAGGAAGAGGAAATCTTGAAGTTGCTTTGTTTGGGGAAAAGGCTTTAGATCCAAAATCATCATCTTGTGGGGAAGCTTTTTGAGGTATCAAGTTTGCATCTTGTCTTGTATATGTTTAGATCTCTTCTTTTTGTGCTTTGTTGTGCTTTTGGTCCCTTTTTAGGTTGAGGAGAGAGTGAAGACGTTAAGGGTTTGTTATCCCAGATCTGAGTTGGTATTGGACTCCTTAAGCATAAAGGTGCAAGCTTTATGAGATAATTGGTTATATGCATGCACTAAGTCCCTTGTTAAGTCCTTTTTAAGCTTAAGAGCTTCATTCAGACATGTATGAACGTAAAGTTGGCAACTTTACGTGGTTTTCTAGCTCAAGGAAGTCAGATCTAGGTTTTGGGGCTATGTCTTCAAGAATTAAGTGCTTATTGGTTAAGCTCGTGCTCTATCAAGCCTTTTTGGTTGGGTTTGGGTCCTTTTTGGTAATCCTTATGGGTAAAGATGGAAACTTTACCCTTCTAAGTCTCATTTTGGTCTAGATCTGAGCTTTGGAGCCCTTGGAATAGGAGAAAGTAACTTAATGTATTAAGCTGTTGGAATTCAGGCAAACACGACGTGTTTGCAAGCCAACACAGCGTGTTGGTTGGGGTTTTCCCGATTATCTGGATGATGGAAGAATACAATGTGTTTGGTCAATATGGACTGTTGACTTTGACTTTGACCAGAAGTTTGATCAGGGTTGTCTATGGGTTATGTTGGGTCATGTTTGGGCCTTTTGGATTGTATGTTTGGGCCTTTTGGATTGTATGTTTGGGCCTCATTCTTGGAACAAGCTAGGTTAGGGGTAAAATGGTCTTTTTACCCCAAGTATGGATTTATGGTTATGGTTTGGAACCCAACTGTTAATTGGGTGTTGTTTTGATATTGACAGTTCGGGGAATCTGTCAGCCAGCAACCAGGGATCGTCTGTGTGATTCGGCAGTGCGATGTGAGTCTCCTCACTGGGTTTAGCGGGTCGAAGGTACCAATGCCGGCCCATGATTGATATGTTAGGATGCTAGATGTCTGCGTGACTCTTGCATGTGTTGTATGATGGTACGCTTACCGAGCAAGACCCAATGCCAGACGGGGCCTGATGAGTATATTGTATGCTAGTTATTAGTATTTGTTTTTATGCTTACCGGGTGGGGCTCGATGATTGTATGGTATGCTATAGTCTTTGTGATTATTGCATGTGCAAGTAAGGTTATATGCTTATATGATTATATGGTTATATGATTATGCGTACATCGGACGGGGCCCAATGTCATGCGGGGCCTGGTGATGGACAGATCTATAACCCGAGCAAGGCTCTATGCCGGGCGGGGCCCGAGGCCGAGTGGGACGTTACGATTTTCAGTTTATGTTTCAGGTACTTCCAGTTCCACGGGGAAGAGCTCAGGATGACTACATTGCACACACACCATATGAATTCTGTTTATGGGACACACTTTGATTTTCATGATGTTTGACACATTTATTTTATTGGGTTGTATGAACAATGTTTTGGAATACTGTTTGACTAGAATTAAAAATGAAAATTTTGGATCATGTTTTTTGGACGTTACAGTTTTTTTCCTTTTTTTTGGTTGGGGTGGTGGTGGTGAAGGTTGTGTTTCCGATATAAAATCCGAAGAATGATGGTGTTGTGAAGGTGGTGGTTGTGATTGTGATGATTGTGTCGTGAAGGTTGTGGCTGGAAAGGTTGTTGGTATACGAAGTCGGGTTGAAATTGTCGTTGATAGGGCGGAAAAGCTTGGAATTTTTGTTGGAAATTTTGGTTGAAATTTGTATGTGTAAATGTTTAATAGAGAAAGAGAAGAATGGTGTAAAAATTAAGATTGTGTATTGACGTATTTATATAGGTAAATGATTGTTTTTAGAAAAAAATTAAATTTTTTACAAAAAATTGCCGTTAAACGGCTAGTCAAAGTGAGTCAAAGGGGCAAAAGGTTGGACCGGCTGTCTATTGGACGTTGTCACTCGTCTTTGGCTTCACGAACAACAAAGACCAGGAGCTACCACGAGGGTTCAGACTAGTGTGCACGAACCACACTCGTGGCCACCTAAACCACGAAATCCTTCGTGATATGCATTACGGAAGGTCGAAGTAACAGAAAATGAAAAATTAGATCACAAAATAACTAACATTTTGAAATTTATCAAAAACATCAATCTATCTTTTGAAATATTAAACATTCACATGAATAACAGAAAATGAAAACTCACATCGCAATTTCATAAATTCACAACATTTTTTTTCACAAAATAAACAATATTATTAATAAAATTTCAAAATATTATCATATAATCTTTTCAATATTTATTATTTTTGTGATTATATCTTTTGTCATAAGATTCACAAAATTTAAATGCATCACGACCGTTAGCGAATAAACAAATGGAAATCTATGGTTGTGAAAATAACATAACTAACATTTTGAAATTTATCAAAAACATCAATCTATTTTTTTTTATTTTTATTTTTGAAAAATCATGAATTTGCAAAATTGTCTTTTTCTAATGTATAATTATTGCTACGAAACAATAATGATGTGAAAACTAATCATAATTATCGCGTAAACGAATGTTATGAACAAAAAAATCAACTAGTTTCTCACATTTTGTGATTAACTCTTAGGATAATATTTAAATATAATTTGCAAAAAGTAAAATTCTTAAAATATGATTTCATTTGTAGTGAGAGTACGAAAAAACAATTTCATAAATTCATAACAATTTGTTCACAAAATAAACAATATTATTAATAAATTTTCAAAATATTATCATATAATCTTTTCACTATTTATTATTTTTGTGATTATATATTTTGTCATCAGATTCACAAAATTTAAATGCATCACGCCGTTAGCGAATAAACAAATGGAAATCTATGGTTGTGAAAATAACATTGGGAATCACAATACCCATCAGTCCTCCCCACTTTTAAAATTAGCCTCCTATTTCTTCCAGGACTTGCAAACTCAGCCCCTAAATTTTTGTTTTATTTTTACTTGCAAGTCGCCAAGGAATTTTCTTTCCAGTTGGATCCTTCCAATTTAACTAAATTTTAAACTTGCTTAGATCATGACATCATGAATGCATATACATATACGCCAAGCTTGAAAGAGATAAATATTGAAAAAGATAAACAATTTGAGATATGGAATTATAAATCATATATTTACGAAGAAGATTTATTTATTTATTTATTTATTTTTACAATTGATTTAATTATATGAAAGTGAAGATAAATAGACCTTAAACTCACGTTGATAACTTTTTATTAATTGCATTATTTGTATTGTCATCAATTCCAATCTTCAAAACCGTTTCAGTATATTTTGACATACACTCAATTACTCAAACCCTTTGTTCAATTTCCTAGTTTCTCTATATAATTGTGTATATGTACACATAACTTTCGTTAGAAGATTCTATCTATGATATAATATGTCAAAAACTATTATCTGTTACTAACAAAACTACATGTTAGCTTTAAATTCCGCTGGTCATCATTTTTTGTGTCACTTGTATGCAGATAAACGCATCATGTATTTACATAAACTCACATTTTCTAAATATAATACACACATCAATAAAATATCATTATAAAAATTAAAATATCAAATTATTTGTTTTTGTCATAAAATATCATTAAAAAAATATTAAAATGAAATATTTTATAAACACAAAGTTTGACTTTAGTACTTCGATCCTACTTTCTTAAAATGTAATTCTTTACCAAGTGTCAAAGGTAGAAATCATTTTTTTGAGGGACAAAAATGGAGGTTTTTAATAGGACATGGACCATTGTTGTCACTCTCTGCTACTACTTTTCTTTCTAAAAAGCAACAGTTGTGGCTCATTTTCTCTATATCATACTCCGTCTTCAAGCGCTTTCTCTCTATACTTTCTCTCTCTAGAAAGCGGCAAGCAGAGAAAAACAATGAGGACGGCTATGTTGAGATCGATCCGTGCTTCCCTGCAGAAATCTTCTTCATCTGCTTTACTCCACCGTAGTTACTCATCGGAGTCTGCTCCTGCACGTAAAGTCGCTGTCTTGGGAGCCGCCGGTGGTATCGGACAGCCGCTTGCACTTCTCATGAAATTAAACCCTCTCGTATCTAGCCTCTCCCTATACGATATCGCCGGTACTCCCGGTGTCGCCGCTGATGTCAGCCACATCAACACCAGATCTGAGGTTATCCTTACTAAATCATATCGCCTTTTATTGTCCACCATCCGTTTCTAACTTTTGATCTAGTATACTGATTCTTTTATTCCAGTAGTTTTCTTCGATTTATCCTGTTGATTTGGTTCACATCTTACTTCTAGGGTTTTGATCTACTATATTCTGATTGTTTTTTTAATCTGCTCTTAGTTCAATTAAAAAATAATTAGATTAAAATCTCCTCGTTCATGCCGCCACGTTTTAACGATCTCTCATGCTATTTTTTGAAGAACTTTTCTCGTCTCATATAATTATTCGTAGTCTCAACTCAATGAGGTTTGAAATCAGTTTAATATTTACAACTTCGCTTATTTTAGCTTTACTAGAATAAGATCCATTGCTCTCACAGTACCTTACTCATATGTTATGTATGGTGGAAAGTAAGTTTGATTTGCTGAAATGTAATTGTATTGGTGTTTTGTTGCATAGGTCGTTGGTTATATGGGTGACGAAAATTTGGGAAAAGCATTAGAAGGAGCTGATGTTGTGATTATTCCAGCTGGTGTACCAAGGAAGCCAGGTATGACCCGTGATGATCTTTTCAACATCAATGCTGGCATTGTTAAAGCTCTGTGCGAAGGTATCGCCAAGTATTGCCCCCATGTGAGTACTCTCAACTATCTTAACTCTGCAATTCATAGCATAAGTCAAGAAATACATATACTTCTTTTGTTATGCTTCAACATATATAACAATCTTGAACATGGTGTTGTTATCAGGCATTGGTTAACATAATCAGCAACCCCGTCAACTCCACTGTACCCATTGCTTCTGAAGTCTTCAAGAAAGCAGGCACCTATGATGAAAAAAAGCTTTTCGGTGTTACAACACTTGATGTTGTCAGGGCAAAAACTTTCTATGCTGGAAAGGCTAAAGTTCCAGTTGCTGGTATACTTTACCACATCCTATTATCTATTTCTCAAATCCAAACACATACAATGTAAATATTCTTCTCAAAGTCTTAATTTTCTTTCAAATCCTCCAGGAGTCAATGTGCCTGTTGTTGGTGGACATGCTGGTGTTACCATTCTACCCTTGTTCTCTCAGGTATTACTTGGTCATTGACTCATTTCACATTTAGTTACATAATAGTATCTTATCAATAAATGTATACTCATAAATGTTTCTAAATTCAGGCTACACCACAAGCAAATAGTTTATCACATGAAGAGATAGTTGCTCTAACTAAAAGAACTCAAGATGGTGGAACTGAGGTTGTGGAGGCTAAAGCTGGAAAGGGTTCAGCCACACTCTCAATGGCGTAAGTTTTTCTTTACAAAATTGAATCTTGATATATCATATCATATATAATACTACATTTACAATTTAAATAAAATGTATGTTTAATGTTTATGCAGTTATGCTGGAGCAATATTTGCTGATGCTTGTTTGAAAGGTCTTAATGGGGTTCCAGATGTTATTGAATGTTCATTTGTGCAATCAAATGTAACTGAACTACCATTCTTTGCATCAAAGGTACTTTCAGAGTTTCACTATAACTAGTGAATTACAGTTTGATTAAAAAGATGTTATTTTTTATATAAATGTGTTGTTGTTGTTGTAGGTGAGACTTGGGAAGAATGGTGTAGAGGAAGTTTTTGGGCTTGGGTCGCTATCAGACTTTGAGAAGCAAGGTTTGGAAGCTCTTTTGCCAGAGTTGAAGTCATCCATTGAAAAGGGAATCAAGTTTGCTAACCAGAGTTAGTTAACTCGGGTGTTTGCATTCACTATTTAAAAAAATTGTCAACAGTTTTGGACATTTGGTTGATGTGATTGTGAAGTGAACTTTTGTTGTACCCTTTTGCTGAGAGTGTTATTCAGGAGGCACTAGGCTTACTACTTACCTGCCAAATAAAAAGGGAAGGCAGATGTCTTTACCTTGCCCACATACCTAAAAAGAATGTTAGATTGTTTTTTATTTTTATCTTATTCTATGGGACTTTGAATTGTTGTTTAATAACTATTTTGAGTTACTGATCAAAAGGAACCACAGATCAAGTTAAATAATTAGAAGAGTATCAAACATCAACAACAAATCATCCCTAATAAATGAAAATGATGTTGCCATTGTGTTATGCCATATGGTTTTTTCTTATTCTTTTCATTTTATTTTTTTTCCACATGTCATTTTATGGTTTTTCTATTTTTATTAAATTCCATATATTATTTAAATGAAATAATAAATATATATTAATTTTATTAATGAATTTTTTTTAATTTCAAAATTACTAAATTAAAGTCTGATTAGTTTTTTTTGTTTATTTATCTAAATTATTGGTTTAAATTTAAAAAAGAAAAAAATGCTTTAATTTTAATAATTTAATATATATATTTTTTACTTTTCTTATAAAATTAAAGTTTTGAAATGTTTAGAATTTTATATTTTATTTTTCTTTTACATAAACCTATGTAATACATGGGTTATACATCTAGTCAACAATATACAAATTGGAGACGGTACTTACAAACAAAATCAGATTTCAGCAACGAAATTAGTAACAAATTTCATCAATAGTTTTATAAACAAAATGAAACAAATTCCATAATCGATTTTAAGAAACAAAATCAGATTCTAGCAATGAAATAAAAAACAAGATTAGATTCAAATTTCATCGACGAAATCGGAAACATACATGCTGATAGCGGAGCTGGTGGCAGCATGGAAAGAATACGGCGGCAGTGGCTTTGGGGAAGGAGGATGACATTGAGTGGCATGGGGGAAGGAAGACGGTGGCGGTGATGTATGCCGATGATTTCTTAGGGAGAGGAGGTTACATATAAGAAAAAATAAAGAGATTTTAGGTTTGAGGGTGAAATCTTCCACAAATTAATGGCTTCAGGCTTCAGAGCTTTTTTAGCTGAATAATGAAGAGGGCTTCTGACCGCTTCAGAGGTAAATAAATGACGAACCAAATGCTTACTGAACCATTATGAGGCTTACCAAACAACCCTTACTTGCATGGAAGACGGGTTATTGGATTCATCTTCCATTCAAGAGAAGGTAAGACTAAAAGTTCAATCTTGGGCACAAAACACATTTTGTTTCTCCAGTATGAAGAAAAAAATGCCAGATATCATATTTCGCATTACACTTAAAATGGCCAACACATTTTTAGAAACCTATAGAACGTGTGTTATTGGATTAGACATAAACAACATTTGCATGTTATTAAAGCAATCAATCCGTATTGGTACCAACTCTAATTATCCCAGCAACATATTCTTATCTTATTGTTATATAAATCAAAGTTTCATGTTTATTTTATAAAATTTATCTTGGATGTTTAAGAATGCTAAAACTTGTGTAAAGTTTCCATTAGACATTTACCCAAGGTGCACTTACATGCTAACAATCTATCACTTGTGCGTGTTGGAAATATTCTACAAGAAATAAACAAATTAATGTACTCCTGATTATGTAGGGGATTATACGGTCACACACTAACACCCTGTTCTCGAGTTTTTTTAAAGAAGGAAAGGAGAGGAAAGAGAAGGAAATTGAAGGAAAATGTGTTCTCGAGTTTATTATTATTATTATTTTTGTTTTTTTGTTTTTTTTTAAGGAGAGAAAGGGAAGGAAAGGAAAGGAGAAATGTTCTCGAGTCTCATTTAAGAAGGGAAATGGAGGGATTGAGAGGAGAAGAAATGACTTATTTTCTATGATTTCTTTCCTCTTATTTTTTAGATGATTGGGAGGGAAATGAAGAGAAAGGAAATAGAAGGAAAAGAAAGGAAAGGAAAGGTTACTCATTTCTCTTATTTTCCTTCCATTTCCTTTCTAAAAAAACTCGAGAACAGGACATAAAAACCATAACAAATCAAGAATAAATAATAATTATTTATTTGATAAATAATTATTATTTATCAACTAATATATAAAAAATTAGTTTATTTTATTATTTCTTAGATCAAGAAGTTAATTTAATGAGTTTATTTTAATATTCATAAAATAGTTTTTTTAATGATTTTTAATTAATAGGCTTACATCAATGGTTGGACAAAACCATAATCCTTCCATTCCCTCTTAAAATCGGGAACTTCCCTCTCCTCTCTTGGTGTTCCAACGACAAAAAGCATGGAAGAAGCCATGCCAAAGTTCTTGATCAAGTTAAATGTTTACTGATGAGCTGGATTGGGTTGTTTGGATGCACCATACAATTACTCCATAAACTGTTTATTTCAACCGTTTTTAGATTACATCAAACCCCAATACCATAATAGTGATATCATAGTCACCTTTAGATAAGTTTATCACATTCTTGTTGTATATTGTTGTTCTTTGTGTTATTCCCAATCTTGAAGAATAGTCAAAACGCAATAATTGTTAAAATTTTGATTTTAACAATTTAATGGTTTGAAAAAAAAATTTATTTTAGAAAATATATTTGTGTTATTAAAAAAACCACTAAAATGTTAATTAGGATGAATGCGTTGCTCTTCCCTAAATTAGATTTGTATTGTTGTTCATTATTTTTGTTATATAATTATGATGGTTTGGTTCATGTATTTTGGCAAATTTGTTTGTAAAATTCGGGATGTATTTTTGTTTATGTTTTGTATTTTTTTTAAAAATCATCTTTTTTGCCATTAATTTAATTATCATCGTACAACGAGTGAGATGACAAACGGACAACAAGCTGCGCCACTAAACATTTTTGTATAGTAAAGCTAATTCTTTTAAAAACTACATAGCAAAATCCTAGAACTAAGAGAAACAGACAGAGAGTCCCATTCACTCAGTCCAAAAGCCCTTATAGGCCTGTTCTTGCTCCCTTTGGCTTATGCCTTGGGTTGGCCTTCCTTTTGGCCTGCTACTAATTGCTACTAATTGGGGCAAGGCTGGTTGGACTTCAGCCCCATTTGGGGAACGTCCAGTGACTTTTCACTGAATGGGTAAGTCGCCAATCCCTAAAACAAACTATATAATGTTATGTAATGTACTTTATCTGCTGGGTTACAAGCAATCATTTTACTAGTTATAATATACCCTTGTGTGATTCCTTTTGAAGCATATACTCGAGGGGTGGGTGCAAGGCGGACACTTTTAAAGCGGAATCCCCATTCATTAGACAAAGAAGATGACCAAGATTTCGTGATCTGCCGCCGAGCTTATTCGAGAGCTCGGATCGAATCAATATTGCTATCCGAGCTCTCTTATTGAATTACTCATTCAATGAGCATTCTCAATATTATGCCTTGAAGAGGACTTGAACCTCCAAGCTTTGTAGCACGAGATTTTGAGTCTCGCGTGTCTACCATTTCACCACCAATGCATCTTGAAAGTGAATCATATTCCATGAATATGATATTTATCTAATGTAATGTATGTAATATATGATAACTTTTTTTTGGTGAAGGTGGACCTGTTTGGATTTCTATGCATCATACACATGATCAACATAGCGGAAATAAAATCAATAAACCTATGTGTACATGCATACTAGAATCTAGGTTTTACTAGTTATAACAACCTACTTTAAAAAACGAACAAAAAAAGATAGAATACTAACCTCTTGTTGCTTTGATTTCGATCTCATAACTGCCAGCTCTTGCAATGGATAAAGAACCCAAAGTAGAACCTCTCTAATGTAGCCATACCCAAAGCTCCAAGAAGCTAATAAGGATTAACCCTAGTCTAGGGTCTTTTTTTTGAAAATCCTATAACCCTAGGAGAGGGGTTATAATTTTTGCCGAAGGAGAGGGAGAGAGAGGTGAACACATTTTCTGAGAGGAATCAACAACTAGGCTTTAATCCCTAGCAATTTATTTATAGGCAACAGATAAATCCTTAACCGATTCAAACTCTTAGGTTTTATCCTTACCTTATTAAGAACCTATCTTATCCCTATCAATGGATAAGAAAAACCGTCCCATGCAGCTATCCAGGAGCTTCTGGAATATTCAAATTAATTTTTAAGAATTAATTAATACACAAACTCTTTAATTAATTAAAACTATTTAGTTAAATCCAAAATAATTTCCAATTACTTTATAAATTACTTAATAAATTAATAACTTATTTTTCTCTATTTTCTTATAGCTAATTGTGTTATGAGGCAAACCCTAAAGGACCCTTCTGTTATTAGAAATATTACTAAATATTTAATAATCTTGAACACTATTTCCAACAGGACCATACAGAGGGAGTCCGATCACCCTTTTCCTGGCCCAACCTGTGAGTTGTGGTGGTGGGCGGAGGTGGTAGTAGCACCTGTCGGTAACACCTCTCTCGACAACGACTTCTTGTCTGTGGTTTTGATGTCAGATTTTTGACTTGACCGTTTTAATTTGTGAAATTGTTTTCATTTTCTTTGTTTATTTATGTATGAATAAGTTACATGAATCGTCCTTCATGCAGCTGCCAAAAACACGTTTAGTCCATATTTTCAAAAATTAAGTTGGATTGTCCCATGTTTGTTGTAAACGTGCACGCTTCATCCCTCGTTAATTTAAATTTGCACGTTGTATCATTTACTAGACATAAAATGACTATATTACATTCACTATTTTGTTTTTAATTTAATTATAATTTATTTTGTATTAAAAAAAGAAAAAAAAATCCAACCCACTCCAACCTAAAATCCTAATCTAATATACCATTATCTCTCATTTTCATTGTTCAGCTCACAAAAAAAATCAATAACACCCCCACCACCAGACCACGGACCACCACCATTGCCGAAGAACCGCCCATCACCATCGTCGGAGCACCACTCACGACCATTTTCATTGTTTAGAACCACAACCTCTTAATCTTTCTCTCTCCCCTCTTTCTTCTGCGATCATATACCTTTCTTCTCCGATCTGATGCTCCCTCATCTCAGATCTAAGATCTTCGTTGAGGATGGTTCCAAACCGTCAAGTAGGGTTTCAAACGACGACGAAGAAGCAACCAACAATTTAAGATTGATTGTGAAAGCCACCGTCGGGAGTCTTGAGAGAAAATAAATGATTTTGGTCGTCATTCTAGATCATCTTTGTCGGACTCTGGTGCTCGTCTTCTTCGGCAAGAACTTTTCTATTTCACTTTCTCTACCCTTTTCTCGTCGGAATTTGGTGCTCGTCGTTCTAGAGCATATTCATCGCAAGTTTTTATGCTAGAGGCTCCTCTGACAGTCCAAGCCTCGACATTTGGGTCATTTTGATATGTTCTCTTTCTCTACCCTCTTTCTATATCTTAATCTCTTCCGTACCAGCATTGATTTCATTTGTAGATTTGAATGGCTTTGGTGCAACGATGGTGGCACACATGTGGAAGAGGCAACAAAGCTTGTGGCAACATTGGTGATTCCACCGGTGGTTTTTGTGGTGTTGTTTTCAAGCAATGTAGAAGGAAAATGGAAAAAAGAAGGGGGAGGGGTAGGTTAAGGTATGTTGGTGGTATTTTGCTTTTTAATCTAAAACATGATAAATAAACCTGAAAATTAAATGAAAAGAGATAAAAAGGGCAATATAGTTATTTCTTTTTTATAGGGACGAATCGTGCACTTTTTTACGATATAAGGAATGATCCATGTTAATTTTTGAAAATATGGACTAAACATGCCTTTTGGCACTTACACGAGGGATGATTCGTGTAATTTACTCTTTATTTATTGATGGCTCACGAAAATTATTATTTATGACCAATATTGGACAACACATTATTTTTATTAACTGTTATGTATTTGAAATGCATGGTTATTGCTTATTATTTTTTTGTTTTAAACAAATTAAAATGTTTACATTTAATTATTTTATCCTCACACTCAAACCTAAAATTGTTTTAGAAACTTTAGAAATTGTTTTTAAAATTAGAAGTGTTGAGAAATATATTGCATTGCATGTAATTTATTTGTAACACTAGATTTTTTTAGTGACAAAATGAAAAAAAAATATTAAACATTCTAAATTTAAATCCTGGCATTCAATAGTTGGACCAACAGGTACATTTTGCACTTTAGTCAGTCCTAAGCCATATGGAATCCTATGGTGAAAATTTTCCACCCTAGTCAGTCCTAAAGAAGATCACATGTTCCAATCTCAAAGATTTAACCGTCACCCTGGTCAAAATTATGAATGGGGCAGAGGATGGAATTATACATGTCACCGATATTTGATCCAAAGTTCCACAAAGATTTAAGAGTTACATGAGTTATACATGGTTATCATAATCTACCAAGCAAAGTTATTGTTGTTTGTATGATCAACAAAGCATGCCAATAAGACCTTCATGTATCTTAGCCTTTATATAACTATTTTTTTTATGAAAATACAAGTGTGATTAATTTCTAAATGATTTAATATCGAAAAAGAAATACTAAAATGGAAGTTTTTCCTTTTGTAGATGCCAACCAAAATCACCATTTCACTTCGTTTCTACTTAAGAACATTATGTTGAACAATGAGAACTTCATAGAGACTAGTACCATACTTTAACAAGCTACATCTTCTTGAGAAAGGACTTCCTAATACACCTCTTAATATAGCACCTAATCATCGACATTTCGCATGAGAAGTTTTATGAACAACATGAGATTGCTGCTTTGTTGGTTTCCTATATGATCCTAAAGCTTAAGGAGGATTTGCAAGGCTATGAGCGTTTTTTTTTGTCATCAAGTAGCTAAAAGAAAAGTATCAAACACTTGTTAAAATGTTATAGAAAGAATGGGAGAACCCCCGTTTAGAGCTGTCTCATATGCAAGTTGCTGAACCTGAGGTTCTTTCCAAAAGAAAGAAGAGGGCGCAATATGCTTTTTCCTTAAATTCATGGGTGTTTGACACAAGTTGTGGAATTCACATTTATAAAAATGTGCATGGGTTTAAGAAAATCACGAAATTGAATAGAGGTAATTTGGACTCGTTCATTAGAAATAAGACATGCACACCTGTCGAAGCTATCAGAAGCTATGCGCCAAAGTTGGTAAATCGTATCATTCTTACACTAGAAGATGTATCATTCTAGAAGATGGTCATTACACTCGTAACATTAGTACATGAATTGTTTTATTTTTCCATATTTAGATGAATCAATTATGAACCAAAGGTTGTTGATTGTGGTATTTCAATTTATAAATACTATATGTTCCACTTTAATGATATTCCATAAAATGGTATTTACGAACTATATGTGCATATTCAAGTTTCAAATGATAGGGTAGTATATGTATTGAATGCTATTAGATGAAAGCTATAATTAGATCAAAAATATACGTGGAATTGCCTTCTTGGTTACATAAATAAGAAAGTCATAACAAAATTCCATTTGGAAGGAATTTCAGATGAACCGACTCATAGTCATTTGATTTATGAAAATGTTGTTTGTGTGGGAAGAAGACTAAGTCTCCCTTCGTCGACATCAGAGAGTGTGATGAAGAATTGATAGGAATCATAAATACTGATGTATGTAGTCCTTTGATGACTTCTACTAGAGATGGATTCACCTAATTCATTACTTTTACTGATGATTACGATCGGAATGGTTATGTCTATCTTATTCGACATAAGCTTGAGGATTTTGAAGCATTTAAGGCCTACCAAAATAAAGTAGAGAATCAACTCAAGAAGACCATTAAAGTGATACAACCCGACTGTGGTGGTAAGTATATCAGTCAAGAGTTTCTAGATCATCTTAAAAGTTGTAGGACTGTCTCATAGTTCACTCCACCCGACACACCATAACATAACATGGTATTTGAGCAGAGGAATCATACCTTACTAGATATAGTATGGTATATGATAAGTCTGAAGATAGTCCCAATGAAATTCTAGGGATATGCTTTAGAGTTCGTTGCATACAAACTTTATATGGTTCCAACAAACAAGGTGAACAAGAAACCATATAATACATGATATGGACTAGCACCCAAACTGTCTTAATCAAAGGTCAAGGTTGTGAGGCTCACATAAAATTCAAAACCTCTAAAAAAACTCGAATATCAGACCAAAAAGTATATTTTTATAAAGGTACCCAAATAAAACCATGGGATACTATTTTTACTGTCCCACTAAGAACAAAGAGTTTGTTGCTTGAAGTGTTGAGTTCCTAGAGAGAAATCACTTGCTAGAAGAAGCAAGTGGGAACATTTTATAACTTAAATAAATTCAAAATCTAAGAAAACATCACCTTTAGATAAGTATAGTGAAGGATATATGGAACTAATATAATCAGTTGTAGAAGTTCCACATGAGACACAAATTATTCATAGATCCGGTAGAGTCTCTCGATAGCTAGAAATATATACATTATTGTGACCTATAAGAAAATGGTGGGGTACAGTGAAACAACTACCTACCATAAAGCTGTATCAAATTTAAAATCTGATGAGTGGTTAAAAGGCATAGATACTGAGATGTAGTCCATGAAGGAAAAAAAGATATGGATTTCAATTAACCTTCCACCCGGAAGCATGGCTGTTAGATGCAAGTGGACCTTCAAGCAAAAAACTGACATGGAAGAAAAGGTACATATCTTTAAGGCTTTACTGGCGGTGAAGGGTTATATTCATATTCATGGTATATACTATGATGAAACCTTCTCCCTATCTGAGAGGATTAAATAAGATATGATTCTTATTGCTATAACTTCATATTATGACTATGAGATACAAAAAATAGTTGTTAAGAGATCCTTATTAAATACCCACCTTAACGAGGACGTTTATATGGTGTAGCCAGATGAAATTTTCAATACAAATAACACTGATCAAGTGTTCAAGCTTCATATATCTATTTATGGTTTGAAGCAATCATCCTAGGGTTGGAATTAATATTTTGATGAGAAGATCAAAGTGTTTAGTTTTAATCAATATCTAGATGAATCTTATATATACACTAGAATGAGTAGGGGCACCATTGTCTTCCTATGTAGATGCCATAGTCCTTATTGAAAATGACATTTACTTTGCGAGATGTAAAGTCTTGTATAAGAAAGTGAATTTTAATAAAGGATTCAATAAAATCATCCTATATTATTGGAATTAAGATCTATAAAGATAGACCTAGGTGACATATTGGTCTTGTAAAAATATATACATTAACAAGATCTTGAAACATTTGAAGATGTAGGATTCAAAGCATGGGAACTTGCCAACGCAACATGACCTTATTCTGAACAAGTCTTATTGTCCTTCAACCACCTATGAGGCGAGACACATGAAGATTATTTCACATGCTTCTAATATATGATATATTATGCATGCCATATTATGTACTAGATCTAACGTCTCATATGCTTTCAGCATGTCGATTCGTTTTCAGTAGAGTATGGGTGAGCTGTTGGAAATTATAGTGGAAAATTGCAAGTTGGAAAGTTTCCTCTATCCCACATTGGTGGGGGAAGAAACTTTTAGTGGGTTTATATGCCTAATCCCTTGATAGGCCTTCAAAGGCTTTAGTGGATCAAGGAATAGGCCAAGCCCACGCGCGCGCCTAACTTAGCCTAGCATTAGCCGACGCCGCGAGTGCGCGAAATGGCACGATTTAGGCGCACGACGCATCGGTCGCTGGGAGCTGAGGAGCTTTTATTTTTGACGAGTTCGGGTCAAGCCGGTTTGACCGATCCAGCCGATCCGGTCAAATGGTTGACCGCCGTTGACTTCGTGGAGGACAAGTCGGGATATTCTAGAAGGATCAAGAAACGGCTTGCTTGGAGAGCAAGCCGTCGCCCTAGGGTTTCTGGGGCCGGCCTATGGGGGCCTGTTTCATGCCTTCTAGGGTTTCAATACCTATAAATACAGCTCCCTAGGATCCGTATTCACTACTCACGAAAAATCGAAGCTCTCTCCCACTCTCTGCATTTTTTCTTCTGGTTTCCGAGTATTCGATTTGTGTTTGTCGATTTCCAGTGCTGTTGGAAGATCGATAGATCTGCATTAAATCCTGGGGTTTTACTCTGTTGCTTACAACCAGTAGAAGCGAAGTAAAAACCTTTAAGGACATGAGTCCGATCCGTGCAGTTGTTTCAGGTTCAAGATCAACCATCAACATGTCGGTTTTACTTTTCTGTCTTGCATTTAATTTCGTCCAACAACAGGACAGTCTTCTTCTTCCTTTCTTATAATCAGATCTAATCGCGAAGGATCGATCTGGTTTTGGACGAAACTTGGTAAATATAATAATAATAATTGGATTTGTTATTCGCAACTAATTGACATATAATTCTCAATATTATTTGTCGGTTTCCTTGCGTGTCTATTAGTCTGATATAAAACAATCTTAAAGGTTTCTATTTTATTGTGATACATCAACAGACTAATGGACACTACTGCTAGCCTCCACTTCATGAACCAAGAGTTTGCCAAACTTGACCAATTCGATGGTCAGAACTACACTCGTTGGGCCGAGAAGGCCAAGTTCATGCTTCATGTTTTGAAGCTCGCTTTTGTGTTGGACCCAGAACTGGCACAAATGCCTGCTAATCCAATTCCCGAGCAGGGAAAACTGTGGACCCAACGGTCATCGCAGAACTGGAAAAGCAAAGGACTCTGCGTAGAGAGTCTGAGGAACTGTGTGTGGGTCACATGAAGAACTCCCTATCTGATCGGCTCTATGATCTTTATGCTCCGATCAAAGATCCAAGAGAGCTATGGAATGCGTTGGAACTTAAGTACAAGGCATATGAGGAAGGTACTAACAAGTACCTTGTGTCTAAGTACCTAGAGTTTCAAATGGCTGATGACAAATCAATCATGGAGCAAGTGCATGAACTCCAAGTCATGGTCAACAAGTTGAACGCACTCTCCATCTCTATTCCAGAACTCTTTCAGGTTGGTGCGATTATCGCAAAACTGCCACCCTCGTGGAAAGATTTCTCTAAGAGAATGATGCATAAGTATGAGGACTACTCCTTGGATGATCTGATGAAACACCTCCACATTGAGGAGGAAACTCGCATCAGGGACAAGCGTGGTAAAGTCGGATCGAGTGTGCATCATGTGTCAGCTGGGGGTTCTAGTCACAAAGGCAAGTCTGGGGGACAGAACAAGAAGAACTTCAGACCCAAGAAACAAAGCTTCAAGAAACCGGGTCATCAGAATCCTAACTCAAAGCCAAAGAGAGCCGGACCTTGCCACGTCTGCGGAGAGATTGAGCACTATGCGAGAGAATGCAAAGATCGCAAATTAGGACCGGTTGCACATGCAGTCGAGCAGGTGACTGACATGGTGGCAAGTGTGAACATTGGAGAGATTTTCATGATCTCCTCCCTTACTCGAGCAATCTGTGCTCAAGGATGGTTCGTGGAAACTGGAGCCACTGTGCATATTTGTGGGCAACGAGAGAGCTTCCGCACTTAGCGCCCAATGCCACATGGGACGGTCGTCGTCTGTGCTGATGGAAACAGAGCTGAAGTTCAAGGAAGAGGTGACGTTCGGTTGAAGTTCACACGTGGTGAATGGGTAACCCTTCGAGATGTTCTTCATGTTCCTACTATCTCGAAGGGGTTGGTTTCTGCAGACAAGTTTGACAAGGGTGGGTTCAAGATGGTGCTTGAGAAAGGCAAGATTGTGATCACTAAAGGCCGAAAATATGTTGGGAGGGCGAACAATTGTTCGGGGATGTATCGCTTGTGCCTTAGTAATGAGGGTAATATGAGTGGTCCTAGTGTTGAGAGTGGTAGTTCTAGTGTTGCTAGTGTGTCAAGTGTTGGTAATGATGTAATTGGTGGATTGGTTGCTAATGTGAATGAAGTGAATTTTTCTGGTTATTTTGTTTGTTCAATTTCTTTATGGAATAAACGTTTAGCTCACACTAATGTTAAAAACATTGAAAAAATGCAAACTAAAGGAATGTTAAAATATGACACAAAATATTTTGAAGAAACATGTGTAAAATCAAAGTTCACTAAGAAACCATTTCCATCAGTTAATAGAAATACATCGTTGCTTGATTTGATTCATTTTGATATATGTGAATTAAATGGAATCCTTACTCGAGGAGGAAAAAGGTATTTCATCACATTCTGTGATGACTTCACTCGATATCTACATGTTTATTTGCTGAGATCAAAAGATGAAGCTTTTGATGCATTTAAATAGTATAAGGCTGAGGTCGAAAATCAACTTGAAAGACACATCAAAATTCTTCGCTCGGATAGAGGCAGAGAATATGTCAACCAAGAGTTTGACTCATTCTACGAAGAGAATAGAATCAAACATGAGAGAACTTCACCATACACTCCCCAACATAATGGTTTGGCTGAAAGAAAGAACCGAACCCTTTGTGAGATGGTCAACTGTATGTTGAACCAATCGGGTCAACCAAACAATCTGTGGGGGAAGCACTATTGACTGCTTGCTATGTTCATAATAGAATCACTAGTCGTGTGATTCCTACAAGCCCTTATGAGTTGTGGAAAGGTAGAAAGCCTAACCTAGACTATTTGAAAGTGTGGGGGTGTGTTGCTTATTATTGGACTCCCGATCCTAAGCGAACCAAATTGGGAGCATGAGCTAATAAGAGTATATTTATTGGATATGCTCAAAATAGCAAGGCTTACCGGTTATTGAATATTGATCCGGGTGTTGTTGTGGAATCCAGAGATGTGGAATTCTTTGAGGACAAGTTTTCTAGGGATGAAGAAAACTCTAGTAATACAACACCTACAAGTACTTCTCTAGAAATACTCACACCTCCTCCTATTGTGGAGGAACCAAGGAGAAGTACTAGGGCTAGAATAGAGAAAAGTTTTGGAGATGATTTCTATTCTTATTTGGTTGAAGGAACGAAAAAGAAAGTGACGAGAGAGGTCATCTTTTCCATTAACTTGGATGATGATCCTAAGATTTTTACTGAAGCTATGACGTCTCGAGATGCTCCTTTGTGGAAGGAAGCCATCAATGACGAAATGGATTCAATTATGGGTAATGGAACGTGGGAGTTAGCTGATCTACCCAAGGGGAGAAGATCCATAGGATCCAAATGGATATTCAAGAGGAAATATCACCCAGATGGTTCCATATCCGCCTATAAATCAAGATTGGTTGCAAAGGGCTATAGGCAACGAGAAGGGATCGATTACTTTGATACCTATGCCCCAGTTGCTAGGATTAGTTCAATTAGAACTCTCATAGTAATATCAGCCTT
This sequence comes from Lactuca virosa, assembly GCF_052849685.1. NCBI lineage: Eukaryota > Viridiplantae > Streptophyta > Magnoliopsida > Asterales > Asteraceae > Lactuca > Lactuca virosa. Next base: position 350,145,434 of record NC_136430.1, read on the forward strand.
GAAAGGATTGTACATTCATCAAATGGATGTAAAGACAACCTTTCTGAATGGTTATATCAAGGAGGAGATTTACTTGGAGCAACCTGAAGGTTTCGTGATACCTGGACAAGAAAACAAAGTGTGTAGACTTGTTAAATCCTTGTATGGGTTGAAGTAAGCTCCAAACAGTGGCATGAGAGATTTGACACCACTGTGACTGCCTTTGGTTTTCAGCACAACAGTGCTGACAAATGTATTTATTCCAAATATACATCCGATTACATAGTAGTTATATGTCTTTATGTTGATGATATGCTGATCATTGGCACTCACCTAGAAGGTATTCTCGAGACGAAGAAATACCTATGCTCGAACTTTAAGATGAAAGATCTTGGAGAAGTTGATATAATTCTTGGTATCAAGGTGAAGAGGATAGGTGGTCAGATTTCTCTGAGTCAATCTCATTATATAGAGAAAGTTCTGACAAAGTTTCAACATTTGAACATTAAAGAATTCAACACTCCTTTTGATTCAAGTGTGAAACTAAAGGTAAATTCTGGTCGAGCAGTGGCTCAACTAGAATATGCTAGTGCAGTTGGAAGCATGATGTATGCTACTCACTGCACACGACCTGACATCGCATTCGCTATAAGCAAATTTAGTCAGTATACTGTTAATCCAGGGACGGAGCACTGGAAGGCAGTGGGTAGAGTACTAGGATACCTGAAAAGGACAAGTACTTTTGAGTTGACGTATTCGTCATCTAATGGAATACTTGAAGGTTATTCCGATGCCAACTGGATTGATCACACTAGTGATTCAAAATCAACAAGTGGTTGGGTTTATACTCTAGCTGGTGGTGCTATTTCTTGGGCGAGCAAGAAACAGACATGCATAGCTCATTCAACGATGGAAGCAGAGCTAATTGCCTTAGCAGCAGCGGGCAAAGAGGCAGAGTGGATTCGAGATCTACTTATGGATATTCGTCTGTGGGATACTCCAATGCCTTCAATACCCATGTACTGTGATAGTGAGGCCACACTGTCTAAAGTATATAATGCGGTATATAATGGGAAGTCTAGACATGTAGGTCTGCGACACAATTTTGTGAGACAACTAATTGAAAGTGGTACCATCAAGGTTGTCTATGTCAAGACAAGTAGGAACTTGGCAGATCCGTTTACCAAACCTCTGACGAGAGATTTGGTTACATCTACCACGAGAGTCATGGGTCTAAAACCACAATAGAATCGGTTAGTGATGGAAACCCAACTTGATATTAGTGCTCCTAATTCTAAAGTTTAAAGGGTAACAACGAAGTCACTAACGATAGAAGGTACTATCATTAATGATAGATCCATGTGAGGTAGGATAGTACGTCGTTGCCGAGAACGAGGTTGAGTTACGACTCTTAATAAAGTTTTGGAGACATCTAAGCAACGAAGATGTTGTAAAACTTTGACTACATGATCTAGAGGTGGTGCCGCCTCAAGTGAAGATTAGTGGTTTATCTTCTAAAGGGTCATGAAAAGGGTTTATAGCGCATGGCCATATTAGCGCTCAGGGAGAACACAAAGATGACTTGTGATGTGTGGGGGTAAACCGGAGAGGTCATTAAGGTTCATGGTTTAAACCTATAAGGATACCATTGAATTGGTCTCTTCTTGTTTGTTCTCATTAAACTAGGGTTTAATCTTCGTGACAACCAGGTGACATCATCTGTCTGAGTGAAAGGAAACTTTCCAACTTGGTGGGGGATTGTTGGAAATTATAGTGGAAAATTGCAAGTTGACAAGTTTCCTCTATCCCACATTGGTGGGGGAAGAAACTTTTAGTGGGTTTATATGCCTAATCCCTTAATAGTCCTTCAAAGGATTTAGTGGATCAAGGAATGGGCCAAGCCTACGCGCGCGCCTAGCTTAGCCTAGCACTAGCCGACGCCGCGAGTGCGTGAAATGGCGCGATTTAGGCGCACTTTGCACTTCGCACGACTGATGCATCGGTTGCTGGGAGCTGAGGAGCTTTTATTTTTGACGAGTTCGGGTCAAGCCGGTTTGGCCGATCCGGTCAAATGGTTGACCGCCGCTGACTTCGTGGAGGACAAGTCAGATCAGGAAACGACTTGCTTGGAGAGCAAGCCGTCGCCCTAGGGTTTATGGGGCCGGCCTATGGGGGCCTGTTTCATGCCTTCTAGGGTTTCAATACCTATAAATACAGCTCCCTAGGAGCCGTATTCACTACTCACGAAAAATCGAAGCTCTCTCCCACTCTCTGCGTTTTTTCTTCTGGTTTCCGAGTATTCGCTTTGTGTTTGTCTATTTCCAGTGCTGTTGGAAGATCGATAGATCTGCATTAAATCCTGGGGTTTTACTCTGTTGCTTACAGCCATTAGAAGCGAAGTAAAAACTTTTAAGGACAGGAGTCCGATCCGTGCAGTTGTTTCAGTTCAAGATCAACCATCAACAGGTCGGTTTTACTTTTCTATCTTGCATTTAATTTCGTCCAACAACAGGACAGTCTTCTTCTTCCTTTCTTATAATCAGATCTAATCGCGAAGGATCGATCTGATTTTGGACGAAACTTGGTAAATATAATAATAATAATTGGATTTGTTATTTGCAACTAATCGACATATAATTCTCAATATTATTTGTCGGTTTCCTTGCATGTCTATTAGTTTGATATACAACATGAGCAACACTGGATAGAAGTGAAGAACAATAGAAAGTACTTGAGATGGACCATGGAGATGATCCTAGTTTATAGAGGCCTAGATAACAAGATTATTGTTAAGTGTTACACCGATTCTAATTTCAAACATGACTAGATGATTCTCTCTCTCAGTTAAGCTATGTATCTGTTATAAATATAGGTGAAGCCGATTGGTAGAGTTCCAAGAAGCACATGGTTGCACAATGGATGACATATTTAGAGTATATCGTCACATTAGAGAGCTCAAGAAGACACTGGACGAAGAAGTTTATTATAAACCTAGGAGTAGTTCACAATATTCAAGATCCTTTGGAGATATATTGTGACAATACATGAAATATAACGAATAACAAAGGATGCAAGAGCGATCAGATGTATCATTACATTTGTGAGGTCACCGTGTCTAAGAAGGTTGCAATCATGAAAGTTCACATGGATGATAACTTAATAGACCCACTCAGAAAGCCCATGCCAACAACAAAGCATGAGAGTCACATCATTAGCATTGGACTTCGTAATAGTGATAGTTTTGATTTGTATTTTGGTATTTGGATATTTGGAACATCTAAGTTTTTTTTTTGTATGTTTAATAATTTAATCAAAAGTCAAAACATTGGTTTTGTTTTCACATGATCATTCCATCCATTTTATCATGCATTTTTTTTGATATAAGATTATTAAAACAAATAAGATGCTACGTAGTGATCAAGAAAGAGACCAGGTTCTGTTACATACAAGTACGGCTGGACATATAAATCAAATAAAAGACAATTTAGACTAATTCATCTAAACGTTGATAAAATTTTGTTATATTTTATTACTAGCGAATAAAAATAGAACTAAAAGAAGGGAAAATACCGGCAATAGTCAAAAAATGGGGGGTAATTTCAAAATTTAGACATGAAAATGGACATTTCCAGGTATAGACATGCATTCCGCGGAGCTCCGCGGAATGTACTGTAGCTCCGCGGAATGGATATTTAGAATTTTTTTTTTTTCACATCGTTTTTTCGGTGTTTATATTAATTCCACAACTAATTATTTTCAAGAAAAAGATTATGATAGTATGATAATCTTTGCTTGAAAATAATTAGTTGGGGATTGAATATAAACCTCAAAGAATCGATGTGAAAAAAAAAAAAAAAACTGAAGATCCATTCCTCGGAGCTACCTCCGCGGAATGAGTTCATTCCGCGGAATGAGTTCATTCCTCGGAGGTAGCTTCGCGGAATGGATCTTAAGGTTTTTTTTTTTTTTTTTTTTTTTTAATACACTCATTTATTTACGATTTTGCCATTCCGAGGAGCTACAGTAGATTCCGCGGAGCTCCGCGGAGCTACCTCCGCGGAATCCATGTCTATATCCGGAAATCCAATTTTTTGTGTCTATTTTTTGAAAATACCCCCCATTTTTTTGACTATTACCGGTATTTTCCCCTAAAAGAAACTAGCTAAACGGATATAATAAACCAGAAGTCATTTCAATTACTAACTTCTAATCTTTTATTAAATTTGATTATAATTTTGAAGATATAGCTATTGACTTATCATGTCATCGTATCAATTCATTTTTATATTAGAAATTTGATAAAAACGTTGACGGGTCAACTGGACCCGTTTTAATCCAATAACTCAAAAGAGCTACTCCATCCACCCATTTTGACGGCACAATTTTGGCTAAGAATCAAGAAAAGTTGGTCAAGACTGTTAAGTGGTTCAACACAAGGAATTAGAAAGAAAGTGTTTCTTTTTATCTCATGTGAGCAAAGAAACCAGACAACTAGAGAACCAAAGGAAAATGTTCTACTATCCAGACAAAATATATGAACAAGTTCCCTTAATGATGATGAGAATCTGGACCTCCGGGAGCCAGTCTTGCCGGGGCATTTTCTAACATCGCCCTCCTCCAGTAATACTTCAAAATTGGTTCATCAAACCCGTGTTTGTTCAGTATATCACGTGTATCTTCTCTAACTTGCATGTCATAGCCATGCAAAACAAACTCCTGTTTTGAACTCGAAGCACAAATCAACAAACTTCCAGCTGCTATACACATCAAGACAAGAGTTAGATTAGTTACTTTAGCCATTCTGTATATAATTAATAAGAAGAAGAGTTCTTTATATAGAGAGAACAATTGAAGAATAGACAAAAATGGTTAGTGGATAGTATGATCATCGATGAGGAGGAATCACAGAAAGCTTAATTAAAAGGTGTCATATATATCTTAAAGGCAACCGGCCAATTCAGGAAGTCATCCAAATTGTAGTGGCACATTGTATGGGTTTATCAAATCTGATTAGTATAATATATGATCCACAAATGTGTATTTTTCTAATAGTATTAGTTGCTTTATTTCATTGTTCAACATGTGTCGAAAGAGAAGCAATTTTTAGTTAATCGTCTAGTCATCCTTTCTGTTTTCTTCTTCTTTTGGTTTATTTCTTTTCGCATGAAGTTAATACATTAAACAGATAACACATAATATATTTTACTCGCGATTTCAAGTTATATTTGTTATTTTCAACTAAAATGAATGTCTCGAGTTCTTTGTTTTGTCCTCTTTCTGGCTAATGCCAATCTGCATACGCAGCGGCTTAAAGTTCTTTGTTTTTTTTTGACATTTTCCCTTTGTCTAGCTGTGACGATTATATCTTCTTTGGTTACAAATTTATATTTTAATTCTGGTTTATATTAATTACACACGACATATCTTAAGAGAGTTGTAGTAAACTGCTGCCTGCAAGGCAATTAAGACCATTATTCCCCAACAATCATTACCCTTGCTTTAAATGAGTCCTTGTTACATTGTCAACTGGCCTTTCTTAAATCTGTGCATGCGCTTGTATACATGATTAGATTTGACTTGATCAAGAATCTCTTGCTAGATTTTCAACGCAAATGAGAGGCAGGTGTGAATATTTATGAATAACAAATAAGAAATTCAGTCTCTACGAGATTGAAGCAAATGAACCTACTGCAAGCCTACAATTCAATATCGCTGAAATACAAGGCTGAAATTGTGGGAAATCAATGGAATTATAGTAAGTTGGCAATTTTCGATTACACCACATTCATGGGAGGTGACGTTGAAATTCAAACATAATATTTAAACAATCTGATAATTAGTATTATGAACTAATCACAAATTATTTAGAATTGGAAACAAACGAATGAATAGATAATATATATGATTAAATATACAAAACGCTTTCACAAACAACCAACGATTAATATTGAAGATTAAACGTTGAGATGTCGTAAGATAATAAATTCAATTATTATTATCATTATTATTATTATTGTTATCAAGTTTCGTCCAGAAATCAGAATGATCCTTCACGATTAGATCTGATTGTAAGAAAGGAGTAGAAGCAGAATGTCATGTTATTGGACGATTTAAATACGAAACAATAATGTAAAACTGACTTGTTGATGATTAAACTTGATTGATTGTAGAAAACTGCACGAATCGGGCTCCTGTCCTTAAAGGTTTTTACTTCGCTTCTAAGGTTGCAAGCAACAAAGTAAAACATTGGGATTTAATGCAGATTTATCGGTTTTCCAACAACATTGGAAAACGATAAACTCAAAGCGAATACCCAGAAACCGGAAGAATGCTGCGATTGCTTGAGAGAGAGAGAGAGAGAGTGTGTGTGTGTGTGTGTGTTTGTGTTTATGTGTGAGAGAGAGAGAGACAGAGAGAGAGAGAGAGAGGATATTTTTTGTGTGTAAATGGGACCTCGGAGGTCCTATTTATAGTCGACGACCTCTCACAAGCCAACACGTGGCTGTTTAAATTTCGAATCAGATATCGATATTTGCTCTTATTTGAAATCAAACATGAAGTCTATCCGATCATTCCATAGGATTCTAAAGGTTTCGTATCCTCATCCACGAAGTCAACAACGGTCAACTTTTTGACCAGGTCGGTGCAACCGACTTGACTACCCGAACTCGTAAAAAATAAAAGCTCCTCAGCTCCCAACAACCGATGCGTCGTGCAAAGTGCCAAGTACGGCTAAATCGTGCCATTTTGTGCGCTCGCGACATCGGCTAGGCTAGGCGCGCGTGTGTGGGCTTGGCCTATCTTTTGATCCACTTAAACCTTTGAAGGCCTATCAAGAGAAAACCAATATAAACCCACAAAATGTTTCTTCCTCCACCAATGTGGGATAAAGGAAAATAGAAAACTTGCCTTATTCCCTTATAATTTCCAACAAAGCTCCACAAAGTAGGAAAGTTTCCTTTTACTCAGACAGATAATATCACTTGGGTGTCATGAAGACTAAGCCCTAGTTTAATAAGGACAAACAAGAAGAGACCGATTCGATGGTATCCTTATAGGTTTAAACCACGAACCTGATGACCTCTCTAGTTTACCCCCACACATTACTTGTCGTCTTTGCGTTCTCCCTGAGTGCTAATATGGTCATGTTCTATAAATCCTTTTCATTACCCTTTAGAAGATAAACCGCTAATCTTTACTTGAGGTGACACCACCTCTAGATCATATAGGCAAAGTTTTACAACATCTTTTTTGCTTATGTCTCCAAAACTTTGTTAAGAGCCTTAACTCAACCTCGTTCTCGACAATGATGTACAATCCTACCTCACATGGGTCTATCATTAATGATAATACCTTCTATTATTAGTGACTTTGTTGTTACCTTTTCAAATTGAGAATTAGGAGCACTAATGTCAAGTTGGATTTCCATCACTAAGCGATTCTATTGTGGTTTTAGACCCATGACTCTCGTGGTAGATGTAACCAAATCTCTCGTCAGAGATTTGGTAAGCGGATCTACCAAGTTCCTACTTGTCTCGACATAGAAAAATTTGATGGTACCAATCTCAATTAGTTGTCTCACAAAATTATATCTCGGACCTACATGTCTCTACTTCCTATTATATACTACATTGTATACTTTAGACAATGTGGCCTCACTATCACAATACATGGGTATAGATGACATTGGAATATCCCACAAACGAATATCCATGAGTAGATATCGAATCCACTGTAACGCCCGCAGATCCGGGCTAGTCAATTTAGAGACAATGAGCGTCAAAAATGAGTTTTTGATGGAAGATTACTTATAATAAATAATCCAAACCAAGTTGTAGAATATGTCTCAAGGGTTCCGTACATATAAAGAACGCCGAAATCCGAGTTATAACGAAGAAGTTATTACCTGTCGAAGTTTTTCGGCAAAACCGGCACGGCACCTGGAGACGTAAATAGTGAATTTACGATGGAGGACTTTTTAGCCTTAGTAATCTAAACAAGAGTTGTAGTATACGTTAAACCGAGAGCGTCCATAAAAAGAACGCCCAAATCTGACTTCATATGAGGAAGTTATGATTTTTCTAAGATTTGGCATAGTAGTGCAAGGCCCGAAACTCGAATTTTAGTTCGAGAGATTTTTGGCCTACGCGACCTAAATGAGAGTTGAAGATCTCATTAATAGGAACTCAACGATAAAAAGACAGACGGAAACGGAGTCTGTATGTAGAAGTTATGAATGTTACGTAGTCATTTAACATTATAATCTTCTCATAATGTTCAATTTAAGATTGGTCAAGAATTAGCCAATGGGGTCAAAAGGGAAGTTGTAGAGCTTGTCATTACCTACGCGTGGATATAAAGAACGTCGAAAACGGAGCTCGTATGCGAAAGTTATGGGGTTTAGAAGTCGGCAGGGTGCTGCAGGGAAGTGGGTGACGTGACCCAATCTGATGACGAAACGTGGCACCAACTCGACGAGTTGGACCAGCAACTCGACGAGTTGGGGGTCAGAAACTCAACGAGTTGGGCCAGAAACTCGACAAGTTCACCCCTTTTTCAGCCTATAAATACCCCCCGAGAGTTCCTTCATTTTTCATACCAAAACCCACTTATTCTTCTCTCTACTCACTCTCTAAACCTCCCAAAACACCCCAAGAAGCCTAGGAAACCTTTCTAGCTCTAGAAGGAAGCCTCGGAGAGCCCGGAGTCTCCGAGAAAAAGAGTTTTTTCGGTTCGAAACTCTGCCCGTGTAGAGCCCGATTTTCAAGCAAACTTCCCGGTTTCGTCAAATAAGATTATTTTTAGAAGCGAGGTGGTGTCCGAATCACTCCTTATCAGGTGAGTGCATAGTTACTTTCATCTTACACATAGATATGAAGTATTTTATATAAATTACGTGTTATGTGCGCATATCTACTTGAGATCCGTGCTAGATGAAAGATTTAAACTTCTTTGTTTTTAAGATCTAAGCTGTATATATATATTTTACACTTTGAGATCTATGTTGGATGAAAGATCTAACTTCTTTCTTTATAGATCTGAACCTTTTTCTTCAGATATAGGCTGTAGATGTATTTTGTTCACAGATCTGAACCTTTTTCTTCAGATCTAGGCTGTGGATGTACTTTGTTTACAGATCTGAACCTTTTTCTTCAGATCTAGGCTGTGGATGTACTTTGTTTACAGATTTGAACCTTTTTCTTCCGATCTAGGCTGTAGATGTACTTTGTTTACAGATCTGAACCTTTTTCTTCAGATCTAGGCTGTAGATGTACTTTGTTTACAGATCTGAACCTTTTTCTATAGATCTAGGGTGTAGATGTACTTTGTTTACAGATCTGAACCTTTTTCTTCAGATCTAGGCGGTAGATGTATTTTGTTTTCAGATGTGAACCTTTTCTTCAAATCTAAAGCTATAGAGGTATTTTATATCTACAAAAAAATATTGGGTAGAACATGGGTAGATAAATGATGAGGTATGAAAGATGATATAGGTGAATATTGGTAGCTGCATCATAACCTGTAGATGATTTTGAAACACAATGTACTCTAAACATCCTAGAAGATGCGCCTATAGGATAATATCGGCAGCTGCGCCTAATAGAGAACGTCATAATCCCGGCAGCTGCGCCTAGATGATAATATTGGCAGCCACGCCTAAAAGATAACATTGGCAGCTGCGCATAATAGATGATACTAGCAGCTGCGCCTAGTTGAGAACAACACAATCCCGGCAGCTGCGCCTAAAGGATAATAATGGTTGTTGTGCCTAATAGATGACATTAGCAGTAATGGACTTCGCGCGTATTCCCTAGGATAAACCTTAGGAATGAATGAATGAAGGATAACTGATTCTTAGGATAAACCTTAAGAATAAAGATAATGGGGATGAGTAATCAGGTTGATTGTTTGATGATTAAACATAATAATTATATTATTGTGGGTTGAAAACCCTATGTACTCACCAGGTTTCCCAACCTGACCCACTCAGTTTATGTGTATCACAGGTGTCGATATAAAGCTGCACTACACTGAGAGATTAAAGAGATGTAGACCACTAGTGATAATGAATGTAAGTTTTGTTTATGCTTATGTCTCTGTATTGACGATGATATCCCAAATGTTTTAAAATGAATGAAAATACCTTTCTTTGGAAATGCTTTGATAACGTACTCATCATGTTTTTCTGGGAACAAATTCCGCAACATTTTTATTAAAAAGTGGTACTCTGATTTTTATAAAGCATAAACAAAATCGGTCTTTTCTGGCCGTGAAAATGGGGATGTCACAGTTGGTATCAGAGCATTAGTTTAAGCGAACTAGGAATTTGTAGGATTTCTAGACTTAAACTTAGAATGCTAAGCGATGATTGTGAGATGAGTGTCTACCATATTTTAGACACGAGCACTAGTTTATTTTAGGAAAGATGCCTAAATTGCTTTATGTGCTAAATGAATTATGATGCTTTATGATGCTACCGGATCTATGGTCTGTTGCCGACCGGATCTGGAAATTTTATGTGTACAGGTTTCTAAACGTTTGATTACGGAATTAGAACTGACATGTAACTTTTCGGAGTAATAAGGAGATTTATACGTCTATCATAAATAAATCTTTTCTATCTAAATTCTCGTACTACACGTCGAACGTCTGATTTGGTGTATAGATCGAAATGGAAAGAACCCGAAGTGGAGCTGGAAACACGAATGAAAATAGGAATCAACGACCTCAACCCGAAGTGATTGAGCAGGTGCCGATAGTCGAAGTTGCACCTGAGCCGGTCATAATGGCTGGAGTTCAAGCCATGATTTGGGCTATGATGGCTGAGCAAAGGGAAGAAATGAGACAACTGTTGCTGAATAACGGAAATGAACCTTCAATTCCTGTTGAACAACCAGAACTGAATGACGGAGAGTCTGAAGAACGGAATAACAGTCGCACTGTTAGTCAGGTGGAACCCCCAGTGGTAAGAAGGAATGACCCGGAGAGGGAAATCGACCGAGATGGACGTATGTATAAGAAATTCTTGGGTGCCAAACCACCAAGTCTTTCCGGAAACCCAAAGCCTGTGGAGATTATGGACTGGATCTCCGAAATGGAGATGGTATTTGAAAGTTGCAACTGTAGTGATAAGCAGAAAGCCGTCTTTGCGGTTCGACAACTAAAGACCGGAGTCTTGAGCTGGTGGAAATTGTTGGCGGATACGATGCCACGAGGAAAAGCTTTGAAGATGTCTTGGGAAGCGTTCATGGAACAGTTGAAGATGCAGTTATGCTCCGAGATAGATCTGATCGATCTAAACAATGAGTTCCAAAACTTGAAGAAAGGGAAAATGAGCATTGATGAATATGCTACTGCGTTTACTGAGAAGATGAAGTTACTCCCATACCTGGTGCCGACTGAACTCGCCAAGATTGAGAAATTTGCTAACGGATTACCATCAGACTTTGGCCCAACAGTCAAAATGGCAAACACGTTGAAGGCAGCCATTAGAGCAGCCAAGAATGTTGAGACCCAGTTAAGAGAAAGGGGTCTGGAGGGAACTGAAGTCGGTAAGAAAAGGAAGTTCGATGGATCCTCAAGGTCCAACGAGAAGAGAAAATTCTCGAAGTCTGGTTTGAAGAAGTCCGAAGGAGGAAAAGGTGAAGTGAGATGGTGCGATAAGTGCAAGAAGAAAGACTCTAGAAAATGTGGTGATGAGGTGACATGTTTCAAGTGTGGGAAGCATGGGCATTAGGCCAATGAGTGTACATTCAAAAAAAGGGTGTGTTATGGATGTAAAGAAGAAGGGCACTACAAGCAAGACTGCCCAAAGAGGGAAGGAGCTACAAAGCCAAATGCACCGCCAGAGGCAAGAGCATTTCAGATGATCCTTGATGAAGCAGGCGACGATGCAAGGAATTAAGAGGAAGAATCTATAGAGTATCCGTATAAATAGTATCTTATGATGTAGCCTATTAGAGGCATAGTCTAGGGTGAACTTGAACACCTATGTAATCGTTTCAAGGAATAATATAAAACCTTCGTTTTGCTATCTGATGTGTTAAGCTGTTGTGTGAATTTTCATGTATGGTGACTTGGAAAATTGCGAGACAATACTTGGGACGAGTATGAGTAGGTGTGAATGGTAGTAGAGGCCTATGCTACCGGAAGCACAGGACTCACACTTGAATCAGGGAAAGTCACAAGGTTACCAAGGAGCTAGTAATTGATTCCGTTTTATTCAAGTATGTCGTTACCATCGTTTCGGTAATGACTAAGAAGATGATTGTTATTCCGACCATAGTGGTCATATCAATTGAGTCCGAATAGGATGAGTATGTTACGTGGTTCATAGAACCAAGTTCGATGTAGCATCAGACTCAAGCCAGAAGATTGAAATCAAAGCGATCAGTAGAGGTATCGCGATAACTGCTTGTAGCTAGAAATGCTACCTTTTAAGATGTGATCAGAACATGAAGGAAAGTATATTCCATTCCAGAATTTGACTCTAAGAGACCTGAGTCTAAGCATTGCAACATACGATGATAGGTCATTAGAATATGACACATTGTTCCATTGTAGTAATAAAAGAACTTATCTTAAGTTCGTATCCAGTGAGGATCAAGATTGTGACTTGAAGGTCATAATTTGGAATCTAACGTGAGATAGGGAGCAAGTGCAAGATCGAGCACCACCTGCAGTAAAGGAGTCCAAGAGTTAGATACTCATTCGAAGAAACAAGGAAGTTACGATTATTATCTAGGATGAAGAGATAACGTATGGAGTCATTATGCTGCCCTGTTTCGTTGATGATTCCGGGACGTAATCATCCTAAGGGGGAGACAATTGTAACGCCCGTAGATCCGGGCTAGTCAATTTAGAGACAATGAGCGTCAAAAATGAGTTTTTGATGGAAGATTACTTATAATAAATAATCCTAACCAAGTTGTAGAATATGTCTCAAGGGTTCCGTACATATAAAGAACGCCGAAATCCGAGTTATAACGAAGAACTTATTATCTGTCGAAGTTTTTCGGCAAAACCGGCACGACACCGGGAGACGTAAATAGTGAATTTACGATGGAGGACTTTTTAGCCTTAGTAATCTAAATAAGAGTTGTAGTATACGTTAAACCGAGAGCGTCCATAAAAAGAACGCCCAAATCTGACTTCATATGAGGAAGTTATGATTTTTCTAAGATTTGACATAGTAGTGCAAGGCCCGAAACTCGAATTTTAGTTCGAGCGATTTTTGGCCTACGCGACCTAAATGAGAGTTGAAGATCTCATTAATAGGAACTCAACGATAAAAAGACAGACGGAAACGGAGTCTGTATGTAGAAGTTATGAATTTTACGTAGTCATTTAACATTATAATCTTCTCATAATGTTAAATTTAAGATTGGTCAAGAATTAGCCAATGGGGTCAAAAGGGAAGTTGTAGAGCTTGTCATTACCTACGCGTGGATATAAAGAACGTCGAAAACGGAGCTCGTATGCGAAAGTTATGGGGTTTAGAAGTCGGCAGGGTGCTGCAGGGAAGTGGGTGACGTGACCCAATCTGATGACGAAACGTGGCACCAAATCGACGAGTTGGACCAGCAACTCGACGAGTTGGGGGTCAGAAACTCGACGAGTTGGGCCAGAAACTCGACGAGTTCACCCCTTTTTCAGCCTATAAATACCCCCCGAAAGTTCCTTCATTTTTCATACCAAAACCCACTTATTCTTCTCTCTACTCACTCTCTAAACCTCCCAAAACACCCCAAGAAGCCTAGGAAACCTTTCTAGCTCTAGAAGGAAGCCTCGGAAAGCCCGGAGTCTCCGAGAAAAAGAGTTTTTTCGGTTCGAAACTCTGCCCGTGTAGAGCCCGGTTTTCAAGCAAACTTCCCGGTTTCGTCAAATAAGATTATTTTTAAAAGCGAGGTGGTGTCCGAATCACTCCTTATCAGGTGAGTGCATAGTTACTTTCATCTTACACATAGATATGAAGTATTTTATATAAATTACGTGTTATGTGCGCATATCTACTTGAGATCCGTGCTAGATGAAAGATTTAAACTTCTTTGTTTTTAAGATCTAAGCTGTATATATATATTTTACACTTTGAGATCTATGTTGGATGAAAGATCTAACTTCTTTCTTTATAGATCTGAACCTTTTTCTTCAGATCTAGGCTGTAGATGTATTTTGTTCACAGATCTGAACCTTTTTCTTCAGATCTAGGCTGTGGATGTACTTTGTTTACAGATATGAACCTTTTTCTTCAGATCTAGGCTGTAGATGTATTTTGTTCACAGATCTGAACCTTTTTCTTCAGATCTAGGCTGTGGATGTACTTTGTTTACAGATCTGAACCTTTTTCTTCAGATCTAGGCTGTGGATGTACTTTGTTTACAGATCTGAACCTTTTTCTTCAGATCTAGGCTGTAGATGTACTTTGTTTACAGATCTGAACCTTTTTCTATAGATCTAGGTTGTAGATGTACTTTGTTTACAGATCTGAACCTTTTTCTTCAGATCTAGGCGGTAGATGTATTTTGTTTTCAGATGTGAACCTTTTCTTCAAATCTAAAGCTATAGAGGTATTTTATATCTACAAAAAAATATTGGGTAGAACATGGGTAGATAAATGATGAGGTATGAAAGATGATATAGGTGAATATTGGTAGCTGCATCATAACCTGTAGATGATTTTGAAACGCAATGTACTCTAAACATCCTAGCAGATGCGCCTATAGGATAATATCGGCAGTATCGGGAGCTGCGCCTAATAGAGAACGTCATAATCCCGACAGCTGCACCTAGATGATAATATTGGCAGCCGCGCCTAAAAGATAACATTGGCAGCGCGCTTAATAGATGATACTGGCAGCTGCGCCTAGTTGAGAACAACACAATCCTGGCAGCTGCGCCTAAAGGATAATAATGGTAGTTGTGCCTAATAGATGACATTAGCAGTAATGGACTTCGCGCGTATTCCCTAGGATAAACCTTAGGAATGAATGAATGAAGGATAACTGATTCTTAGGGTAAACCTTAAGAATAAAGATAATGGGGATGGGTAATCGGGTTGATTGTTTGATGGTTAAACATAATAATTATATTATTGTGGGTTGAAAACCCTATGTACTCACCAGGTTTCCCAACCTGACCCACTCAGTTTATGTGTATCACAGATGTCGATATAAAGCTGCACTACACTGAGAGATTAAAGAGATGTAGACCACTAGTGATAATGAATGTAAGTTCTGTTTATGCTTATGTCTCTGTATTGACGATGACATCCCAAATGTTTTAAAATGAATGAAAATACCTTTCTTAGGAAATGCTTTGATAACGTACTCATCATGTTTTTCTGGGAACAAATTCCGCAACATTTTTATTAAAAAGTGGTACTCTGATTTTTATAAAGTATAAACAAAATCGGTCTTTTCTGGCCGTGAAAATGGGGATGTCACATCCACTCTGCCTATTTGCTTGTTGCTACTAAGTCAATTAGCTCTGCTTCCATCATTGAATGAGCTATGCATGTCTGTTTTTTTGCTCGCCCAAGAAACAACACCACCAGATAGAGTATAAATCCAACCACTTATGGATTTTGAATCACTGGTGTGATCTATCCAGTTAGCATCAAAATACCCTTCTAGTATGTCATGGGATGACAAATATGTCAACTCAAAAGTACTTGTCCTTTTCAGGTATCCCAATACTCTACCCACTGCCTTCCAGTGCTCCATCCCCGGATTGACAATATAATGAATCAGTTCGCTTACAACGAATGCGATGTCATATCGAGTGAAATGTGTTGCATACATCATGCTTCCAATTGCACTTGTATATTCTAATTGAGCCACTGCTCGATTAGAATATACGTTTAGTTTCACACTTCAATCAAAAGGAGTGTTGAATTCCTTAATATTCAAATGTTGAACCTTAGCCATAATTTTCTCTAAATAATGAGATTGACTTAGAGAAATCTGATTGCTTGTCCTTTTCACCTTGATACCAAAAATTGCAACTTCTCCAAGATCTTTCATCTTAAAGTTTGAGGATAGGTATTTCTTCGTCTCAAGAATACCTTCTAGGCGAGTACCAATGATCAACATATCATCGACATAAAGACATATAACGACTGTGTATTCAGACATGCATTTGGAATAAATACACCTATCAGCACTATTGTGATGGAATCCGAAAGCAGTCAGAGTGTTGTCAAATCTCTCATGCCACTGTTTGGGAGCTTGCTTCATACCATATAAGGATTTAATAAGTCTACACACTTTATTTTCGTGTCCAGGTATCACGAAACCTTTAGGTTGCTCCAAGTAAATCTCCTATTTGAGATAACCATTCAGAAAGGTTATTGAAAGTCCCAAACTCTAAAGCTTGTATATGAAACTAAGAAGAACAATGAAGAACACAGAAGTATCATAAGAATATTTTTACCAAGAAAAGGGTTTTGTTTTCACCAAGAAAACGAGTTGTCACAAAGACGGTCACCAAGACTTTTTAAAGATACACTTAGGGTTTAACCCTAATACATAAATATATACTAATATATTCTAGTGAATTCCTTTAACCAAGGGATTGTATCCAATCTACATATAAACTAATATGGTATATAAGGAATGTATTAGATCAGATCATCTCCAGATTCGAATATCAGCACCACAACATCAGAAGCTGATAAGAGCATCAACTTCAGAGAGTCACGCTGATCCGGGCATCATCGTTAGCATAAGGGAGATCAGCTTCAACTTCAACGTCAACTTCAACTTCAGTAGATATTGCCATCGGCGTATGAGTGTTCAACGTATCAACTGAATAATGTGACATCAATGTATAACCATCAGCGTCTGGACACACTGATCAATCTTCAGTAGATGGTGTCTTCATGCCTTTGGTGCTGATAGAGTCTTTAGGGTCCTTCAGTCATCAGGGGTTGTTCTTCAGTCTTCGACATATGAACTTCCATCAACGTATCTTCAGATTAACTAACTAACTATAACTATAGTGTATATATTTTGCATCATCAAATCTATACAATTGAGTGACCCAACGATCTCCCCCTATTTGATGATGTCAAAACGGAACTAATAAAGAATGAACTAATAGATAAATACAACTGAAGTAATATGCTGATTTATGCCCCCTAGATTTAGCTTCCCCTCAGATTTATAACCTTCTTCTTTCAAGAGTGTCTTCTATTCAAGGAATGATCAAGTAACAATGTAGCAGAACTATACATTTCTCCCCCTTTTTGACAGCATCAATAAGCACTTCCTTCTCTTTTTTTGATTTTTGATTTTTTTAGGAATACATTAAACAACCCAAAATCAAAAATAAACATAAAATAAAGTTAAGGATAGGATAGGTGTATCACACTATTGTGTTGTTACAATAGCAGATCATTTACACAGTTTTACGTAGTCTCATCAGCGTATGGTTTTATACGCTGAATCATTAACTACTTCTATTAGAAGAAAAATGGTGAGAGTGGGTAGGTGCGTGTAATACATCACGGTACATGATATACCCATCGGCACAAAGTTTTCCAGTTCTGACCAGTGTATGGTATTTGACACCGAATCATAAAACTTTTAAGAAGAATGATAGGTCAAGAATTGGTTGGTTCATGTGATAGCCTACGGTACATAGTCTGACCATTGGCACACACATTCGAACTTTTATCAATGTATGGTATTGCATAGTGAATCATGAAGTTCTATATTAGAAGACTTGTGGGAGAGAGGTAGGATGTCTCAATCATGCTGAGGTGAAATCAACGTGAATCATTGATAGTGATAACCCATCAATAAGAAGTGGTTTAATCCTTGCATCATAGAGTTAGTTGCAATCTAGAATCAAATATTCACCGTCAATTCGTAATAGTACCATGTCATACCTCAGTCTAGGAGGTCAAGGACATGAATAACCTTTTTTCATTTAAAGAACAAACAAGTATTCTTACGATGATCACTATGCAATCAAGGTAAGCCACTAGGTTATGCTCGATGTTTCAGCAGAACATGAGACTTGATGCATACTTGATGCATACGACGAGCATGCTTCCAGGGACGAGGTCAAGTAAGAAATGATTAACAAGGAGAATAAACACCCAAGCCTTATAATAATTTTTCTGATCATGACTAGGCAATCTCATTTTGAAAGTTTAGACAATGCTAGATAATCAGCGTGAATGGGTTACTCAATGTCATCTCAACAGATGGTATCGCTGATAAGATATTTAGAGAAATTTAGGCACATACAACAACATGTTTCTAAGGACACTATCTAGTCATAAGTTACATACTTGGCTCAAGACATTCCACCATCAAAACATGAGAGGTATAATTATTTTTAGAATGAATGACCATACCAGATGAAGCATATGTTTCAACTTCAAAAATCATTACTACATGTTTTTCAATTTTCAGCTCAGTTGCCTTGGTCAAACTTGATTGCTCCCCCTACGCTTGTGATTCAATTGTTTGAGACACTTTGTAAGCATAGTGTATGATCATAAATCATAACATTTCTCGCCAGTTTCATTAAAATGGTGCAATGAAATTGAAAATCTTGAACTAAATGTGTATTGACACATTAGGTAGATCGTCACCAAGACGCACTAGAACCTATCAATCTTTAGCAAAAAGAACCATCATGTGATCTAACATCCATGCTATCACTTGTTCAACTGCAAATCAGTTCCTGAAACCAAAGAACTTTGAACACACAAGAAAATATGACGTTAAATTTTTGATTTGTCTCCATATCATTCTTCATTCGTTGTTGCAGGCATGACATTCCCCTCCTTATATTTCTATCAGGCTGATAGAAAATATACTTTTGAAAACCTTTGCTGAGAAGTCCTGTACACCACTTGTTTTTTATTTATTTATTCTTTTTGAATTTTTAGATTTAAAGTATAAATTATAAAAACAAAATAAACATAAGAGATAAAATTTAAAATGAAAGTAATATAACCTAAAAGGAAAAGTTAAAAAAACAATTTTTTTTAACCTGTAAAAACGTAAATGGAATATACAAAATATATAACAATTTACTCAAAAGGAAAACAACATTAAAAAATCATTTTTTTAAAAACTATAACTAATTATTTTAAAACAATAAAACCATCAAAACTAATGCTCATTAACTTAGATGAGAAACTAACGAGAGTATTTCTTTGTATGTTTTTCATTCGTTTTGTGGGGAAAACTGCAATAAAGTCTTTATATATTGATATCATAATCGATTTAGTCATTATATATTTTATTATTTAATAAAGTCCGAAAAACCAGTAATTGTATTTATTTTAACTCTTTTACCCGGTCAACGGGTCATTCAACTTTTAAAAATTACATTTTTGGTCCAGATTTCAAAATTTATTACAAAGTTGGTCCAAAATTTATACTTTTGGCCCAGATTTACAATTAAATTACAAAATTGGTCCAAAATTTACCCTCTTGGCCCAAATTTTAGAATTTTTTTATGAATTCATCCTAACTTTAGTTTTTTTTACAACTTTTTTTCTCAAAATTTTGTTTCGAATATGTTTTTTCTTTATAAAATCATATTTATTAAAAAAACATATATCCACATAAAAAATCTTATATTTTATATATAAAAACTTTTTTAAAAAAAAATTGTATACGAAATAACTATTTATAAAAATAGATATTTATTAAGTACATAAATATATAAAAATCCGTTATTATAAAAAAAATGTAGACAAACATTTATTTTACAAAAAATATATAAACAAACACCTATTTTATTATAAATACATTTGGATGCAAACACATATTTATAAAAAAATATATACAAACATCTATTTCATAGTAAACATATATATTTCTTTTGTAAAAACATATTTATATGCACGCAAATAAGTGTTTGTATACAGTTCTTTTGTAAGCGCACACACACACACACACACACACACACATATATATATATATATATATATATATATATTAAACACCTGTTTTATAATAAAATTCATTTGTAGTCAAACACATTTATATATAAAATGTATACACACATGTATTATATAAAAAAGTATTCAAACATGTTTTTGTAGAAGAAAGGTATAGAAACACGATTTTATAAAAAAAATATAGATACACACCTACTTGTGTGCATATATATATATATATATATATATATATATATATATATATATATAGACACACACACACACACACACTCACACACACACGTTTACTATGAAATAGGTGTTTGTTTATATTTTTTATAAATATGCGTTTGTATACAATTGTATTTATAATAAAATTGGTATTTGTGTACATTTTTTTTTTGTAAATTACGTGTTTGTATATATATATATATATATATATATATATATATATATATATATATATATATATATATATATATATATATATATATATATAACGAATTTGTATATATTTATGTACTTAATATATACCTATTTTTATAAATAGATATTTTAAAAAAAAATTATATAGAAAATATAAGATTTTTTTATGTGAAAATATGTTTTTTTTATACATATGATTTTATAAAGAAAAAACATATTCGAAACAAAAATTTGAGAAATTTTTTTGTAAAAAGACTAAAGTTAGGATGAATTCGTAACAAAATTCTAAAATTTGGGCCAAAATGGTAAATTTTGGACCAAATTTGTAATAAAATTTAAAATATGGGCCAAAAATGTAAATTTTAAACTAAATTTGTAATAAATTTTGAAATATGGGCCAAAAATGTATTTTTGAAAGTTGAATGACATGTTGACCGGGTAAAAGGGTTAAATTGAATACGATTACGTTTTTGGGATTTAATTGAATAAAAAAAAGATATAAGGACTAAATCGATTATGAGACCAATATGTTAGAACTTTATTGCAGTTTTCCTTTGTTTTGTGAGTACAAGATAGTGTAAAGAGAGCATGCTGGATAAATAGGGAGCACTTGCAGAAAACATTTACTTGTAGGTTTCTTTAACTCTAGTGCATAGATTTGACGTACGATAGTTGTTAGCTGTAGACTTTCATCAGTCCTGAAAAGTTCCTTAGACTATGATGTTGACTCATCTGAATAGTTGACTCTACTTTATCTCAATAGGACAACACAAAAACTGATGCTCCCGAATGAGGAACTATATCTGAGGTAGTTAGTGAAAACACAACAGGGATGAAGAGATGATACTTGAGGACTCGTACTTGTGAAGTTGGTGTGAACATTTTCTACCAGTTTGAGACTAAACTGAGGGCATCAACGTGAACCATACATCAGTTTGTGTACAAGTGAAATGTTCTTGAGAGAGCTGCACGAGAAGCAACTTGTGGACGCATTAAAGTCCTGCATGTAATACAAACTGCATTTGATAGAAATTCGTCCCCTTGCAATTATTTGACGAAAATACCCTTTCTAACTTTTTCTTTATGATGTACAACCCAACCTTATACCTTCGTTTGGAACAAGATCACAACACTTTGTATTTTTCACTATACACCTATGATATTACATGATAAAATAAGTCTTTAATTTTCTTTTTACAAGACCTGTGTTTCTTTTGAAAATCTCGATGGGCTCACATGTTGTTTGACATCAACATGATGAAAGGTTTTTCTCTTTTGATTTTTTTTACAAACAAAACCACGTGATGTTGCACCAGCTTTGACTAAAATACCCCTCATACATGTCTCTTTTTCTTCCTTTGACTTAACTCACAATCATTCCTGAATGGATTTCCAGCACCCATGCGATTTTTATGTTGAAGATACAAAATATGCCTTGCTTTCCTTGCTCACACTTTGACTTAATGTATGCAACAACTCCAAACACTTTTCTTTAGCAGCATCTTCCTCTTGTTTCAAATGGCATCAGGAGAGACCCGACTGTCAACATTGCTTCTTTCTTTGATGCATGAAAACTACAATAGAACAACGTGCATATGTATTTTTCTTGTCATATTGCTGAAAATATTGGAACAAACGAGCATGATGTATGACAAAGGAAACCACCATGTAGACTTCAAGTTTCTATGATTTTGACAGCAATGAGACCTGCTCCTTTCTTTTGACATGTTTTTATGGCCCACAGAAGGAAACATGATCAAAATGAATCTTTTGATCAGACCTACTGCAACCTTGGTTTGTTTGACAACTACTAGGCAATAATGTCCTTGGGTTGGTACCTAATGCATCACGTTAGAAGAGACAAAGACCAATTTTTTATTCTTCACCAAAAACCCACATGAACAGAGATAAAAACTCTCCTTGACGACTATTCATCAGACCACATAGACCCATGCTTTGTGAATCATGACACCATTTGCATTTGCAACTTTTAATCACACATTCTTGATAATAATCACCAATGACAGGACATGGTTGACTTTGCATCCTTTATGACGATCTTTCAGCTGGATTAGGTGTTTAAGCCCATAACTATAATTGGTATGTACTTGACCCGATGATAGCATTGTCCATTTGGATTGTAACACTCTGGAACAATTTGATAGGATGGATACTTGAGAAAGAGGTTTTTGTAATTTATTAATATATTATAAGTATAATATATTAATTGAGGAATCACATTATTTAATTAGTATTGATCAAGAATTATTTTGGTATTAATTTAGTGATCAAAAGAAACTAATTAAAATTAAAGGGACTGATTAGGTATATCAGTAATTCTTCTAGTTGGAATCATGAATCATATTGACTAGGGTTGGACTAAACTTACATGGAAGTCCATGAAAGGTTTAGCCTAAAAGGCTTATGTAATATGAAGATTCATTAGGGTTTGCATGGTTGTAATCCTAAGCTATATAAGAAGACCCTAACACCTAAAATCGGTTACCCCATGCATACTAAGAGTTGCTAGCTGATTTTGAACTCCCAAGCTTCTTTCTCAAGTCCATTCTCTTGTTCTTGGTTTATTAGAAGACATTTGAGGCATCATACTTGAGGTGCTAGGCTCCTAAAGGTCAAAGACAAGCAATCTACTACACAAGGTACTCTTCTAATTGTTTTTATGATTCAAAATGTTACCTTGCATGCTAGTTTAGGATTTATGCTTTGGAAAAACAATGTTGCATGTATAATTAGAGAAAACTTAGATCCAAAGCATTAGGGTTGTATGTGCACCAGAGGAATGTTAGAGTACATAAAACCCAACAGTGGTATCAAAGCCTAGGATGTTTTCTATCATATTGATGCAAATGTGTAATTTTCAAAGCTGAAAAACTGCAAAACTGGATTCTGCCAGGGCCTACTCGATGAGTCCATCTATGAACTTGATGAGTAGGTTCCTTATGATGATGAACTCGTCGAGTTCATAAGTGCACTCGACGAGTTGAAATGTCTGTGAGCAGAATTTTCGAGTTTTTGGCCTGTTTTGGATGAAGAACATTACCTCAAGCTGTTTTGGTACCTAAAATTCGATTTTAATGATATGGTAATTTTCATCCCCATCCAATAACATAATGTTTGTCAAATTCTAAGATAACTACTTGATTTTTGTGAAATGCTAGTTATTTGTAAAATTTGAAACTATCTTGAATATGAATTAAATTAGGTCAAATTGGTAAATGATCATAATATCATAATTGGATTAGTTATTTGATTCATATGTGTTCTTGAAAAAATTTCCATAACTTGTCCTCAAGTTATGGAATATGAAAAGTCCTTATTTATGAAACCATTAACTAATCTAAGTTATAGAACTCTAAGAGTCTTGGAAGGTTTCATAACTTGTACACAAGTTTGGAATTGGAAAGGTATCATTCATGGAACATAAAAGTTCATAAGTTATGAATTTCAAGAGTCTTGACAAGTTACAAAACTTGTTCTCAAGTTTTGGAACTTGAAAAGTTACATTAATGAAACTTTAATTCCAAACCCTAGAAATTTAAAAGTTTAAAATTCAACCCTTATACTATTATAATATTAATGTTTAATACTTATATATATATATATATATATATATAACAAGTCAGTCTTACCGTTAGTAGGCGTCATTCACGAAGCCGGTCTATAACGGGGGGGGGGGGGGTATAAGGTTACTGCCTATAAAATGGTGGTTTAATGGGTGTCCACTCTCACCCACCGCTTCCTTGACTGGTGGCGGGTCGTTAGCCGAATGGGTAGGATAGGACATTAATTCTCATTAATAAGTATAATGATAATTATTAAAGTAACTAAACTTTTATAAATTCCCAATCTTAGTTACTTTAGGAAAAATGTGAAAATGGTGCTATTCCATGAAATTGCACTTTGCACCTTGTTAAGTCGTTAGTGGAGCGTGTGTGGTTAACCGACACACTAATTTGGGACTAACAATACGTGGCAAAGGGTAACTTGATGTTAATCATGGATCAATGGAGCGTGTGTGGTTAACCGACACATTGATTACGTGATTTTGTAACATTAAGTGTACCAAGCTAATTTGCATGGTTATTCACACCTTGTTTGCGATCCTCGGCATCCCAGTCACAAACTTAAAGGGCATAATCGAGATTTAAACATGCCATTGAATCAATTTAATGAATCTCAAAAGAATCTAGGAATTTCAATTCATTTAAAACTTAATAATCAATTTCGTTTTTCATGGTGGAAATTGGTAAATCGTCATTTACCTACCTTCAAATATTTTTCAATTGGATTACGGCATCCCTCTTCCGAATTGTAAAATATTGTGTTGGGTCATAGCCTTAATATCTCAATTTGGGTGTTATAATAAGGATCCTTATCTAATCTAAAATTTGTATTTCTTTTCAGATGTCTTCCAACACTGCTTCAAACTCAACTGCTTCTGGCTCTTTCTCCCTCATGAACTTATGTGGGAGGGTCATCTTCGATGGATCGAACTTCAATGATTGGACTCAAAATGTAACACCAGTCAAAATAGGTCAATAACAATCACATGTGATTATGCCAATCATGTAATGTGATTTTGTTAAACTAGTGATGTGATAAACGTACTATGTAGTTCATGATAAATTCTAATACAAATATGAAATTTCTTTATGATACAACTCAAAGTATACGTCCATACGATTCCAAAAATATAAATAACATCTAAATCTGACTTCGCGTGAAGAAGTTATGATAGATTCTAACGCTATAAATCCGTATAACAAGAGGAATTTAAAATAGATTTAGAATTAGCTATTGGTATAAAACAAAGTTGTAGTACTCGAAAATACCTACGCATGGATATAAAGAACATCAAAAACGGAGTTCGTATGCAAAATTTATGACCTTCCGAAGATGTAGCAGTCTAAGGGCATGACACGTGGTAGAAAACCTAACCAGCTTCAATTCCACGACGTGGACAAGAGATCCACGACGTGGAACTAGTCAAAGAAACTAATCGAGGCTAGAAAACACGTGCTAAGTCTACGGGAGTGATATGTTAAGACTCCACGACGTGGACATCAAATCCACGACGTGGAAAAGTCATTCGGACACCTTTCGGAGCTAGAACGTAGATGGCGAGTCTACGAGCTGATGCAGCTCAGATCCACGAGGTGGACATGAAGCCCACGACGTGGAATTGAATTAGACAACCTATAAATAGCAAGTCCGACCTTGACACTTCTTACACCTAAATCTCTTCTCTCTCTCTCTCTCTCGTTTGTTGAGGCCATTTCGCATCCCGAGCCCGACGATCTCGAACCGCTGACCGTTTCTAGTTAGACTACATAAAATCATGCTACTAGGGTGAGTTTCACGGCCCACTTTTTAATGTTTTCGGGGGAAAACGCATGCTAAATATTGAATACAAGTTAATATTATGTCTATATGATAATATATTCGTATCAACATAGATAATTATATTAACCGGGATATAGTTGTTTTAAATATGAGATTTTGAAAATATACAACTATTATCAATTTCTTAGCATGCTATTGTTATAGTAGTATACTAATGTAGATCTTGAGTTATACTTAGGATTCTATATATATTTTGTGTGCGATATAGTTTTAGAGTTATACTCGGAAGTTCTATATGCTAATTGATAAGTATGTTGTTATTGTTGGTTTATGTCAAGATAAAACCAGGTATGTTATATGTTGTTATTGTTGGTTTTATGTCAAGATAAAACCTGATTTAACTCAAATTATAGCTGTTGTACTGCCTAAGTATTTAAGTATTAGGAGTAATGCATAAAGCATAGTCTAATAACTTAGGGTTTTAGACACGAATATGCTTTTACTACTAGAACTACCAGAACTCGACAAGTCTACATGAGCTATCGTATTCATCAACTAAGATTGGAAATCTTAGTAGAAATCCTCTGACCTGTAATCGTTAATCCCGTGCGAGAGAGGAAGTCGTGTATGAATAAGATACGAGTTGACAACCCCACTCGTGATTGCTAGCTACAATTAAACATAAGCGAGTGACGAGTTGTCCTTTTATTTGTTTATTGTTCCGACGTCGATGAAGTGTGTGGAACTTATTTTAAGATGCGAAACTTGTAGCATCAAGCAGAGGTTTGAAACTAGTCATACAGCCGCGGTTATGGACACATGGTAGCACAACTTTAGAAGCATTATACTTTGTCGGTATACAAGTATGAATGTTAAGTATAAGTTTCCCAAACATTTATACTCTAATTACAAGGAACTCATAGGCATACTACTTAGTCATTAAGTAGACAACTATACCTATACTACTTACTCGTATAGAATTGTAATAAGATTTATACGTAGCCGTTTTTACTCGTATAGAATTGAAATAAGATTTATACGTAGTAACCTACGTTTGTATGGAATTACAAACACATATATATGAGACTTATAAATATACTACTTATTTGGTAAACCATTATACCTAGGATATCTACCATATGAGTCAAAACGATATTTTCAAACTATGTTTGTACTTTTGAAACTTGGAAAAAGTATTATTTTATATCCGAGTCAAAACCTGTGGACTCACCAACTTTATGTTGACGTATTTTCAAAATGCATGTGTTTTCAGGAACTTGAAAAGCTGGTATATATTCGAACAAGAGAAGTTTTACTTTTACCCTTTCTATTCGATAAGAAGTATGCAATAGTCGGATATTATGTAATAAGTACTAGGAAAACAATAATGTAACTTTCAATCATCAATAAAGGTATGTATTTAATAAAGTTCTTAGTACTGTTCAATGTATGTTATATAACTGTGATACAAAGATGAAGTTACACCACCCGGTATTTCCGCCGACGGCCGGGGTGTGACACGAAACATCTAAATGGCCATTCGTTATGAGGACACATAATATGTCCTAGATAAAGAGCTTAAGGAGATTGATGAATCTACCGCTACTTCCGAACAGATTGCTGAGTTCAAGACCCATGAAAGGGATGCGACAAAGGTGTCGTGTATAATGATAACTACCATGACTGCTGAACTCCAGAAGTCCTATGAGGACTTTTGGCCTTATGAAATGCATCAGGATTTGTGATATCCCCATTTTCACTGCCAGAAAAGACCGATTTTGTTTATGCTTTATAAAAATCAGCTAATGCATAAATAGTAGCTAAGTTTCCGAATTGACAAGGCAAGGTTAAGCTTCCTGGATCACCCGTCTTCTTAGGTAATTTGTTCAACATGGCAGCTGAACAATTCTCATTTAGGACCACTTTCTTCACTTCTTCCATCTTCCTTCTATTAGTTAGAAGCTCTTTGAGGAATTTGGCATATTTAGGCATTTGTGCAACCGCCTCGATGAATGGCATATTAATTTGAAGAGCCTTTATGTGTTCCAGAAACTTTTGGTAGTCAACATCATTCTTTTCTTGTCTAGCTCGAGCTGGAAATGGCAGTGGAGGATGATATGGCTTAACAGGAGGCTTGTTTTTCGGTTCAGGTGGGGGACTCGTCGAGTCGGATCGGGAATTTGTGATTCTTCAGTTTCTGCTTCTTCCTCTTGCACCAACTTAGGATCTTCTTGCTGAATAGGGGCCAGAGGAGTTATAATCTTCCCACTCCTAGTTGTCACGATATTTATATGTGCGCCTTTTGGGTTACTTTCGGTATTACTAGGAAGTCCACCCGGTCTTCTCTCGTTCACTTGTTGTGCAAATTGGCCTAGCTGCTTTTCTATGTTGAGAATGGATGCTTGCTGATTCCTAAGCAGAGCTTGTTAATCTTTCTTCATAATTTGGTGTTCTCTCAACATGTTTTGTTGATCTTTTATCGCATCATCAGTATCGTTATGCCTTTTCTCGGACGTGGCTACGAATCTTGTAAGCATATCTTCCAAATCTGATTTCTTTTCTAGCACCGGTTCCTCTTTTTGATAAAAGCCTCTTTCTTTTTGTTTATACTTTTCCTCCCTTGCCTTTTTGTACTCATCATATTGTAGCCATTCTTTCTTGGGTTTTCGCCAATTATCATCATACCTATCACCACTTGAATAGCATACTTGTACTTTCCGGTTCCCGTTCTCGTCAAGGTCACAATCTTTAGTAAGGTGGGGCCCTCTACAGTTTTCACATCCCACTCTAATGGCATGGATGGATTGGTCCATCTTAGTCATTCTTCGGTCCATGCTCTCCAATTTTGCGATCATTGCTGCCATGTCATCAGTAATAGAATTCACTGCCCCTCGCGTTAAGTCGTTCCTTGGGTTATGATATTCTCTAGAATGCTTAGAGAATTCTTCAATTAGAGCCTTTATCACCGGAGGTGGCTTCTTTGTGAGTGGTCCTTGTGAATCAAGAAGCTGCCTAGTTGTCACGTTCACTCCATCATAGAAAATGGAGACTTCTTGTTGGCTATTTAGATCGTGATGTAGGCAGTTCCTTAGTAAGCTTTTGTATCTCTCTTACGCCTCATAAGTGATTCGCCAACTTGTTGCTCAAAGTTTGCTATGGCTTTCTTCAATTTTGCTATCTTTGATGGAGGGCAAAATTGATCAATAAATTCCTCACACATCTTGGCCCAAGTGGTGATGGATCCTGGAGGGAGTGATTTCAACCAATCTTTCGCGGCTCCCTTGAATGTGACTGGTAGCATACGAAGAAATACGGTGTCGCGAGCCACATTAGGGACATTGAAGTAGTCGGCTATATCATTGACCTCGTTAAGATGCTTGTATGCATCCTCGTGATCCTTCCCGAAGAATGGGATTTCCTTAAGTTGAGCAAGTATGTGGCCCTTAAGTTCAAAGGTGGTGGTAGCGGGTATTGCGGGTTACACGAGTCCTGGGCCGGTATCATCACGCATCCTTTTCTTCCATTCTCCCATGGGAACTTCATCGATGTTAGCCATGGTGTTAGCTAGTTCGCCTTCTATGTCGCTTCCTTCTTCGAATTCGCTTTCTTCCTTTTCGGTTTCGTACTCGGTATCTTCCTTCGTGTTGCTGGATTCTCCAACTTTCTTGCTAAAAACAGATTTGAGATTCTTCAACGGTGAATTCTTTGACGTTGCGGATTCTCCAACGGTTTTACTTTTGTTTTTCCTTAGAGTAGCTTCTGGGTCTTCAAGTGGGGGAATCAAAGGTGTGCCTCCTCCTCTGGTCATAAACGTACTGCAGTTAAAACAGAAAACACGAGTAAAAAGAACAAAAATGAACTAAAAACGAAACTGGGAATTCGCCTTGGACTCGTCGAGTAGCTTCGACTGCACTCGGCGAGTTCAAGGTTAAGACAGAAATTTTTTTATCAATAACTAAAAATTAGCAAAACCTAATACTTAATCCTAATAACTAAATTACTAAAGCAACAACTTTGTGCAAGATAAATCTCACACAAAGGATCGATAACACTAGAAATTAGCATTAATTCTTGAACCGTTCCCCGACAACGACGCCAAAAACTTGATGTGTATATAAATGCACTAGTTTTAGTCCTACTTTTAAGATATAATTTAAACACACAAAGGCAGTGGACCTGTCAATTGGTGGTATAATTGAATAAGCAGGGTATCGAACACAAGAAACGGTAATTAAACTAATCACTAGAATGAACTAAAACAAGTAATAAAAGTAAGGGTTTTTTCTCTAGTTTTGCAAGACTAGAAACTTACACAACTAACTATTATGCTAATAACTAACAACTAAGCAAGTAAAGACCAACTAAATTCAATGATAAGAAAACTTTTGTTTAGGTTCGATTCATTTACTCCTATGGTTGATTTTATGGCAAGTGCAATGGATTAATTGTTATTGGCTACCAATTAAAGTGATTAGGTTCACATTCGCTATTACCAATCCTTAGAAAACAGATTAATTTAAGCAGTGATCAAGTGATTAAACTAACGAATTTCCTAGTTTATTTATTCGGGTTAAATAAGACTTGTAATTAGCTAATCAAATTACTAATTCAATTAACTTCTTGTTGATGGTTTATCACACAAGCTCACACATTAATTTACCCATTTTCTAGTTAATCCTAGTTTCACATTCGCTATTCCTAGGCACATAACAATGTTTTCACACAAATTATATGAGGTAAGCAATTAAGAGATGTTCATGCAGCTTAATTACTTGCTAATTAAAAGAAAATAGCTGTGGTTAATGCATAAGGTTCTTTAACAAGCTTAATAAAACATAATTCACCAATAAACAATTAATCCAACCATAAATCAATCCATAGTTGTAAATTTATCTACCCTAAACAGAAGATGAAAAGTTTAGCTCATAATCACAGCAAATAGTAGCTCACAAATAATGTTTAATAACTCAAACATGGTTCAATTAAAAGATAAAGTAAGAAGTATACTAAATTTTGCCTTTGATCTCCTTAAAATTGAAGTATAAGGTTGTCTTCACGAATTCCAAAGCTTCAGCAGCACTTCAATTGCAGAGTAATCCCCACGGGTTCCAGAGAGAGGTTTTAATTCGGCAATTTTGGCTTCTATTTATAGTCTTCAGAAAACAGGGGCTACTCGCCGAGTAGATAACCGACTCGACGAGTCCCCTTTTGGAATCCGTATACGGAAAGGACTTTGTGTCTTGCTTCGCGAACATTCGTAGGAACTCATCGAGTATTCGATCAGACTCGCCGAGTTCTTTAGGATTTTGGCTCCTTTTCTTCTTTCTTCAATTCCCGAGCTTCCGATTGCATCTCATGCATCCTTTTGCTTCCGAGCACATCTTTTAGACTGAAAATACAATTTAAACATAATTAAGTACCTTTTGTCCATAAATTGCAATAAATTAGCTAGAAAACAATAAAATTCTAATCGAAATATATAGCTAACTATGCACATATCAGACTTATTTGGTCCGGTCAACGTCCTCAGCATCAACATAAATTCATATTGTCTAGTTGTGATCGATGATTTCTCGCAGTTCACGTGGGTCTTCTTTTTGTCCAACAAGGCTGGGTTGCTGACCTGATTAAGAAGTTTATTGTGATGATAGAGAACCAGACCAACCATTGGGTGAAGGCGCTCAGAACTGACAATGGGACAGAATTCAAGAATGCTGTTCTCGATCATTTTTGTGCGGAAAAAGGGATAGTGCGTCAATACAGTGCCGTTCGCACACCACATCAAAATGGTGTTGCTGAGAAGCGGAACAGAACACTACAAGACGCTGCAATGACGATGTTATGTGACTCCAAACTTCTGGTTTTCTTGGGCCGAGGCGATCAACACGACATGTTATGTTCAAAATCGTGTTCTGATCAACAAAGCTCAGATGAAGACTCCATACGAAATTCTCTACGGTCACAAGCCATCTGTTAGTCACTTCCGTATCTTTGGCTGTCCTTTCACCCTCCTTCATCTGGAATCCAACCCCAAATTCAACGCCAAAGGCGATGATTATTACTTTGTGGGGTATGCTGCTCGCACGGCGTACATGGTCTACAACAAGAAGACAAAGCAAATCATAGAATCCTTCGACGTGCGCTGGTTGGAGGAGAACGAGACGGATGCCAGAGTTGTTCCAGATTGGTTGTTTGACTACACATCTCTATTTAAATCATTCAATGTATTTTCAGATGATTTGTCTGGTTCCAGTTCTGGTTCGAAGACTGTGATTGAAGATGAAGATGAAGAATTTGTCTACAGACTGCCGGTGGTGTCCTCTACGACTCCTATAGTGGATGCATCTGTTCCAAACGATTCGTCAGATTCTCCGAGTCATCAAACGAATCCAGATGCTGATGCCACTCCTCTTACTCCTGATGAAAGAGAGTTCATGTCCAGAGATGCTTCCGCTGTTACTCAAACATTTAAGGAACTTCTCTTTCCCGAACCGATTGCAAATGAGTTCGTGGCAAGCCCCTCTCATGATTCCAGACCGTCTGAGGTGGATCATTCAACAGATGATGGATTTGTCGATATTCACAACCTTCCCGTAACGCTCAATGACATCAACCAGGAGCTACCTTCCAGAATTCAACGCGATCACCCGATCGAAAATGTCATCGGTCAGCTGGGAGACGGTGTTCGAACATGGAGTCAGAGTGGGGATGTCAATACATGTCTCTACTCTTGCTTCATCTCTCAAATAGAGCCAAAGAACGTCGAAATGGCTTTGAATGAGCCCAGCTGGGTGGATGCTATGCATGAGGAGTTGAATCAATTTGAAAAGCTGAGGGTTTGGATG
This sequence comes from Lactuca virosa, assembly GCF_052849685.1. Taxonomy (NCBI): domain Eukaryota; kingdom Viridiplantae; phylum Streptophyta; class Magnoliopsida; order Asterales; family Asteraceae; genus Lactuca; species Lactuca virosa. The sequence goes on from NC_136430.1 coordinate 350,177,954, forward strand.
TTGGTTGAATTACCTAAGGGCAAGAAGTCACTCGACACGCACTGGGTTTATCGAAACAAGCAAGATGATTCATGGGTTATTGTGCGGAATAAGGCCCGATTGGTTGTACGTGGATGTCACCAAATTAAGGGTCTAGACTACACCGAAGTTTATGCACCGGTTGCTCGCTTGGAGGCTATTCGTATTTTCCTTGCGTATGCCTCTTATATGAACTTCACGGTTTACCAGATGGATGTCAAGACTGCCTTCCTATACGACACTGTGAAGGAAGAAATCTATGTTGATCAACCTCCTGGGTTTGTCAACTCGAAGTTTCCGAATCACGTCTACAAGTTTGACAAGGCTTTATACGGGTTACATCAAGATCCAAGGGCGTGGTATGCAACTCTTACGAAGCACTTGCTCGAGCATGGCTATTCACGGGGGACAATCGATCAAACCATGTTCATTAAGCATGTTGGTGCCAATCAGATTCTTGTTCAAATCTACGTCGATGACATCATATTCGGGTCAACATGTCCACAGCTATGCAAGGAGTTCGAAAGCGTGATGAATAAGAGGTTTGAGATGAGTTCTCTGGGGGAAATGACCATGTTTTTGGGGCTTCAGGTCAAACAAGACTCAACCGGAATCCTTTTACATCAAACCAAATATGTTGAAGATATGCTAGAGAACTTCGGGTTTCGAGACGCAAAACCTGCCTTGACACCAATGGCCGAGCGACCTCTGTTGACTCCAAAGGGCGAATCCGTAGATCAGACTGATTACTGATCAATGATCGGATCGTTGATGTATCTTACGACGAGCAGGTAAGACATCATGTTCGCGGTTTGTCAATGTGCACGATACCAGGCTAATCCTAAACTTTCACATCTTATTGTTGTCAAAAGAATCTTTCGGTATCTCAAAGGCAACCCAAAACTGGGTCTTTGGTATCCGAAAAATTCTGAATTTGATCTATATATGCTTTCGCTGACAGTAATTACGGAGGCTGTGAGCTTGACAGGAAATCAACGTCGGGGGATGTCAATTTCTGGAGACAGGCTGGTGTCATGGCAGTGCAAGAAACAACATACAGTCTTAACCTCAACGACAGAGGCGAAATACGTAGCTGCTTCTGCCTGTTGTTCTCAAGTTATCTGGATACAACATCAATTACTGGATTACGGTTTGAATTTTCTAGAAACCCCTATTTTTTGTGATAATGAAGCTGCAATTCAAATTGCTAAAAATCCAGTCCAACACTCAAAAACCAAGCACATCGACATCAAAGTGCATTTTATCAGAGACTGTTATGAGCGCTTGCTCATTCAGTTAGAACAGGTTCCCACAGCTAATAATGTGGCAGATCTGTTCACAAAAACGTTTAACAAAGCTCGATTCGATGTGCTTGTGGGATTTTTGAAAATGATACGCTTTGAGGACTAATTTTTGTTTTAGGTTAGTTTAAATTTCCGCATTTAATTTTCATTCTCACCCATGCACAAATTTAGGGGGAGAAATAAACAAAAACCAAACAAAAATTAGAAAATAAAAAAAAAATCCAAAAACAGTAGTATTTCTGTAGGTGATGTGTTGGGAAGTGATATAATCATGTGATAACAAGCAATTTGAATCTGTGTAAGGTACCAAAGTTGAATTGTCTAGGCTCTGTGTTCGATGCGTTGGTAGGCATGAAAGATTCATATGGACTTGACTAGGTACAGATGAACTTAAGGAATCTAGAGACTTGACAAATCTTGACCTAGATAGATCCGTTTAGCCTGACAATACGACGCTTGGGTAGGTTGAGCAGGGAGATATACATGAGAATCCATCGGTTACACTAAATAATCCGTATCTAGAACCGTGGTTTAACTTTTCCTCGATGTGCGGACTTTGTCCTTAATTCCGGTATTGACGGGGCGACTGGGGAATTCCGATAAATTAGGTCTGTAGAAGGTTATTTTATTGCTTTCTTTCTGTCAGTCATATGTTGCCTCCTCTGTGTAATCGAAAGATCCGACCTGGACTGCAACATATGCAATTATATTTTCTCTGCATCTTCTATCTATGCAATTCTTCCTGTCTGTTAGTCATATGTTGTCTCCTTTGCGTGATTAACAATCCGACCTGGTACACAACATATGCACCATTCTACTTCTCAATCCCTCCAAACTCTAGCTAGTCATATGTTTCTCCCTCTGCGTGATTGGAAGAGATCCGACCTGGGTGTACAGCATATGCATTCTAAATCTGTCTTCTCCCATAATAATTGTCTGCTCACCTAAAGTAAGGAGTATTTTGGAAGTCCCTGATTATTGGGGTATATCAGGAAGCGGGAAACATGTTCTAGTACATCTAAAATTGAACAATCACTAGGTTGTCTGTAGATCTCGCTGCTCAATTTAGGTGGACAACAATATCCTTGGTCGTCGTCAAATGAATGGTCATTAGGAATTTTATCTAGAAACGTAAGGTCACAATGCCTTGTCATTTATAGTATGTCAAAAATTTGTCACAATCTTTCGTATTTAAGTGGACCACAATACTGGCGATCGACCAGATCTAGACATGAAGGTAGAGGTACCGATAAACGGATTTGGGCTGTCTAACAACTTTGATCCCAATCTCATAAAAATATTATTAGCATTGGTAAATGAGAAATTAGTGTTAATTCCTTTTAATTTCAATTTTAATTTTAAATTGTATTTTTATTTTGCTAAGAAAATCAGAAAAATTAAAAAATTTATAGTTTAGTTTAAAAGTCTTAGATTTTATTTTATTTTTATTTTTATAGTCCTCAAAATGCATTATTTTTAATTTTTTTTTGTTTTGGGCTTGATTTTTGAGGCATCTTGGGTTGCAACCCAAATGGATGGACCGGGTATGGTCCATGTATAAAAGGAAGGTGATAATGGTTGTAAACTCTTCTTTCCCCCATTTCTCAGTGTGCGGCCGTAAACCCCTCCCGAATCCTCTCATCACTGTTAAATCGATCCATCTAAATCCGTGTTTTTAACTCGAAATTGCTTGTTTACTCTTGTAGGTATGCTCATTGCGATCACCGAAATCATAATCTAACACTAAAACGACCATGAATCAAGCGTTTAATCGAAGAATTTGAACTGTTCGGCGTTTACGGCTATTGAGTCGTTTACGACCATTGAAGGGTTTATGGCCATAAACCCGTGTACGACCGTACACTCCTTCTTTGACCGTAAACCCAATTTTTGAACATAAATTCTTGTTTTTAACACTTAATCAACATTAAAAGCCTAATTAAATCATTTAAGGAGTAAAACCTATACTTAATTGTTTGAATCTATTGTTTTCTCACTTGGTTTGGTTAAATGTAGATCAAAATGGCTGAACTTAAGTTTGCTGACAATCACAACTTGGCGATCTTTTTGGTGGACCCACCAGCAGCCCATGGTGATTTTAAGTCCATGGTGCATGGTTTGAAGAAGTGCTGCCTAGCGTCTGCTCTAACTTTGAATCCTGTGATCTACCAAAGTCAGATTAAGGATTTTTGGAGCTCTGATATGGTGAGAAAAGGAGATGGTGACTCAAAACTTGTTGAAGCAACTGTTAAAAGAAGGAAAATTATTGTTACAGAGCAGATTATCCGAGATGTTAAGAGAATTGAAGACCAACCAAGCTTTCTGAATGAGATTGAAATAGCTCAAGCTGAAGAAATCATCAAACAGATGGGTTATGAAGGAGAGTTTCCTCCAACCATCAAGAAGCTGTTACCACCTTACTGGAGGTTTCTAGCCCATGTCTTTGTGAGCTGCATCTCGGGTAGGAGATCTGGGGAGGATGAAATTTCTCTACTGAACAAGGGTGCAATCGCCGCTCTTGCCGCGGGTCTTGAATTCAACTTCTCAAAATTTATCTTGCAAGAATTGATCGGGAATATTGAAGGAAAGAAAAGAGATAAATTCCTTATGTACCCAAGATTCCTACAGTTGATCATCAACAACAGCTACCCGGAGATTGAACAAGAAGGAGAAACACTAGACATGAAATCTCTTGGGTCAAACACCTTTGGGTTAATGAAACAGAACCGTAAGGGTAAATATTTGTTCGAAGGAAAATACCCTTTTGGTGATATTCGGGATGTTTGCAGAGTTAAGTGATGCATCTGAATCTAATAAATCCTCTGACCGTATGGAATATGAAGATGATGTCATAACCGTCACCGAGCATGAAGATGAAAGAGTTCCTCCTGTTGCAATCGTAGCAGAGGAACATGATAACATGATAAATGTGGAGGTTCAAAGCGATTTCAATGAGGGTGAAAAAGCGGATGATGATGGTGATGATGAAGATTTTGATGATGATGGTTTGTTTTTTGGTGGAGACTTGTCTGGGGCAAATGATATTGACTTGTCTTTTAGTTTTGAAAAAGGTAACTGCCCAACAAATGAAGAGCTTGAATCCTTCCTTAACGATGTCGATGAAGTTGCTCAATCGGCAACAGAGACAAGGGAAGTAGAAGATGTTCAAAAAGCAGTGCCTCCTACATCTTCAGATCAGACGGGCGGTGCTTCATTTGACATGGATGCAGCGTCAAGGATTCCTCCCCTTCATGCTGCTATTCCAACCTCTCTGCCGTCTGAGAGTAATCTTGCGCTGACAATTGCGTCCCAGCCTCTGTTGAAGAGAAGAAGACATGATCCGAGGCCGAGAGTACTTATTCAGGAATAGGCTTCGCCGACACAGCCTGCAATCACAACACCTGTTACTTCTCCAATTTTTCAAACATAAGAAGAGCCAAGAACTATGTTTGAAACCGGGAGCTCTTCAGTTCCTGGTAGTTCCTCCCCACCAAGGCCTGCACATGACATCGCCTCTGTGAGGCTTGCAAGGGCCTTGGTTGCACAAGAAGAAACAGACCTTCCTCCTCGCGGAAAAGGCATATCAATCGAGGAAGGTAACACAGAGGGAGTGGAGCCATCCAATGCAGAGCTCAAGGTCGAGATAGGAGTGTTAAAGCAGACAATCATTGAAAAGGATCTCTTGATTGGTAAACTTGACGTTCGACTTTTGGATGTTGAAGCAGACAACAAAACCAAGTCAAAGCAGATAATATATCTCTAGACTCACCTTGGAGCTTTAACTGAATGCTATTATGATTTGAAGAATAAACTTTTTGAAGAATTTGGCGACAAGTTCAAGTCATCAGTCGAACAGCCTGCAGCCACTGAAGATTTTTCCAGTGTCCCTATCCAGTCTTCTTATCATGACAACCCTGTGGATCCACCACCTCCCAGAACCACAAGGATTGTCGATCGATTCGAAAAAGAACCTGTAAATGCCAACTCTCGAATCACAATCAGGCATGCTAAGAGAAAGACTATGGCTGAAAAGAGAGAAGGATTGCTTTTTATTAAGAATTCTGATGAGAGCCGCAGTTTTGACAAACCTCAACTCACTGTAACCGATCTTGAAAAAAGAAGGTTCGGGGACAAATTTGGCGATCGATCGGGAATCAAGATGTGGGAATACAAAGACGAATTAAAACTGTGGATGGTGAAAAGAAACTCTAGTCACACGGAATATTACAAGGATACTCAAGACTTTTGTTCCTGGACTAGATTTGATCTTACAGAACTTTCGGTTGCTCCATTTCTCAATCCGACTCACAACTCTGCAGCTTTTAAATTCAAACTATTTCTGGAAAGGCAGGTCAGGGAGAAAGTTGCACAAGAAGAAACAGACCTTCCTCCTCGCGGAAAAGGCATATCAATCGAGGAAGGTAACAAAGAGGGAGTGGAGCCATCCAATGCAGAGCTCAAGGTCGAGATAGGAGTGTTAAAGCAGACAATCATTGAAAAGGATCTCTTGATTGGTAAACTTGACGTTCGACTTTCGGATGTTGAAGCAGACAACAAAACCAAGTCAAAGCAGATAATATATCTCTAGACTCACCTTGGAGCTTTAACTGAATGCTATTATGATTTGAAGAATAAACTTTTTGAAGAATTTGGCGACAAGTTCAAGTCATCAGTCGAACAGCCTGCAGCCACTGAAGATTTTTCCAGTGTCCCTATCCAGTCTTCTTATCATGACAACCCTGTGGATCCACCACCTCCCAGAACCACAAGGATTGTCGATCGATTCGAAAAAGAACCTGTAAATGCCAACTCTCGAATCACAATCAGGCATGCTAAGAGAAAGACTATGGCTGAAAAGAGAGAAGGATTGCTTTTTATTAAGAATTCTGATGAGAGCCGCAGTTTTGACAAACCTCAACTCACTGTAACCGATCTTGAAAAAAGAAGGTTCGGGGACAAATTTGGCGATCGATCGGGAATCAAGATGTGGGAATACAAAGACGAATTAAAACTGTGGATGGTGAAAAGAAACTCTAGTCACACGGAATATTACAAGGATACTCAAGACTTTTGTTCCTGGACTAGATTTGATCTTACAGAACTTTCGGTTGCTCCATTTCTCAATCCGACTCACAACTCTGCAGCTTTTAAATTCAAACTATTTCTGGAAAGGCAGGTCAGGGAGAAATTTGCTGGAATGAAAACCGCATAGTCTCTTATTAGAACAGACAAGGATATGCTCGATCCCCGAACCAACGAACCTATGAAGATTGTGTTGTGGCCGGCAACCAAACAGTTAAAAGAAATTCCTATTCCTCTTCACTTTCATGAGGGATATCTGGAGAAAATGGAATTTTGGGTGTACGATGAGGCCACAACCACAACTATGATCAAGTTTAAAGAATGCGTTCTTCGTTTTTATGACACAAAAGATCTTCTGCGGTTTAGTGAGAGAGATATTCACACCTTGGCTTGTCATCAAGTTGTCTGCAAGTCGGAGATTATGGAGCCGGCTTCCAAGGAGTTCACAACAATGGTGGCAAAAATCATTGACAATAGACTATGGATAGGGGCTAAGGGAAAACAGATGTGATGCTGGTAGAGAAGCCAAGATAGGAGAATACTGAGTTCATGCTAGCCACAAACCAAGGGGGAGACTGATAGGTCATAAGTTAGTGGTTTGGGCTAGGCAACCATTCTTAATAGAGTGTTGGTCTTGTATTGTACATTTTGGAGTTGTTTGCGGTTGTGTTGGTGTTCACGGCCATGAACGGGTTTACGGACGTGAACGCGTGTTCAGCCGTGAACCCTGTTCACGGCCAATCTGTTCCTATATATAGTGTCAGAGTGTGTCAGAGTCTGTGACATATTAGAGGTGTTTACGGTCATAATGTGTGTTCTCAAGGTGTACTAGACGTTTCTTCTAATAGACGTGTGCATTGCTTGATAATCTTCTTCTTCTTGATTCTTGTTACTATTTTGTTTTGATCACTGGTTTGGATCATTGAATTGGGACTCTACAAATAGTATAAAGAAACCAGTTGAGTTTTGAATAAATTCGTTAAAAGGAAAATCATAGTACTCCGAGAGATAAGAACTTTGAGATGTAAAAGGTCAAAAACAGAGTCCGTATAAAGAAGATAAGATTTTTGGAAAAACATAAAATACGGGTTAAAAACGAAAGTTCAAGTTTGACAATCTGATACTTGTTACTTATTACCAGTTGACAAGAACAATTACGAATTCTATTAACTGATTAACTGGAATGATAAAACCCTAGCTAGGTGATTAGAATAACAAGAATTTGAAATAAAACATTCATTAAGTTCAAAACTTAAACAAGTAGATAGAAGCACAAAATGAAAATTAGATCTGATAACTATCACATGAAGAGTACTGGTCCATGCATAACTGAAAACTAGGTTTTATCCACACATGGCTAAAAATGAATCTAAACTAGTAAAAAGAAACATTAACTAATTAATATTCTAAACTAAGTGTAGGAGATGATTCACAATTTTTAGATCTTCGTAAAGTGCAAAAAAGTGTCAGAAATTGCGTTCAAAAGTGTTTTTCGTCGTCTGGAGCCGTCTCTCCTTCGAATATGATCAGGATGGCCATATTTGTATGCAAGCCAGAAGCTTCTGGAATAAGAAATCAGAAAATGAGATCGCAAATATTCAAGTTTTTTCCAGATTTGCCCTTAAATGCAGTACGATGCTATTTCTGAAGTTTCGGGAGTTTCATAAGAAAAATGCGATCGCATATATGCTATATGCGATCACAGGAATCATTTTTTTTCTCCAGGTGAAATTTTTGGACCTTACAAAACCTTGACACATTTATGTTAACGCAGATGTCAAAAATGCAATCGCAGATTTGGGTTTTCGACTCGATTCGGACGCGATTCCTTAGTTTAAGCACTCCAAGTCATTCCTTAGCATCCTTATTCAGTTCCAACTCCATTTTGGATCCAAATATGCATCTAACTGGTCCCAAAGTATCTCTCTAATCGAACTATCTGAAAAGAACACAAAAATGCTAGTAGTACAGGAATTCTGATAAAGACACGAGCTGAACATTATTTAAAGTAATGACATTAAAATGTACAAATTATGATGCTAAATGCTAATAAAAACTAGCCTAAAAGATGCATAAAATGGAATTTATTAGTATGATGGCCCTTATTGATGAAGTCCATAATAACAGCTTGAGTACGTTTTACACTGATCGTTATCAAGCTGGGAGGGAGTCAAAGTTACAAAGCTGAAACTCCTCCTCCATGTGTTAGGGCCAGGAGTATGTATGGTACTTGTACAGTGGATGCTCTAAACACATGACTGGTCTTAAGTTTCTCTTGGCTGATTATGTGGATAAAGATGATCATGTTGTTATTTTTGGAGATAATAGTGAAGGAACTATGAAAGGACTTGGAATAATAAAGTGAAAAACAGTTGAACTGAAGGATGTAATATAGGTCAAAGTCCTTCAAAACAATCACATCTCTATCAACCAACTGTGTGATGTTGGATACAAAGTCCTTTTTGACGGTGATGAAGGAAAAGTCATGGAATCAAGGAGCTCAATCGTGCTTACTGCCTTCAGGAAAAATGTCATTTACAAGCTTTAAATTTATTTTTTCCTGACAATACGGCTTTATGCTTTCTTTACATTGCTTCTTGCTATCTTGAACTACTAAACATAAGCTTCTAATTTTTATTGTATTGCTTTAATTATAAAACTCTTTGTGCTCATTCTTTCTAGCTTTCAATTTACCAAAGGAGTATACTTTGTATTTTGTATTACTAACATTTACTATGTGTGTTCTTCCCTCTCACTCTCTAATTCTAAGGATCTTTTGACCACTTCTTGATGTTGACCATCATTTATTTGTCCTTTGGGAAAGGATCAACATATCCAGCCTTTGGTGCAGGATCTTCTCAGTAGAGCTGTTTGGAGCTGGCTCTGCATATTTTCTTCAACACCAACAACACTCTTCCTGAAGTTGATGATTATGCTGAAAGACACTAAGTTTTTTACTATAGCGTCAAGATAAGAAAGACCTATGTCCAAACTTGTTTTTATGGACACTTGTATTACCCTTCTCACACAACCTATCTCTGTTTCTATAAGATGAAGTGAAGTTAGGTAACATGGAACATCTATTTTTCATTGATGCCACCACTATCACTTTGTGTTCCCATCTGAGATTCGAAGACCTCTTTAGCAAGACAATGCTCCTCATCGCTTCTAGTATTGTCTTGGCGACTCTCATAACTTGAAGATTACAAATATTGGAACCTTATACTCATTGGTTAGAAATACTGCTATGTTGAATCTCTTATGTTCTTGGTGAACATGAAGCTTGTAATCCATCTTAAGAACTTCAATAAGTGGAGGAATTTATTTATGTTTTGTTATTTGTTGTGATTTTCTTGATGTTGTTTGTATCTCTTTTATAGACTGTGATAATGGGAAAGTATCTCGGAGAAAGGAAGCTTAATAATGGCCCTTCAAGTCAAAATATTTGTTGGATCGAGTCTTTATTACTTATCTGAAAAAGTTGCATGGTTATTATTGTGGAAATCTTCCTTGGTTGACTAATTCTTTTGGTTTTATCTGTTTGTCTAATTATTTTTCTTATTTTTATTTCATTAGTTTTCATTGTACCTCATTAAAGGATTTAATGGTGAATATGATACGGAAGATAAAACACTTCTTGTTGATGAGCTGACACCGTTTATGATTCACGTTGATATCACCTCAGCGTGATTGAAACATTCAATTTCTCTCCCATAAATCTTCTCCATAAAGCTTTATCATTCAACTTATGAAACCAGATGCTGATGAGATCTTGAAAAGTATGTGCCGATGGTTAGGCTATGTACCATAACTTATCACACGCACCAATCCATTCTTTCTCTATATTCTTCTTTATAGATTTACGATTCAACGTATGAAACCAGACACTGATGAGAGCTTGAAAAATATGTGTGATGGTTAGGATGTGTACCGTAGCTTATCATACACACCAATCCTTTCTTACCCCATCTTATTCTTTAAAGTTTTATGATTCTTCAAAAAAGACCAAACTTCCTCTTCGCTTTTACCCAGGACTGCATGAAAGTGGATCTTCAGTCTTTTGTATTCTTCTTAGTCCTTGAAACTTTCAGCGAGTTTGAAATGACTGAAAGTGAACATCAGATGATTTATTGGAAAATCAAGATGATTGAAGTCAGAGTTTTCGATATCATAGCTTTTCTTTGGTCTCTTCATAAACTCATTAACCTTATCAAGCACAACAATTTCAATAGTTTCATAGCACCAAGCCTTATTAGGATCATCCTTGTTCAAGCCTGGTGGATCATTCACCCTTTGATTCATTATTCTGTTCACTTGCGTTTGCCTTTCAATTTCAATATCTTGCTATCTTTTCTTCTTTTCTGTGGAAGGTTCAACATGGTACCCTTCCCTTTGTCTTTGGGATCAACTGTTGAGATTGTTTTGACAATAGCAGAATTTCAACTTCCCTCACCAATCGAAATTCCTTTATTCTGTAATCTCGACCAATCCATATTTTCTTGAGGATCATTTGTTGTCTTTGTTGTTGCTATTGATGTAAGTGGTTTCATTGGTATCGTTGTAGGAATTTGATTGGACAAAACTTTCCCCAAAACTACACCTGTATCTTCGCCAGATCCATTAGAAGGACCAACACCTCTGTCACACCCCCGAACCAGGACGGCGGAAACGTCCGGGGGCGGATGACGTCATTGTATAGTATCATAACAATTGAATATGAATGAAACATAGTAACCAAACATCATACATTAAAAGATACCAACATACATTGTTTATAGATTGTATTTGGTCACAAATTTACACAAAAATGACATAAAATATGATGTTCCAAAATGTAGCAAATATCCAAAATCCATAGCCCAAATACCTGCTCACTGAGTCCATGAGAATACAAGTCGTTTTGAAAAGCGTCAACTAAAAAGTTGGTGAGTTCATAAGCATATTTTTATAAAAAGCTTTGTAACATATTTGATTGTAATAATTTGTAAAACTTCAGAAAATCCGATATTTTCTGTGAAAAATGGTTTGTAAGTCTCGTTCTAAAACTGTGAATAATTGCATGCGTGTCCTTTGTTTTCTTTTATTTGTAATTAGAGAGAGTGTGTGTTCCCAGAAAATCCCATATTTCCTGTTTTATGAAAAATTGTAGTCTTAAAACCCTAAGACTGGGATGGTGATATTAATGTACAAAAATATGAACGTAGTTTTATATTTTATAAAACCAGTGAAGTGTATAATTTCGTAAATCCAAAATAACATTGTTAATCCATATGTGAGTCGTTACAACCATGCTTGATACGACTAAAATTCTTGTCATGACGTTGTTCAGGCGTCGTATTCGGTAAGATATTTGTCACCCTAGACTGGCCCCGTCTAGCTGTAACGAACAGCTCAGGTGTGGGGGTGTCAACCCCGTATACATCTATACACAATTACCTCGCTCTCCCTCCAGGAGACTATGGTTATAACTACAGGACTTACGGTGTACGCTAGGTAGGTACGGCGAAGGAAAGTCTCACAAGTGACTTAACAGATTTACGCAAACTTTGACTCCCATTATTGAATAATCAAATTAACATTTCTAGTGTAAATTCGTGACTGGAGTTTTATGACACGCGTTTTACAGCTTTATGACATACGGTTTATATTTGTACTTTTAAAAGCTTTATGATGGACAGATTATGACACACAGATTTTTCTGTCGTAATAAGTCTGTTTTGTATACCGTTTTGGTTAAATTATTTACAACACCTTTTACAAATAATCATTTATGGACTAGTCTACTTGTAAAATATGTTGTGTAAATAGCATAATCCTCTAAGTTTTTAACCCACAAAAATGGTGACAACATATTACGACTATTTTACTAGTAAAAATTATTTTTAGTAAAATAATCAAGTTTTGTAGTTTGCTTAACACACCAAATTTAGTTTAAGAGTTTTGTAACACAAAATATACCATTTTGTTGTGACTCTAGCATATCACGATTTTCACCAAAATACACATAAAATCTTGAAATTTATTACATCCAAATATTTGTGTAAGTATAAGTGTTATATGTCCACAGTTAACCATTTTTTAGTGTAACACCCCTATTTTCGCCATTTTAGGTGTTTTAACATGATCCCAAAAACTTTTATAACACAAATACGTTATTAAGATTGTCTTTGATTTTTAACATACATTAAGCACCCTTTTTATTTGAGAACTTATTTTAGCTTCCACTCATAACCATGATACATGAAACTTTCCAAAGGATAGATTTACTCTAGCCTCATGAGGCTTGTATATCTCGAGTTTATGGAGTGTTAGCATGAGGTATTCAACATTTCAACCACAAGTAGTTACATAAACACACAAGTGCATGAAAATATCCAAAGATATAAACAAAACTTGACTTATATTACCCCCCCCCCCTCCCCAAAAAAAAGGATGAAAAACACAAAAATAGTGGGGTATGAAGCTCACCTTGGTTGATTTCGTGTGGTAGGAGGAAGAAGAAGGAAATTTTTGAGCCTAGCCTTGCCTTGGAGAGATTCTCGAAAATAGTAGTGTTTCTAAGAGCTTAACACACAACAAAAGTGTGTAAACAAGGAGTTGTTATCATAATAATTTTTAGATTTACAAGAGTTACATGAAGGTCTTACCAAACTTATGAACCTTTGAAGAAGACTCCTTTGAAGATGGTACACACACCTACAAAATTTCAGAGGAAAAATGAGAGAAGTTTGAGTTTTTTAGAGGAAGAAGTGGGAGGAGTTCTTGAGACTAAGTGAGGGAAAATGAAGTTTTTGAGGTGTGTTGGAGGGGGGTCGGCCGATCCTAAGAGAGAGGAGGGAGAAAGAAGTTGACCTATGGAAAGTTGATGGGATGTATGACTTGATACATGGAGGTCCATAGCTTAGTTACATGGGAGATAATTATGAGGTGGCTAAGCATTTTCCCTTATCTTTTTTTTATTCAAACTTCAACCGAACTCTAGGGCTCTCGGCCCAAAAGAGAGCCCAAACGAAGTGGGTTTCGATTTTTGGCTTGGACCAATAGGAAATTTTGGCCCAATAGGAGTTTTCGGTCCATTAAAGCCCACAGGTAGGAGTTTTCGGCACAGTAAGGCCTAAGGAAGGGTTTTCGGCCCAATGGAAAGCCCAAAAGAAGTTTTCGGCCCAATGAAAAGCCCAAAAGAAGTTTTCGGCCCAATGAAGAGTTATCGGCCCAATAGGACCCAAAGAAAGATTTTTCGGCCCAATAAAGTCCAAAGAAAGGTTTTCGGCCCAATAAGGCCCAAAGGAAAGGTCTTGGTCTAATAAGGGTTTTGGGCCGAGGATTTTTGGGCTAAAGCCCAAAATTGCTTGGACTTAGCTATTGGATCGAGTTTTGGACTTGCATGAGGCTATTTCAACTTGGTTCACAAGGTATGCACATATGAACTTAAATAACATTGTAGTTTTGAATTTCACTAATTGGGTGTTGCAAGGGTTACATGGAGGAAATTGTTCCGTACAAGAATCACAATCTCAACCCTAATTTTGCTAGTTGTGACAACCTCTTTCTCCTCCTTGCGAGACATGCATAGAACGTGGAGCTTTTGTTGGTGGGCAAATAACTAAATTCAAAATTGGAGCCAACTATGCTTTGAAACTTGACTTAATAGTCGAAACCATAGTAGAAATAGATTCTCGAGAGATCGAAGATTGAGACGAAAGAGAGGCTTTCGACAAAGTCTTTTGAAAATCAGAAAGAGACTTTTCAATCTTCTCAAATACTTTTTCATCCTTTTAAGTATTGACCTTGAGATCATCAGTATAATCCTTGTTGAAAGTAGTAAGATCTTCAATAAAATGAGTTGTTGTACTTGCCAATACATCAACCTTTTTATCCACCAAAACACAATAGTTATCCAGCTTTTGAACCTCTTTGGAGACCAAGTCTCAAAGCTCGTTAACCTTTAACCCAAGATAGGCTTTTGAATCAGACACCATCTTTTAAAAGTTTTCATGATGCTCTTTCACAGCATCACGAAGTTTGGATATCTCGAAATCAAAAGTACGAGACTGATATGCCAATCTCTCGTTATTTCTCTTATCAACATTTTCAATCAAAGTTCCCATGCAAGACTCTTGAGCTTTCAATAAGTATTCGACCTCAACACCACTCACAGCGGTCATTCCAGCAGTATCACTCAAAAATTAAATAATAGAATTCATCTTGCAATTGAGAATTTTAAATTTTTTACTCGACATGATTGCCTCATCAGGTACACCACCTTCTTCCGGATTGAAATGCATATCAGCAAACGAAACCATCATAATATCACCATCTTTTTCGTTTTCAGGAACATTCTTCTCAGCCTTAGTAGATTGAGATGAAAATAAGGTAGTGATAGGTTCTTGCATCACAATAGCAAAAGTAGGAGAAACTGCTGTAGTGGATGAGGTGGAATGATAGATGTTTGTGGTGGTGAAGTTGGTGGTGGTGGTGGAACAGCAGTTGTTTCAATAGTTGTAGTACATGTGGTTGATGTTTCGAATCTTGTGTTCCCTTCACCCATATTATCATTTACGTCCTTATTAGATAAGTTCACACTGATGTTTAAAGTTTCTTCCTCCTCCATATTGTACTTGCAATGCGAAAGCTCGGGTGGTGTGACTTTCGTCTTCTCAGTGATTGAGGTACTTGGTTGCTCACCAGAACTGACGTTTACATCCGTATTTGATACGTGTGCATTAACATCAGGAGTACTTGTCTCCTCGAAAGTCGATTTGATAGAGGTATCCTTCCTTGGTGAAATGTGAACTGAACCATCGATTTCTGTATTGGTTGCTGTTGGGTTTTGAGCACTATAACACTCCTATGGTGCACATGCAACCCTAAATGCTTTGGATCTATGTTTTCTCTAATTATACATGCATTTTCAATTTTTCCAAAGCATTCTCCTAACTAGCATACAAATTGTCAAATGAACAATACAACTAGTTAGAGGGCTTACCTCTTAGAAGGAATTTTAGTTCTTGACCTTTGAAAGCTTGAGCACCCCAAATGTGATGCCTCTAATGGTTCACAAACACCAATATGCAAGAGGAGGCTTGAGAGAATAAGTTACTTGCACAAAATCAATTTCACTCTCTTGGAATGTTGTGGCAACCGATTTTATGCTAGGGTTACACTTTGCAAACCCTAATGCTCCATGACTTTTCACATTCTTATGCTCCATGGGTTAAACCTCCATGGACTATCCATGGATTATCTCATTGGTTTACCCCATCCTAAATAACCATGGATCATTGGACCACATTATAGGAATGATTGATTTACATAATCAATCCCCATATACTTAATTAGTCTCATTTGATCACAAAATTAATTCCAAATTAATTCTTGATCAATACTAATTAAAGAATATGATTTCATATTAATATATTATACTTGTAATATATTAATAAATCATAAATAACCTTATTCTAAAAAGTCCATCCTATCAAATTGCACTGGTGAAGGCAATCCAAAAGGACCATGCTACAATCGAGTCAAGTACATCCCAGTTATAGTTATGGGCTTAGACACCAAATCCAACAGTCTCCCACTTGGATAAGTCTAATAACTATAGCTGCCAACGCGACTTCAGGATCCGACTTAACAATTGTAAGCTTTCAAAAGTCGATGTCGAACTCTGACCTAGTCAGTGACGCGTCCTTCAGATAAGGGATCATATACTCCTCTGTTCTCAAGATATCTATGCGGACAAATACATGGAACATAGTCATACTTATTGTCCTGCAATTTGTTTCCCGATTTCCGAATCGTCTGACATTGAACATAACTGAACACATCAATTTAGTTCTGACCAGGCCCGACACATTGTCAAAACAGAATCATCGAGGGGCCCAAGATATTGCTTTTAATCCTCTTAGGATAAAAGGAACAGATAAACTTCGACATTATATGCTTGTACTAACTACTCATCAAATCATGCACAGCGACACGTTTTATAACATCAAGTTACTGATGCGTTTTCATGCCATCAATGCACAACCAACTCGTAGTCAACAACTCATATATCTTGGTTTGAAGATTATATGATATTATCGTCTCACAATTACTCGTGATAAATTCCATGAAGTAATTCAGGTGAGCGCGGGTTGAATCCAATACTCAAATCTTATTTCAGGAGCACTTATGAATGGTGTAGCAAACTTTTGCTATGTCTAAATCCTTAGAAAATCTACAAGCCAACTCATGGCAGTCTTATTTCATACCTACTTCCAACGTATGATCGACTGTGGATAGTTTGAATAGTTCTTATTATTCTGGAAGTCAAAACATGCAAAATGAAACAATAGTAAATAATTGACACAAGACAGTAACTTTACTTATAAATAAAACTCCTTTTATTTAATCATCAAATGTCAATTACAATTTAGCTATTACAAGTTTCGATTTATCTAATTACTAAAACTAATATCGTCAGTTAGCCCAATGCCCCTCGCATGCTGCAAGTGCTTAACGCTAGTTAGTCCCTTTGTAAGGGGATCTGCTGGGTTGTCTTCTGACGATATCCTCTTCACCATGAGATGTCCTTCTTCTACTTGATGTCTTATGAAGTGGTACTTTCTGTTGATATGCCTGGATCTACCATGATCTCTCGATTCCTTGGTTAAGGCAACCGCCCCTTCATTATTGTAGAAAATTTCCACAGGCTTCTTTGTGGATGGAATGACTCCAAGGTCTCCGATGAAGTTTTTCAACCATATCGCCTCCCTCGCCGCTTCACTTGCTGCTATGTACTCTGATTCGCACGTTCAATCAGCTATAGTCTCCTACTTGGAACTTTTCCATGTTACTACTCCTCCATTCAGGGTAAATACCCAGCCCGACTGAGAGCAGAAATTATCTTTGTCGGTTTGAAAGCTAGTGTCACTATACCCTGTCACTCTCAAGTCATCACTCCCACTGAGGGTAAGGACCCAGTCCTTAGTTCTCTGCAGGTACTTAAGAATGTTCTTAACTACAGTCCAATGAGCTTTACCAGGATTCCCGTGATATCTGCTGACCATACTCAAAGCAAAGGCCACATCAGGGCGAGTACAAGTCATAGCATACATGATCGAACCAACTGCGGATGCATATGGTATATGAATCATCTCTGTTATCTTAGCCTCTGTACTCGGACTCTGAGTCTTACTCAGTTTGGTATTGATTTGGATAGGTAAGTCACCTTTCTTGGACTTATCCATGCTGAAACGTTTCAACACCTTGTCCAAGTAGGTAGTTTGACTAAGTCCTATTAGTCTTTTACTCCCGTTTCTCAATATCCTTATCCCCAGAATATAAGCACCTTCTCCGAGGTCCTTCATAGTGAAACACATCCCAAGCCAGGACTTAACCTCCTGCAAGGTTGGGATGTCGTTTCCTATGAGCAATATGTCATCTACATACAATACCAGAAAGCTCACTATACTACCATTAGCTTTAACATATACACAGGATTCATACTCGCTTCTCGAAAATCCAAACTCTTTGACTTTCTCATCAAAACAAAGATTCCATCTGCGAGAAGCTTGTTTCAATCCATAAATAGATTTCTCAAGCTTACACACTCTATTAGGGTACTTTGCATTGACAAAACTCTCTGGCTGACTCATGTAAACATCTTCAGCCAACATTCCATTAAGGAAAGCGGTTTTGACATCTATTTGCCATATTTCATAATCATGAAATGCAGCTATGGCTAGCATAACCCTTATAGATTTAATCTTTGCTACTGCTGAGAAGGTCTCATCATTGTCAACTCCATGAGTTTTAGTATATCCCTTCGCAACCAGTCGCGCTTTATATGTGTGTACTTTCCCATCCATGTCGGTCTTCTTCTTGAAGATCCATTTGCACCCGACTGTCTTACGACCCGGTACATTGTCAACCAAGTTCCAAAATTGATTGTCATGCATGGACTGAATCTCGCTGTCCATAGCCTCTTTCCATTTTGCAGACTCGGGGCCTGACATGGCTTCCTTGTAGTTGTTAGGTTCATCCAGATTTACCAGTGTGCTATCACTGATAAATGTATCACCTTCAACTGTTATATGAAAACCATATAACACAGGTGGAACACTAACTCTACTAGAACATCTCAGAGGTACGAACTGGTCATTTGGTTCAACTGGAGTTTCCTCCTCAGGTTGACTGCTAGTGTTTGAGGTTCCTTCACCGCTTGACTCTTGAAGCTCTTAAAGGTCAATTTGCCTCCCATTGTTTCCTTGGCCTATGAGTTCTCTCTCTCTCTCTCGAAAGAATCCTCTCCTTGCAATGAAGACAACATTGTCACTCGGTCTGTAGAAGAGTTATCCACAGGATTTCTGTGGGTAGCCAATGAAAATACATCGCTCACTCCGAGGTTCGAGCTTGTCGTGAGTTTCTTTTCTCACAAAAGCCTCGCAACCCCAAACTTTGATGTGGTCTAATGTGGGAACTTTCCCAGTCCACATCTTGTGAGGTGTTTTGGAAAACTTTTTGGTAGGGACTAGATTAAGGATATGGGCGGTAGCGTAACATACACGTTAATAACCTTGTTCGATTATCGTGTTTTGTAAAGCTTATTAGCTTAAAATGAATAATAATATATGATTTTGAGTGTTGAGTTCTAACAAGATAGTTTTATGAAGAATTGAAGTAAAACTATGTTTAGAATCATCCGGGAAGTATTGGAAGTCTTATGAGATTCCAATCAAAAGTCAAATATTGAAATTCACGAAAATATAAAGTTGGAAATAAATAAAAATAATGTTATTGAAAGTTGTAGATTATCTCGTTAGATGAAGAAGTTATGAATTTTTACGGATTTTTACTGTCCCGGTCTATTAAAAATAATTTCAAAATAAAGTCAAAATTAGCCGACAGAATCTAAACGAAACTTGTAGAGTATAATCTCGCCTACGCGTGCATATAGAGAACGTCGAAAACGGAGCTCGTATACAAAAGTTATGAATTTTTGAAGTTCGGGACACAAAAACTGAGAAATTTCGCATGTGCATGGCTCGGGTTCGGCCACGTCGTCCCATTCCTCACGAGCCTACCCTGTGTCCGACTCGATGACTCATCCGAAGCGTGGCCCAATGAGAATCCGACGTGTGTCGCATCCATGGCGTGTCCGAAGCGAGCCACGTCTCGACTGCGAGCCTCCGACGCGTGCCCTCCCCCTCGCCTGCGAAGCTGCCGCGTGGCTTCTCTTCCTCCCTTCGGATCCGAGCCTCGCACCTATATAATGGAGGTGCGAACCCTCCCGGTTTTGGTTGGTATTTTCCATACTTTTTCACACTAAACTTTATTTTAAGCCCCTTTTAACCCCCCGAAGCCTCGGTAACCTACCTAACACCCGAAGAACGTCCCGAAGTGCCCGAAGACCCCGAGAAATTTATCTTTTCGGTTTGAAGTTCAACCCTTGCAAGGCCCGGTTTTCAATAAAGCTCCCAGTTTTCATCGAAGAAAGTTATTTATAGGAACGAAGTGCTGCCCAAATTACTATTTTAACCTTCGGTTATTTCACGGTGAGTTCAAATTATAGGAACAATTGTATGTTATGTGTTATATGTGCAATATGCTTTCCCGTGTTATTATGATAATGAGCTATACATTTGACCACGAAGTGAATGATTAAGCATCACTTGGGTATTGGTATGTAGCCTTTGACCATGAAGTGAATGAGTAAGCATCACTTTGGCACTGGCAGAATGTTAGATAGGGCTGAAAGCCTGTAAATTTTAGCAAAATGTTAATTCAGAAATCGTTTATTTTCTGTGCCACTTGGGCTAAAGTCTTATTGATGTATATCAAGTTGAAATTGTTGTATCTCATTGATTGTAAATCTTTGAATCAGATCATTGGTTGATATGGAAAACTTGTCACATGATTCACATATGCCTTTGTTGTTCTTTGTTCCTCTTTGCTTCTGTCATATTGGTATATATATGGCATAACGTTATATTGTATCTATTTTTGAACTCACTAAGCGTCACTGCTTATCCCTCTCAGTGTTTAACTATTGCAGGTAATAAGGATCCAGTATAGACACATACTGTTGGAAGATTTAGAATAGTTCATAATATTACTTTTGTTTTTAGTGATCGTGTATGTATAAAATTATAATTTCCTGGGTAGTTATGTAATATACTAAAACTTAGTCGGTTTGTATCCAGTCTTATGTAATTAAACTATCAATGTAAAATATTGTTTATGAATATGCATGTAGCATGTTTTGGAGTAATATAATGTAGTTTTAGAGAAGGGTTCTCTCAATCATGGTATCAGAGCAGTAGTTTAAGTGAACTAAATACCACAGATTGGTATTTAGACTTAAACCATTGGAAGTTCAATATATGAACGGATTCATTGTAAGCATATGGATACAAACCATAGGATAGACTTAGGTAAAGTATTAGGTACTGATAAATCCTAATATTCTAAAATATTATATTACTTCAAAATTTCAGAACAATGGCTGAACAAGTGGGTAGCCATACACCAGAAGTGGGTGGAGATCCTCGTCCTGATGAAGTAAATACTCCAGCATCCCCTCGTGAGGAGGGACTCTTGGGTAAACTTACTGGTGTTATTCGGCAGACTCTCGAAGAACACAAAAAGAATGGTGATAAAGGCAAATAGAAAGCCATCGGAGAATCTTCAAAAGGGGAGGCGAGACGTCCTTCATTCAAAACTTTCAAGAGTAATGGTGCTACAGAGTTTTTAGGTGTTGTTAATCCCATTGTTGTTCTTACATGGATCCAGAACACAGAAAAAGTATTTCGTATCTCTCATGTGGTTAATGAAGACAAGGCTAATTACGCCTCTGCAATGCTTATCGGAGAAACATTAGTCTGGTGGGAAGCAATATTCGAAGCTCTCAACGAGTATGACCAAGAGAATTTATCTTGGGAAATGTTCAGAACTCGTTTGCTTGGAAAGTATTGTCCTCTAGGCATGAGGAGAAGATTGGAGAAAGAATTCCTCGAGCTTAAACAAGGAGGAATGACTGTGATTGATTATGAAACTCAATTCAATCAAAAAGCACGGTTTGCCGCAAATTATATTCCAACTGAAGATGATAAAATTCAGTTATTCCTAGATGGACTACGGTATGAATCCACGATTTCGTGGCTAATGGGGATGTTCTGTCATTTGATAAAGTTGTTGAGTATGCTCGAAAGCGTGAGCATGACTTAGGATCCTCCCCTTCAATGGGGATACATACTATCTTTTCATAGCAAAAGAGTTCAGCGTGGTTCTTTGACAACCAATCCATGCCGAGAATAATATCAAAGTTGGGCAAGGAGATAGGAATCAGGTTAGCAGGAAAATTATAGCCTTCAATTTCTATTACACAATTCCTATAGACTTTATCAGCAAGTAATGATATACTTCCCGCAGTATCCACATGAAATAGTTGTGCGAGTGCATAGCAAGCAATTTGAAAGGAATCCGCAAATTCACGAGACACAAAAGAATCTGAGGCACCAGAATCAAATAAGATGTGAGCAGGTCTAGAGTTGACTAGAAATGTACCAGTCACAACATTCGGGTCTTCACGTGCCTCCTCTATGGTAATCTGAAATGCACGACATTTAGCTTTTGGCACCTCCTCCTTTTTAGTTGGAGTACTCTTTGGTCGTTGAACAGGAGCTTGACTTCTCGCCGGTTGTTGAACAGAAGGTTGACTTCCCGTCATTTGACTAGTAAGAGTAGGGCAAAAACGCTTCCTGTGGCCAGCAACACCACAAGCAAAGCATGTAACATTATTCATCGGGTAAATGGACTTCATGTGACCTACTTCTCCACATCCATAACAGACCACTAATCCTTTTTCTAATCTGCATTCGCCCGGATAATTCTTTCCACAATTTCGACACGATGGTGATTGAAGAGAAAAAGATTGTGATCTACCGCAGCCACGAGGGGTATTATGAGTTTGCACTTGTTTACCAGGATTAGTTCGAATAGATAGAGCTGGTGGAATAGAGGAAACAAGAATGGTTCGATCAATACGTGGATGCTTCGGAACAGAAAGAGTGGCACCACGTATTTCATGTATGTCTACGGTGAACAAAGACTTAAAATCATAAAAATAATCTCTTTCCTAAAAGCTCGTAAATTCATATCGAAGGGTGTTCTATTTATCTGGCCTATACAGTTGATATCTCAAAAGAGGAGAAGAAAACAGTAAATGATGTTCCCGTTGTTAATGAATATCCTGATGTTTTTCCCGATGATTTGCCTGGACTTCCTCCGGATAGGCAAGTAGAATTCCGAATTGACCTTGTGCCAGGTGCTACTCAGATTACAAAGACTCCTTATCGTCTTGCGCCAGCTGAAATGAAGGAAATGATGATCCAACTACAGGAATTACTTGACAAAGGCTTTATTCGACCGAGTACCTCTCCTTGGGGTGCTCCAGTGTTATTTGTCAAGAAGAAATACGGTTCGATGCGAATGTGTATTTATTACCGTGAGCTAAATAAGGTAACTATCAAGAACAAGTACCCACTACCTCGCATTGACGATTTGTATGATCAACTTCAGGGTGTTAGCTATTTCTCGAAGATTGATTTGAGATTTGGCTATCATCAGTTGAAAGTACACGAGTAGGATGTACCGAAGACTGCTTTTCGTACTCGATATGGGCATTATGAATTATGTTGGGTATTTTGTGTTGCGTCATGGGCTTTGTTTTTGTATATCCGGATTGGGCCTGTCCATCCGTGATTATTGATTAGGGTTAAGCTATTTATAGTGCATGCATGTATGCCTTAGAAACGATCGTCATTATTATTATTATTGCTTTGTAACCCTAAACACCTCTACAGTCGAAGTTCTTAATCGAGCTCTTCTGAGGTGTTAAAGTTTAATCATTCGACATCAGTTAAACCATTCATGTGTTCTTTATTACGTTATTTATTGCTTTTCTGCTTAGAATCAATCGATCCTACTAGAACTTTGTTCTAACAATTGGTATTAGAGCTCGCCTTTGACAGCAGGCATATTGCTGGTTTTCCTCGAATTGGGTTGAGATTTAAAGGATACATCTCTCCCTTGCGTTCAGACTTCAACATAACTCTTTTGGATTGCTTTTCAATAGTTTCTGATCCCTCATCATCGAATGAAACTTTCAAACCGGTTCCCACAACCAATTGAGATACATTGATGAGGTTGTGCTGCAATCCTTCCACGTAAGCCACTTTTCGAATTGTGAATTCTCCGTAGGTTATCATTCCATATCCTTTGATTGTGCCATAAGAATTGTTTCCATACTTCACACATCCACCATCCTTAAGGGAACGAAACTCCCTCAGCTCTTCCCTTCTTCCTGTCATGTGACGTGAGCAGCCACTGTCTATGTATCATTCATCATCGAACTGCTCGTCACTTATAACCTACAAATTCAAGCAGATTTAGGAACCCAAAGTCTCTTGGGCCCTGGTGAGTCTTTTACAGAAAAAGGAATAGCAACAGAAAGATCAACCAAATAAGTTCTTTTTATTAGAGTGGTTTCGTCTTTTCTTTTGATGGTATACACCTTGATTTTGTTTTTATCTTGTTTAAATTGTGGTGTATCAGATGGTTTGTTGTTAGATGGATTTGGAATATTCTTTTGAGTCCTAGGGTTAGCTGACTTTTTCTTATTATTGATGTCATAATTTGAATCAAGCTTTCCCTTTCCTTTGATGTCCTTCTTTGAATACGGCTTTCGTTGGCAGCAAGGAGGACCGAAGCTAGACTTTTGGTTTTTAGCCTTGACGTTGTGACCGAAACTGGATGTTCGGTTCTGAGTTCTGGTGTTGGAACCAAAACTGGATGTTCGGTTCTGAGTTCTGGTGTTGGAACCAAAACTGGATGTTCGGTTCTGAGCTTTGGAATAATAGGAGCTTGGACTAAAATTTTCCTTTCGGTTTGGCTTGTCATTTTCTTTGACATTTGACTCTTTCTTGGAAGGAACGTGGTTAGGGTTTTGAGACTGCCAAAACCGTTTTTGCTCATTCAGATTCTTCATGTATCTCTTATTTCTTTGGCGTTTCTGTTCAGCCAGCTGCTTTTGAGATTTATGAATATTGAAGCTTGATTTTGGCTTCTCCTTTTGAGCTTCGGTTGTCTTGGAAGATACATTGGATGCCTTCTTTGGTTCTTCTGGTATCGCTTTTGTTCCACTCGAGCTTGGTTTATCAAAACTTGAGGGTTTGTTGATGGGTTCAGCAACATATCTACCTCTTACCCTCCATGAGGTTCGCTCCGATAAGCCGACGGTTTCGTCTGCATTATCGATAGGGGCGGACCAGAAGTAATCGTCGCACCCTTCAGCATTGTCTGTGTCGACCAAGATTTTCAATTCTGCTGTTTGTTTTTCAGTGACCCCTTTAACAACATATACTTGATTTGGCACTGTTTGAACTTTCTGATAGACCATTGCTTTCTCTTTGAGTTTCTTCGACTTTTCCTTTGACAGGCGAGCATATTCAACCGAGTTCTCAGATATGAGTGGTTTTTCATTCTCGGTTTCGCTCTTCAAAAATTCAGAGCAATCAACCACATCTTCCACCGAGATTTCGCTCATCTCACTTTCCTCATCAAATTCAGACGTGTTTTCTATATTCATTTTATGTTCTGAAATTAATTTGGCGTTAGACGAGTCAAATGTTTAAATGGTCTCGGACTTAATTTTCAACCTCTCATTTTCATCTAAAAGATTTTTGAGCATACATTTATGTTCCTTAGAGTCAATAAAGGTCTCTATCTTGTCTAGTCCAATTTTATAAGTGATGGAAGTCTCTTCTGAGGACATTATGGATTCACACTCATCGATGACCTCATCCTCCTTAAATTCAAGGAGGGGTAAGATCATCTTATGAATCTTTTTCCCTATTTCACAATTTAAGTGCAACTGAGTAATATTCGTATATAAGCGTTTAGCAATCAAGAAAAAAACATTTCGTTGTTTCAAAAACTTTAAATTGTCTCGTTGCAAATAAATAATCTCATCCCTAGCCCTAGTTAACTCCGTCTCCTTCAGCTCAATCCACATCCTTCTCTCCTCACTCTTCGAAGACACCCTGCTGAGTTGGTCAGTTAGGTTAGAGTTCGCTAAGCGAGTTTGCATGAGACTACCACTTAAGTTAGAAAATTTAAATTTTAGTTCATTTAATTCTTCTTCATAATTTGTTACGGGAACTTTAAGTCATTCAAGGATGGATTGTACCTTTTTGATCAGCCGATCACAGTCGTTGATCCTCTCACTCACAGGCTTGGCTGCAAAACACTTGTCCTCAGTCAGGTTCGACTCCTTATGCTCACCTTCGGTTGGTCTTCCAGCAGTAACCATCAAACATTTACCAGCCGAACTAGTAGCTTCCTCTCTCGCCACGTAAGCTCTTCCATGTATGGGTTCTCTCACTTCTTCATCCTCAGAATCGGTTGACCAGACTTCAACGCCACTGAATTCATCTTCATAAGCCTCATCATCTTCACCGTCCCTTTTCTCAGCCATCTTCCTCAACATGCAATCTTTGGCAAAGTTGTTCTTGCCATGACAATAATTGCAGTCGAATCCAGAGTCTCCTACAAGCTTGCTTTCTTTCTTGTCATCATCCTTTTGAGAGGTGTTCTTCGTTTCTTCTTTCACCTTATCAGAGCTGTAACTTCCTTGCCAATTTCGGTTCTTATTGACAGGGAACTTCTTTCGTGCAAACTTCTTTGGGTTGATGACCATCATTGCATATTCTTCGCCAGTAAGGTCACACTCAGACATATCTGAATCCTCCTCTTCTTCTGCTACACTTTTGCCTTTTGAGACAAGGGCCAGTGATCCCACACCTGAAACTACCTTTGCCTCCTTGGTTACCACTCTTTCATGGGATTTAAGAATACCCATCAGTTTCGCTACCGAGTATGATTTAAACTGTTCATGAGCTTTCACCGTTGAAACCACTACCATCCATTCTGGTCTTAAACCATTCATGAAGGTCACTTTTTGCTCAATCAATTTTCTTTCAATGCCATGCTTGATCATCTTGCTGAGGAGATGATTGAAGCGATCGAAGGTCTGTATCAGTTTCTCTTCAGGTTTCTGTTCGAAAGCTCCAAATTCTGAGAGCAACAAGGTTTGGATCGAGTGTTCTAGATCCTCATCGGTTGAGTACAGTTCTTTTAACCTATCCCAGATTTCTTTAGCCGTCATGCATGAACTGACTAAACGAAAAGTGTCAGATTGCAATGCGAATCTGATCATTCTCATGGCTTTTACGTTACATAGCAGCTTATCCTTTTCATCTTGTGGAATCTTCTCTACGTCCACCAAAAGCTGATTATATTCTTTTTGAGTCTTCACTGTCCTGTTCGTTCCAGAATGAACAAACGGCCCAATCGTGATAGCTTCACAGATGAGATGACCATTATCTTCAGATCCAACTACGTAATCTTCAAAGTGATGCGCCCACACTTCATAGTCTTGAGTGTAAAGAATGGGAACCCTTGTAGTGGATCCAATGCTGTTGGAGATGTTGATGGGATTAGTTTGGGAATCGTCGTGAGACATGATGAGCCTTTCCTTGGAACTGCTAGAATCAGACCTGTAAACTTGAGATTAGGGTTTTATCAAACACAAGAGTTACCGTCGATAGGAAGAAGACGACTTCTTTATATTCGATAAAAGCGGAAACCCTAAAGAATTCTTCAAACAGAAGGAATGTGTATTGATTACACAGTCTCCTGCTCTGATACCAATTGTTAGGAATAAAATCCGAGATGACGAATGCGGAATATCAAGAACAATCAGAATCAATCATCACAATATGCAAGTAATCTGATAAAGGTTTTTCTTGTATTGATTATGAGATGAGCGTACAGAGAAAACCCTAATCTGGTCAAAAGCTTACACCAAAAGTAAACCTAATGATTATTTATAGGGAACAATAAATATATACCATAAATATAAAATAAATGCCTAATATAAAATCAATGCCTTAGAAGAGCTCGATTAAGAACTTCTACTGTAAAGGCATCGTCGGGAATCATAAAATGATTAACCCTAAAAAGGCTTCCCTAAATAATCAAATATGCCATATCAGTTTCAATATCCCAAATACTCAACAGAGTTTTTAGCTGTATACTGCTATACTGAAACTTAGAAAAATCATAACTTTCTCATACGGAGTCAGATTTTGACGTTCTTTTTATGAAAGTTCTCGGTTTAACGAATACTACGACTTTTATTTAGATCACTAAAGCTGAAAAGTAGTTTATCGAAAACTCAGTTTTTACGCTAAATAGTGTTTTGCCGGTTTTGTCGCGGATCTTCGATTGGTCATAACTTCTTCGTTATAACTCGGATTTCGATGAGGCTTTCGCCTAAATGTTTCTAACGAGATAATCTACAACTTTCAATAACATTATTTTTATTTATTTCCAACTTTATATTTTTGTGAATTTCAATATTTGACTTTTGATTGGAATCCCATAAGACTTCCAATACTTCCTGAATGATTCTAAACATAGTTTTACTTCAATTCTTCATAAAACTATCTTGTTAGAACTCGACACTCAAAATCATATATTATTATTCATTTTAAGCAAATAAGCTTTACAAAACACGATAATCGAACAAGGTTATTAACGTGTATGTTACAAATACATCCTCCTTTTGAGGATTTCGTCCCCACAATTACAACGATTTAAACAAATGGGGATATTTCGCTCTTATTTCATTCTTATTTTCCCAAGTAGAATTTGGGCCTCTATGGTGTTTCCACTTGACAAGCACCAACTCCACTTCTTTATTACGTAGATTAGTTGTTCTTTCGTTTACGATCTCTTCAGGCTCTTCTACATATGTTAACTTATTATCTAGTTTCACCTCGGATAACAGAAGCGTTTCATCATATATGCTTAAACATTTACGCAGATAACTCACATGAAACAGATCTTGAATACCTGCCAAATCTTCAGGCAATTCCAAGCGGTATGCTTGTTTACCAATTCTCTGGATGATTTTGAAAGGACCAACAAATCTAGGACTTATTTTTCATTTCTTTCCAAATCGCATAATGCCTTTCCATGGGGATACATTCAGCATTACGAAATCACCCACCTGAAATTCTATGGGTCATCTCCTCCTTTTTGCATAGGACTTTTGTCGATCCTGGGCCGCTTTCATTCTTTCTCGTACAATTTGAATCTTGTTAGTGGTGTCTTGAATCAATTCAGGGCCTCCAAGGATTTTGTGTCCTACATCATGCCAACATAATGGAGTACGGCATTTCCGACCATATAATGCTTCATATGGTGGCATTTTGATTGAAGCGTGGTAACTGTTATTATATGAAAATTTGACAAGAGGTAAGTACTTGTCCCAGTTACCACCGAACTCCAAAACACATGCACGAAGCATATCTTCTACTGTTTGGATCGTTCTCTCCGTCTGACCGTCTGTCTGGGGATGATAAGCTGTACTGAGAGCAACTCGAGATCCCAATTCTCGTTGCATACTCGCCCAAAAATGAGAAGTGAAGCGAGTATCACGATCGGAAATAATCTTTAGTAGCACACCATGTCTCGTCACAATTTCATCCAAGTACACTTGTCGTATTTCTCCATTGGGGCCGTTTCACGCATGGCAAGAAAATGTGCACTCTTAGTCAGCTGGTCGACAATTAACCAAATGTTATCATTCTGTCTAGCAGTCTTTAGCAATTTGGTAATAAAATCCATGGACATATCTTCCCATTTTAACACAGGAACACTAAGACTTTCTGGAATTCCGTAAGGCTTTTGTTGTTCTGCTTTGACTTGTAAGCATACTAAACATTCCTATACGTATCTTCAAATGTCTTTCTTTAATCCAGGCCACCAATAATCAGCTTTTACATCATAGTACATTTTACATGTACCAGGATGTATTGATAGCTTAGACTTATGAGCTTCATCTAAAATCTTCTGTCTTAATCCACCAATGTTTGGAATCCATAGTCTATTCTTGAATACCTTCAATCCTCGTGGATCATCAAGTAAAACATCAGTATAATGTACCATCCCTTCTTTCTTCACATTTTCTGGCTTTAAGGCCCAATGTTTTAAAAACCGGTTTGAACCGGCCGGTCGAACCGGTTGGACCGGGAACCGGGGGAGGGAGCGGTTCAACTATCACCAGTTTTATGTCGATTTTTGAACCGGATTGAACCGGCCGGTTTTTAAAAAAACCCGGTTGAACCGGATAAAAACACATGAAAAATAACCATTTACATAATAAACTTTGGTGATTTTTTTCAAATCTATTTAGTTTTCTCTAAATAAAAACATATGGTAAATGTTATATAGTTTTTTGATGTGTTTGTATTCATCTAAAACTATATTTGGTTTTGGGTATTATACTTTATTTTCTTTTTGACGTATATGGATTGATGTAAAACACTAAAACTTATGGTTATGTGTTATTTTAATGTATTTGGATTCATCTACAACTTATTATGTGTATTTTTAATGTTTAAACTTGTAAACATCAAATTCATGATTTATATATGTATATGTAGGAAAATAGGAAAAAACATGAAAAATATAAAAACCGGTTGACACGGCGGTCGAACCGGTTAAACCGGTTGAACCAGGAACCGGTCACCATACCGGTTCAACTAAAAAACCGGTTTTTAAAACATTGTTAAGGCCTCTACTTTCCATTTCTCTAGTTCATCTAGAATAGTGAACTTTACTGTAGTGTAAGTAATAGCATAACACACACTATTATGATAAACCTTTCTGCTAAGTGCATCAGCAACTACATTGGCCTTTCCATGATGATACAAGATTTCACAGTCATAGTCTTTGATCAGCTCCATGGCTCGTTGTTGTCTCATATTCAAATTTTGCTGACTAAATATATACTTAAGACTTTTGTGTTCAATAAACAATTGGCATTTTGTACCAAAAAGATAACGTCTCCAAAGTCTTAGGGCAAATATCACTGCAGCGAGTTCGAGGTCATGAGTGGGATAATTATTTTCATAATCTTTCAGTTGTCTTAAGGCATAGGCTATTACTTTACCACGCTGCATCAACACACAACCGAGTCCAAACCTTGAAGCATCGCTATATACGGAAAAATCATTATCACCTTCTGGGAGTGATAAGATCAGAGCATGAGTCAAAAGATCTTTTAAAGTTGAGAAAGCTTTTTCTTGGGCTTCACTCCATTCGAACTTCACTTCCTTTCGTGTAAGACTCGTGAGAGGTACAACTATACGAGAAAAATCTTTAATGAATCTCCGATAATATCCCGCGAGACCCACGAAACTACGAATTTCAGAAGCATTACGAGGCGCTTCCCAATTCTGAATGGCTTCAATTTTGGTAGGATCTACGGATATACCGTCACCAGAAATGACATGGCCGAGAAATTGAACTTGGCGAAGCCAAAATTCACATTTCGATAATTTAGCATATAGTTTCTCCTTTCGAAGAATTTCTAATATTTCACGAATATGAATGGCATGATCAGATTCAGACTTGGAATAAATTAGAATATCATCAATGAATACGATGACAGATTTATCGAGCATTGGGCGGCATACGCGATTCATCATATCCATGAATATAGCAGGAGCATTTTGTTGGGTTTTGAGCATTCTAACACTCCTAAGTGTACATGCAACCCTAAATACCTTGGATCTATGTTTTCTCTATTATACATGCAATTATGAATTTTCCAAGGTATTACCCTATCTAGCATACAATACTTGATACTTGGGTAATCAAATGGATAGAATACATACCTTTGTTTGATATAACTTGTCTCCATGAATCTTGAGTGCCTAGTGCTCCAAGTGTGACACCTCAAATGGTTCACACAACACCAAATGCACATGGAATGACTTGAGAGAAATGGAACACTCCTTGAAATCGTCTAGCCCTCATATTCACACATTAGTGCACGATTTCTTGAGCCATGGGATTCTTTTATATGGTGGCTATTAGGGTTACACCATGTAACTCATAACTTTACCCATTCCTTATGCTCCATGGATTTTAACCTCCATGGAGTATCCATGGGTCACCCCATGGACTTAGTCCAACATAAGGAATCTTGGATCACAAGCCCACATATATAAGAATGAATGATTTACACAATCAACCCATATATTTAATTCGTCTCCTTTTGATCACTTAATTAATTCCAAATTAATTCTTGATCAATACTAATTAAATAACCTTATTAATATATTAGAACTTATAATATATTAACCAACCTTAAGTGTTATTTCTCTCATTATAGTCTATCCAAATGCATGATGCCATGCAACCCAAATGGACCATGTCGGGTCGGGTTAAGTCTTACCAATTATAGTTATGGACTTAGACATTAATCCAACAGTCTCCCACTTGGATAAGTCTAAAACTATTATTGCGTATGACTTCAGGAACCGATCAGCAATCGTAGCTCTCAAAAGCTTCTGTCGAACTCTGACCTTGTTGATGAACTCTGACCTTTGTTAATGACTTGTCCATTAGATAAGGGATCATATATTCCTCCATTCTAGATATCATATGGACTAAGACATGAATTATCAATCATTCTCTCTGTCCATTTGTTGTTTCCCGATTTCCGATTCATGATGACTGACTGATTGAACAAATCAAATCAGTCCTGGCTTGGCCAAGCACTCACATGTATCATCTTTAAATCATCGAGGGGCCCACATATATTGCTTTTATCCCGAAGGTAAAAGGAATGGATAAACTTCGACTCATATGGCTTGTTCTACTACTTGTTGAATCATACACAAAGGCACGTTTTATAAAATCGAGTTACCAATGCGTTTTCGTGCAATCAATGTATAACCAACTCATAGTAACAACTCATATCTCTAGGTTTGAAGAATATAAGATATTATCGTCTCATGATCACTCGTGATAAAATCCATGAAGTGATTCAAATGAGCGCGGGTTGAATCCAATACTCAGAACTTATGAGCACTCATGAGTGTTGTAGCACCACTTTGTCCACCAACTTGGACCTCTACAAACCAACCCATGACAGTCTTGATTCATATCTACTTCCAACATACGACCGACTGTGGATGGTTTGAATAACTTAATCATTCAGGAAGAGCGACTTAGTTATTCTGGAAGTCAAAACATGCAAAGTGAAACACAAGAATAAATGAATCAAATATGGTATCAAACCCTATGAATATAAATAAACACTTTTATTTATCACCATACTGATTACTCATTATTCATTTTTTCGGTTTTATCAACTTTATACTTGAATTAAAAACACTAGTTGTCCCATGCTCCAAGCATGTACACTATGTTTTTCTTAAACAATAGCTTTGCCATACACCAAGTATGCACTCTATGTTTGTCTATGATCCTTACTTTGTGAAATAAACCAATTGAACATAATTTCAATGATTCTAATTTCACACTCCCAAATCCTTATCGAAAAATGTGAGAATTTCAAATTCCTATCATTTATCGAAATCTGTTTAGATTTTAAACTTATATGCACTGACCCTCCTGTAATGAATATGTACAAAGTCACAAAGACTTGTCAACAGTCATTATAAGGTATTCCAATGGAGATCAACTCCATGGAAACTAAGTCTCATATTCAAAGTACATTGCTTTGGACATGCTTCTTGCATTAAGTTTTCTAATCTTACACAGATAACTTCCACCTATGGAGACAACTCCATATTTTCATTTTGACTATCACTTCTGAATAAGAGATGCCTCTTTTCAGAATATGTCAATATGGTCCTTCCAAAATTAGCACTATACTTCCAACTGTCCCTGAGCAACCAATCTTTGGTAAACCTCAGATTGTCCTCGACAATTGCTTAATCATTTTAGTCATATCCAATTCTAGACCTTTTCCCTTCTTAATGCCTCTGGGCATTTGGAAAAATTTAGAAAATGACAAATATTATAGCACATGCAATCGATCCTGTACCCAAAGCAAATGGTACACGATTCATGATGTCTCACATAAAGACATGATTCTAGACCAGTCTTTTGCTACAATATTTTTATTTGCCATGTTTTCAAAATTTGACTATGAAGAGGGATGCCGTAATCATAATCGAATTTTGAGAACGCAATATATAGAATTTCCTTAAGTTGAACCAATCCAACATCAAATTCATATATATATTCTTGACTAAAGATGATTAAGGTCTCAATCTAAGCCTTTAGAACTGAAATGAAGTATATCCTCTCCCTTAATTATAGCAGAACAACTTTTTCAATCCCTGCAGCCTCACGAATTGAAACTTTTGTTTTCTATAATTAACATTGCTAACTTGCAACACTAACAATACTTATCATGCTCCCACTAACATGATGATTATTAGCATAACACTTATGCTCCCACTAGCTTTGACATGTACTCAGAAATCAGCTGGACTTCTAGAAATCAATACTTTATTGACTTCCTTACCAAAGTTCAGATTTCTGATACGAGATGCTTTGATAAAACTTTATCAAAATCATACACCTTTCCTTAGATAGCATGCATGTGAGTCTAAACAATTTCAGAACTATGAAAAGGGATGTCGTAATCATAGTCTCAATTGTTTAGACCTTTTGCCATCTGCTTCAAATCTACTTGGTGGAAGTGTTTCCTCACCATCATTTTCATGAATCGGAGAGAAACCTTATGACCCTTAGATTTTATGGTGTATGTGTTCTTATCCATGTGAATCGTCAAAACCATAGTCACAAGACAAGGATAATGACAAATCCAAACTCATATGGACTGAACTTATGCAATCTTAACTTCTTGCCACGTGGCAGTACAGGGCCTGCCATTGCTTCCAAGTTGTTATGCAACCAATTGAGAACTTTCAGAACTCCTATGCAAAGCCAACTTTAACTGGAATGGGCACAGAATATGTCAACATGATAGGTTATAAACCTCAAGTCGTGTGCTAGTGAAGAACCTCAGGTTTTATTCTTGATTAGTTCTTGAAATTCTTTTTAGGATCTTTAAGACTCCCACTGTCCTCTTGACATATAAGACTATCTTGCCAAATATTCAAGAGATAGTGCAGATTCTTTATCAAGACAAACACTTCACACAATTGGCCTTAGTTGGTCTTTGTTTAATCCAAAACATCACAACTTACCAACTTCAAATGTACAAGAGTAGGACACTTTTACTCTTACATTTGACAAGTGTTATAAACCTTTCTTTAAGATATGCCACTCAACTTATAGTCTTGGAGTATGACTCTAAGACTTGTTTTGAAACGAAGTATGACTCATCTTCTTGATTTAACCATTTCAACAATTCATGACTCCTCTTTTTAGTCATAAGAATGCACTAAGATGTCCTTAGAAGACCAATTGTGATGTGGTTCTTTAATCATTAAGATGATCACAAAACATGATACTAAAGTACTCTCCCATATTTTCAGATTTGAGAAACTTTTATCTGTCTGCCTAATTTGATTCTTCCCATTCGTTCTGCCATACATTGAGACTTTTCCAATGTTTCAGAATTATACTTAAACTTGTAAGTATAACCATATTTACTAAAATTTAGTAAATCATGACGAATAGTCTTAACGAGCTTTGTGGTGGACTTGACCAGTGCACAAGAATGTGTAGTCGATCCCTTTAGTCCTTAACTTGACTCACACATCCATGTGAACAAGTCTTAATTTTCCAATGCTTGAAAGTTCTCATTCATCATACTATTCAACTTGCATGATTCCAAGTTTCTATCCAACTGAATCCTTGGGAATGAGAATCTTTCCTTATTTGGTATATTATGACACTACCACAAATGAAAGAATCAAATCCATTTTCCAATATTGCTATCAATGGAAACATGTAAACAACAATTTTTCACAAATGCCATTGTAAGGATACTTAAAATAAATAAATCAAAACTGTTTTTTATTTTAAAACTTCCGGAAAAACTTATCCTTACAATGCAAATGCATATGAAAAACTTGTTGTTATCTATTCCTAAGCAATATATCATAACTCCTAAGTAACAGCTTCAAAAATTCTGATCACCAAACCATGCGATCGAAATCCATCTTCGTGATCAGAATCAACATGTACTTCCTTTAAGTTTCTTCACTTTTCTTTGATTCTTAAAGCATCAACATGTGACCCAGTCACATCATGTAATGAGAATCTCATAATAGAAACTTAACAGAGTTAGATAATGGACTTTTACCTGAAGAAGAGTCAAACTTCTTGAATTGATCAACCTTATGATCTTTCAGGTAAATAGGCAGCTTCGCAATCAATGCCCCTTCCTTTGGAAAGAGAAACATATGGACTCTTTGGGAATGGTGTATTGGACTATCACAGACTTGCCTTTCTCTTTACCATTTGGTCAACCGAGTTGACTATGGCCAATCCCTTTCCATTGGGAAGCGAAAGATTTTCTGGATATCCAATGTTATCATTTTCAAAGTCCATAGAAGTTTGGGAAGTTGATCTTCTAATCAAATTTGCTTTACTATCGTTCCAAATCATTGCTGATTCAGCAGCACCAAGCAAATAGATATGATCATTAAGGTTCATGTCATAGTCTGTTTCATAGTAGTCCCAAAGGAACTCACTATGTGACTTAGAAAGTGATTGAACATCCAACTTTCTCAAGACTTTGACACCCAACTCTCCCAGCTTGTCAATATGTGACTTCATCTCTAAGATGTGATCACACATAGACCTTGCTTGCCATTAGGGCTTGAGTGACCTTGAACTTGTGGGTTAGGGAGAATAATTGGAGGAGGTGGAGGAAGTAAAGTTCCAAGAGATTTGGGAAGATCATAGATGTCTGAACTAGACATCTTTTGGGAGATATTCAAGATAGTTGATCTAAAGTCCTTAACATAACACCCAATATGAAATATTAAGGCTAGGATCCAACAACCTATTTATAACTGGAAGAGGGATGCCGTAATCCGAGTTATAAAATAGTTGAAGGTAGGTAAATGACGATTTACCAATTTCCACCATGAAAAACGAGATAATGTAATTAGGTTTTTAATTGGATTTGAAACTCCTAGATCTTTTGAGATTCATTGAACTTTTCAATGGCATGTTTCAATCTCGAGTGTGCCCTTCAGGTTTTGTGACTGGGATGTCGAGGATCACAAAACAAGGTGTGAAGTAACCATGCAAATATACTTGGTACCCTTAATATTTACCCCTCAATCGATGTGTCGGTTAACCACACGAGCTCCACCGATACTATGATAAATATTAAGTTACCCTTTGCCTACTTTGTTAAATCCAGGTTAGTGTGCCGGTTAACCACACACGCTCCACTAACGGTTTAAACAAAGTGCAAAGTGTAATTTCATGGATTAACACCTTATTCACATTTTCCTAAGTAACTAAGATTGGGAATTTATAAGTGTTTAGTTACTTAGTATTTATCATTAATACTTTTAATGAAGGGAGAATTATAGTCCTTGTCCTACCCGTTCGGCTAACGACCCTCTACCAGTCAAGGAAGCGGTGGGTGAGAGTGGACACCCATTAAACTGCCATTTTATAGGCAGTAACCTTATACCCCCCTTATAGACCGGCTTCGTGAATGAGGCCTACTAACGGTAAGACTGACTTGCTCTTATACATATATTTATTATTAACTTATAATACTATAAAGTATAAGGGTTGAATTTTAACTTTTAAAATTCTAAGGGCTAACTTGGAATTAAAGTATTCATGGGGAAAACTTTACAAATTCCAAAACTTGAGGGCAAGTTTTTGAAAATATTCAAAACTAATTAATTCCATAACTTATGTGTTCAAAGTAGTTTTAATTAAAAAAACTCTTCAAGTTCCATAACTTGAGGACAAGTTATGGAAGACTTTAAACTAATAAAAGAATGTAACTTTTCTTTATTTTTGTAACTTATGGAACTAATTAAGGTTACACATTTTATCATTTAATGAAGTGACTCTTGAACCTCCATAACTTGATGACTAGTTATGGAGTCATAAAACCATTTAATGAGGACAAGACTCTTCATTTTTGTAACCATTGCCAACTTTTTATGAGTTTTATGAAACTTAAATGTGACTTTTCATATAACTTGAGGACAAGTTACAAAAACACATTTTAGAATCAACTCTTAGATTAAAATGGATTGAAAACACATAATCAATTAACTTTTCTATTAATTTAATAAACTCATATGAACAAAGATAATTCACATCAAATTTTTTTCAAGTAATTAGCATAACTTTTAAACTAATACAATTCGATTTTTCAGCTAATTTTGCAAGTATAACAAGAAAACAAGCCTTGGCTCTGATACCACTGTTGGGTTTTGAGCATTCTAACACTCCTAAGTGTACATGCAACCCTAAATACCTTGGATCTATGTTTTCTCTATTATACATGCAATTATGAACTTTCCAAGGTATTACCCTATCTAGCATACAATACTTGATACTTGGGTAATCAAATGGATAGAATACATACCTTTGTTTGATGTAGCTTGTCTCCATGAAGCTTGAGTGCCTAGTGCCCCAAGTGTGACACCTCAAATGGTTCACACAACACCAAATGCACATGGAATGACTTGAGAGAAATGGAACACTCCTTGAAATCGTCTAGCCCTCATATTCACACATTAGTGCACGATTTCTTGAGCCATGGGATTCTTTTATATGGTGGCTATTAGGGTTACACCATGTAACTCGTAACTTTACCCATTCCTTATGCTCCATGGATTTTAACCTCCATGGAGTATCCATGGGTCACCCCATGGACTTATTCCAACATAAGGAATCTTGGATCACAAGCCCACATATATAAGAATGAATGATTTACACAATCAACCCATATATTTAATTAGTCTCCTTTTGATCACTTAATTAATTCCAAATTAATTCTTGATCAATACTAATTAAATAACCTTATTAATATATTAGAACTTATAATATATTAACCAACCTTAAGTGTTATTTCTCTCATTATAGTCTATCCAAATGCATGATGCCATGCAACCCAAATGGACCATGCCGGGTCGGGTCAAGTCTTATCAATTATAGTTATGGACTTAGACATTAATCCAACACATTTGTCAAACCGAATGGCATGACAAAGAATTTGTTAGAACAAAGTTCTAGTAGGATCGATTGATTCTAAGCAGAAAAGCAATAAATAACGTAATAAAGAACACATGAATGGTTTAACTAATGTCGAATGATTAAGCTTTAACACCTCAGAAGAGCTCGATTAAGAACTTCGACTGTAGAGGTGTTTAGGGTTACAAAGCAATAATAATAATAATAATGACGATCGTTTCTAAGGCATACATGCATGCACTATAAATAGCTTAACCCTAATCAATAATCACGGATAGACAGGCCCAATCCGGATATACAAAAACAAAGCCCATGACGCAACACAAAATACCCAACAATCTCCCCCTTTGCGTCAATGGAGCCGAGAGCTCAGTTTGGTTGAGCTATAGAAGATTTCTTGATGGTCTTGAACACCTTCGGTATAATGGCCAGTAGAGTATGACGAAAAGTAATATACCACCGAAGCATGTCAGTGAAGTTCTTCTTGTCTGGCTCATTGTTGTTCTTGCATCAATGGATAATATTGATTATGTGCTCCAAGCAGTCCGTTGAGAACAAATGCTTATCAACAAGAGCGAAAAGAAATCTGTTAGCTTCGCCTCTTGTGAATATCACTGTGAGATGTGTAGAATCAATTTGACCCAGCTGCATCTTGTTCACATCTCCAGGCTTTACAGTTGGCTTCACAGTTGGTTTCTTCTTCAAAACACTAGCAATCTCCTGATCCATTGTAGCAACTTCATCGACATAGGAAGCCAACATCCTCTTTAGATGATCTAGGATCGGCTCATACTCCTTCGCATTAGTGGGCAAAATGTTGTACAATAAGATCCAATCATGAGGATTTAAGTTAGGAAGATCTGCCAGGGAAATCATAGAAACCGAGTTGTCTGAACCTCGAGTTATCTTGAAATTAACATTAAAAATTTTTCCATGTAGGCGAAGGTTTCAGCACCTTGACTGTTGTAATCTTCTGTGCACTCCAAGTCAGATACTGCGGCTGACCGAACTTGAGATAATAATCAATAAGTTCACGATCAACTTGAGGGTGAGGTGAGGGAACTTGAACTGTTGAATCAAAACAGTGAAAAATAAATGCCTTTCGTGTAATAGGCATATCAAACTGTGAGTCCCTCGTATTCTCACAATCAAACGAAGATACAGATTCCAGCCAGTACGTGCTTGGAAACTCTATCGCTTCTTTGATCAGCATTTCCCTAGTCCAAGGAGGAAACAAAGCCTTTTTGCAAATTAGGGCATCATGCTCTTCCTTCTTCTTTCGCTCCCTATCTTCTTCTTCCTTTGCAACCTGAAGGTTTTCATCTAACTCCTGATCCCTTTTCTTCCGTTTCAGGGCATCAGCAATGGTTTCTTGATCTTCATCACTATCATCATGTTCATCAGCAAGACCTTTCTTCTTTTCTTGATTACCAGAACCCGAAGCTACATTACCCTTCGGTTTTGTTTTGACAATGACCTTCGGTTTAATAGGAGTAGTTTTCTGAGCACCTTCTCCCCCTTGTTGCGGAGTAACCAATCGCTCCGTAACACCCTTCATTTCACGTAGAAGTTCAATTGCAGGAAGAAGCTTGGAGGTCAGGTGATTCGGGATTGTCAGTGTAAGAATTGGATCATGAGCATGAAGAACATTGTGCAGCATATTAAGAACGTCACCAGCGCAACTTCGAAAAACGACACGCTCAGTTTTCAACAAAGAAATTTCCCGATCGGCTTGAGCCAGTTGAACCTTCTGGACTTCAACGGTAATGGTTTGACGAGCAAGATCATCCATCAATTTGCTCTCCTTTGCTAAATCAGCATGGAGCTTTTCAAGACGAGAATTCACTAAGCTAAGAAGAGAAGTGTTCTCAGCTTGAATCTCAGAACGAACAGTCTCGAATTTGGCTTGCTCCCCTTGAAGTGACTTTGAGAGAGAGTCAACCGATGCATTCACCTTAGCTGCATTCGCATCAGCATGACCCTTAAGGGATTCAAGAAAGATCTGGGAATTGTGAATGAGTTCCGCAACATCGGTTGTAGCCTTCTGGCATGAAGATGTGGATGCTTCAACCGCCTTCGTTGATTTATCAATTGCTCCTGTATACTGTTCAAAAGCAGTGTCCAGGAAATCCTTCAGCACAACATCATTGTACTTCGAAGAAGAGGCGAGCAATCGATCAAGCTTATCATCGAGACTCTGCACTTGTTGTTTGGTTACCGGAGCCTCTTCATCTTCAGCAGTGGGAAGTCTATAAGGACTGTAATAGGTTGAGTCAAACTAAAAATTGTCACCACCGAGAGTAGGACCAGAATCAGTTGATATACATTTGAAATCAGAACGAGAGTCAAGGTGTCGACACTTTTCTGTATCGACGTTCGCTTGCCAGTACATCACGTTCGTGTTTGAAATTGATTCGCTTTGGGTGTCAGAACTTTTGTGTATCAGCATCATGTGTAAAAGAAGATTCGTAAACGAACTCGTAGCAATCGGAATTCATCAAGATCGCAAAGTCATTCGGTTCTTGGCTGTTAAAATTGGATCTTGCAGCTTCAAAATCGAAATCGAAAAATCGATTCTTTCATAGTTAACATGTCTCGTAATTAATAATCTTGATCGACCTATCTGGTATCACGATTTTTCTTCCATCGCAACTAACATTGGAGATTTGTCATAAGCAACGGGAATTCAAAGGTAAATCAAAATCAGGATAGACAATTGGAACGGAAATAGAGAGATTGTGTTTCGGAAATCCAAAATCAGATCTTTTGGTTCGCTGTCTTCTGAAATTGTTGCACTGGAAGTTTATTTTCTTCGATTTTGACTTTTGAAAGTCAAAGAAGCGTCGTTCTCTAATTGAACGAAGAAGATGACTAAAAGTTTCAATTCCGGTCCCTGAGTATTTGCAAACTTTACAGTTTCTACCCCCTTTGGAAGATGTTCTTAATTTCAGCGTTAAAAAGAAGAAAATGGGTTATTTTTTCAAAATTTTCCCCCTGACTTTCAGCACTTCACAGATTTTACCCCATATCCGAAATTCTTTTCAAATTTCTCGGATTTTTACCATTTTTATCCCTTCTTTCCAAAATATTTTTGTTTCTAATCTTTTCTTTGGTCTTATTCTTTTCAAACCCTTCTAAAATAAATTGCTTCTTATTCTATTCTTTTGTCTAAATTTAAATATCGGAAAATACAAAATTAATTTTTGTTATTTTTCCGGTTTTAATTTTTGAAGATTGGGTTTTTGCTAAAGGGATTTATTTCATCATATCTGATGGGTTTTGAAGATTGTTGGTGATTCTTCTTAACTTTCCGGATTCTCTCCATGGCATTTGTTGAAGATTCAAGGGGGAGTGATGATTATTCAAGGGGGATTTCGTATTTGGAAGATTATTTCTATTTCTCTCGCTTTTGAAGTCCCCATGTGCTGATGAGTATCACAATTTAGGGAGAGAAATGCCAAGAAGATCGGAAATCGTGATCTTCATCAGTTTCAACATCTAGGGGGAGATTGTTGAGTATTTGAGATATTGAAACTGATATGGCATATTTGGTTATTTAGGGAAGCCTTTTTAGGGTTAATCATTTTATGATTCCCGACGATGCCTTTACAGTAGAAGTTTTTAATCGAGCTCTTCTAAGGCATTGGTTTTATATTAGGCATTGAGTTTTTATTTATGGTATATATTTATTGTTCCCTCTAAATAATCATTAGGTTTACTTTTGGTGTAAGCTTTTGACCAGATTAGGGTTTTCTCTGTATGTTAATCTCATAATCAATACAAGAAAAACCTTTATCAGATTACTTGCATATTGTGGTGATTGATTCTGATTGTTCTTGATATTCCGCATTCGCCATCTCAGATTTTATTCCTAACAAACTCGAAATAAAGATCGAGTGATTTTTAGCCGACACAACCTAAACGAGAATCTAAGGTCTCGTCAATAGTAGTACAACGGTAAAAAGACAGACGAAAACGGACGTCGGATGAAGAAGTTATGAATTTTTAACGGATTTTCCTGTCCCGGTCTGTTAAAAATAATAATATTAAAAATAAATTCAAAATTAGCCAACAGAATCTAAACGAAACTTGTAGAGTATAATCTCGTTTACGCGTGCATATAAAGAATGTCGAAAACGGAGCTCGTATGCAAAAGTTATGAATTTTTGAAGTTCGGGACACAAAAACCGAGAAATTTCGCATGTGCATGGCCCGGGTTCGACCACGTCGCCCCATTCCTCGCGAGCCTACCCCGTGTCCGACCCGATGACTCATCCGAAGCGCGGTCCAAAGCGAGCCACGTCTCGACTGCGAGCCTCCGACGCGTACCCTCCCCCTCGCCTGCGAAGCTACCGCGTGGCTTCTCTTCCTCCCTCCGGATCCGAGCCTCGCACCTATATAAGGGAGGTGCGAACCCTCCCGGTTTTGGTTGGTATTTTCCATACTTTTTCACACTAAACTTTATTTTAAGCCCCTTTTAACCCCCCGAAGCCTCGGGAACCTACCTAACTCCCGAAGAACGTCCCGAAGTGCTCGAAGACCCCGAGAAATTTATCTTTTCGGTTTGAAGTTCAACCCTCGCAAGGCCCGGTTTTCAATAAAGCTCCCAGTTTTCATCGAAGAAAGTTATTTATAGGAACGA
Source organism: Lactuca virosa (assembly GCF_052849685.1). Taxonomy (NCBI): domain Eukaryota; kingdom Viridiplantae; phylum Streptophyta; class Magnoliopsida; order Asterales; family Asteraceae; genus Lactuca; species Lactuca virosa. Next base: position 350,221,088 of record NC_136430.1, read on the forward strand.
AGTGCTGCCCAAATTACTATTTTAACCTCCGGTTATTTCAAGGTGAGTTCAAATTATAGGAACAATTGTCTGTTATGTGTTATATGTGTAATATGCTTTCCCGTGTTATTTTGATAATGAGCTATACCTTTGACCATGAAGTGAATGATTAAGCATCACTTGGGTATTGGTATGTAACCTTTGACCATGATGTGAATGAGTAAGCATCACTTTGGCACTGGCAGAATGCTAGATAGGGCTGAAAGCCTGTAAATTCGAGCAAAATGTTAATTCAGAAATCGTTTATTTTCTGTGCCACTTGGGCTAAAATCTTATTGATGTATATCAAGTTGAAATTGTTGTATCTCATTGATTGTAAATCTTTGAATCAGATCATTGGTTGATATGGAAAGCTTGTCACATTATTCACACATGCCTTTGTTGTTCTTTGTTCCTCTTTGCTTCAGTCATATTGGTATATATATGGCATAACGTTATATTGTATCTATTTTTGAACTCACTAAGCGTCACCGCTTATCCCTCTCAGTGTTTAAGTATTTCAGGTAATAAGGATCCAGTATAGATACATATTGTTGGAAGATTTAGAAGAGTTAATAATATTACTTTTGTTTTTAGTGATCGTGTATGTATAAAATTATAATTTCCTGGGTAGTTATGTAATATACTAAAACTTAGTCGGTTTGTATCCAGTCTTATGTAATTAAACTATCAATGTAAAATATTGTTTATGAATATGCATCTAGCATGTTTTGGACTAATATAATGTAGTTTTAGAGAAGGGTTCTCTCAGGTAGTCTCTAAGGCATACCCCCAAAATGAGATAGGTAATGAAGCTCGACTCATCATGGAACGAACCATGTCTAGCAAGGTTCGGTTGCGCCTCTCATTCACACAATTATGTTGTGGTGTCCTAGGTGGCATCAACTGTGAAACAATTTCACATTCCTTAAGGTAGTCTAGGAACTCAATACTAAGATACTCTCCTCCTCGATCGAATCGCATCATCTTTATTTTCCTGTCTAATTGATTCTCCACTTCTTGCTTAAACTCCTTGAACTTTTCAAAAGTTTCCAACTTATGCTTGATTAAGTAGATATAGCCATACCTACTGTAATCATCAGTGAAAGTCACATAGAAGCGGTTAGCATCCCTTGTGGCGGTTCTGAATGGTCCACACACATCACTGTGTATGAGATCAAACAGACCTTCACCCCTTTCACAAGTACCAGTGAAGGGTGACTTGGTCATCTTTCCAAGTAAACAAGATTCACAAGTGTCATCCCACTTCAAGTTGAACAACTACAAGACTCCATCCTTTTAGAGTTGGGCTATGTGCTTCTTGTTGACATGTCCAAGACGACAATGCCACAAGCATGCTTTGTCCAAATCATCGGATGAATCAATATTCAACACATTATTTCCTAAGTTATCTACAACCATCATAGTTTCATATATACCATTGCAAGGTAATGCTTCAAAATAAAATACACCATTACAATAAGCATAAATACCACCATTTTCATTATTAAAAGAAAAGGTAAAACCTTGTTTATACAAACTGTGAAAGGAAATAATATTTCTCGCCATATCGGACGAGTAACAACAATTATTCAAATCCAAATTTAAACCATTACTAAGCAATAAATAATAAACTCCATTCTTGGTCACAGGTGACACTTTCCTATTTCCCATGATTAAGTTTATCTTCCCGTGCTCCACATCCCTACTTCTTTTTAGTCCCTGCAAATCAGAACAAATGTGAATACCACAACCTGTATCAAGGACCCAAGAATTAGCATGTGATGAATTATTAGATTGAATAGTGTAAATACCTGCAAAGGAGGGCTTGATCTTGCCATCCTTTATATCCTGCAAGTACTTGGGGCAACTTCATTTCCAATGCCGTTTTTCGTGACAGTGGAAGCACTCTGCATCCTTTGGATTGGAAGAAGGATTGGCAGAACTGACTTTGGTCCCACTTGAAGACGATCCATCAAGAGAATTTCCCTTGCGGCTCTTGGAGGAAGCCTTCATCTTCTTTCCCTTCCCATTTCCAATTGCCAGAACAGGGGCAGAAGTAGTAGTAGGAGTAGACACAACCAACTTGCCTTTCAAGTTGCTTTCTGCAGTTCTTAGAAGGCCTTGAAGCTTGCTAAGAGTGACCTCCTCGTTGTTAATATGATAGGTCATACGAAACTGATCATAACAAGAAGGTAAAGAGTGTAGAATAATATCTACGGCCAACTCTTCATCAAAATTGACATTCAATTTAAGCAAGCGGTCTACAAATCTCTACATATTTTGCAAGTGCGTCGTGATGGGTTCATCATCCTTCATTTTGGTTGTAATCATGGAGGAAATGATCTCATACCTCTCCTACCGAGCACTTTGATGGTATATTTCCATCAAATCTTGATACATTTTAAAAGGATAGTAGTCCTCATAGGACTTCTACAGCTCAGCAGTCATGGTAGCAATCATTAGACACGACACCTTTGTCGCATCCCTCTCATGAGTAGTATGTTCAGCGATTTCTTTGGGAGTAGCAGTGGTAACACCAATCTCCTTAAGCTCTTTATCTAGGACATATTCTTTGTCCTCATAGCGAATAGCCATTCGGATGTTTCGAATACCACATAGGTTCATGAGGGAGAAAAAGCCTGAAGTGATTGGGTTGGAAGCATTGTTTGGGATAGACATCTGAAAAGAAGAAGAACAAAGTTTAGATTAGATTATAATCCTTAATATTACACCCAAATGAAATATTAAGGCTAGGACCCAACAGAATATTCTACAATTGCGAAAAGGCATGTCGTAATCCAATTGTAAAATATTTGAAGGTAGGTAAATGACGATTTACCAATTTCCACCATGAAAAACGAAATAGATTATTAAGTTTTAATGGGATTGAAATTCCTAGATCCTTTGAGATTCATGGAACTTTTCAATGGCATGTTTAAATCTCGATTGTACCCTTCATGTTTTTGACTGGGATGCCGAGGATCACAAACAAGGTGTGAATAACCATGCAAATTAGCTTGGTACACCAAATGTTACAAATCAACTAATCAATGAGCCGGTTAACCACACACGCTCCATTGATCTATGATTAACATTAGGCTACCCTTTGCCACACATTGTCAGTCCCAGATTAGTGTGTCGGTTAACCACACACGCTCCACTAACGACATAACAAGGTGCAAAGTGTAATTTCATTGATTTGCACCATTTTCACATTTTTCCTAAAGTAACTAAGATTAGGAATTTAATAAAAGTTTAGTTACTTTATATTTATCATTATACTTTTAACGAGAATTAATGTCCTATCCTACCCGTTCGGCTAACGACCCCCTCCAGTCAAGGAAGCGGTGGGTGAGAGTGGACACCCATTAAACTACCATTTTATAGGCAGTAACCTTATACCCCCTTATAGACCGGCTTCGTGAATGAGGCCTACTAACGGTAAGATTGACTTGTCTTATACATACATACATACATACATACATACATATATATATATATATATATATATATATATATATATATATATTAAACTTATAATTTATAAAGTATAAGGGTTGAATTTTAACTTTTAAAACTCTAGGGTTTGAAATTAAAGTTACATTATTGAGACTTTACAAATTCCAAAACTTGAGGGCAAGTTTTGAAACTTGTCAAAACTCTTTGTATTCATAACTTATGAGTTTAATTTAATTTTTAAAGATCAGACCTTTCATTTTCCATAAATTGAGGACAAGTTATGGAGGTCATTAAAATTCATTTAGATCAATTTTCTAACAACTAAAATATCACATAATTCCTGATTGATCTAACTAAACTCCTAAACAAGATAATTACAAGTCAACAATTTACAAGTAACTTTGTTTATCACATAAAACAACAATTTTCTCAAAACTTTAACAATTATCTTGTGGTTGGATGAGTACAAGCACTACCAAATCAGAAAAAAAAACATTTTAATGATCCAAAACAGTTTGTGGCATTGTTCCCAATCCAATCCATGCCAAGAAACCCGAAATTCTGCAAACAGAACCTACAACTCGTCGAGTGCATGACCTGACTCGTCGAGTTGCTTTGTTACTGAGTGGACTCGTCGAGTCAGTTCATGGACTCGGCGAGTTCACCAGTCAGATGCAGAAAATCGATTTTTTCAACTTTGAAAAACAACAAACATCAAGTATAATAGAAAACAATCCTAGGCTCTGATACCACTGTTGGGTTTTGAGCACTATAACACTCTTATAGGGCACATGCAACCCTAAATGCTTTGGATATATGTTTTCTCTAATTATATATGCATTTTCAATTTTTCCAAAGCATTCTCCTAACTAGCATATAAATTGTCAAATGAACAATACAACTAGTTAGATGACTTACCTCTTAGAAGGACTTGTAGTTCTTGACCTTTGAAAGCTTGAGCACCCCAAGTGTGATGCCTCTAATGGTTCACAAACACCAATATGCAAGAGGAGGCTTGAGAGAATAAGTTACTTACACAAAATCAATTTCACTCTCTTGGAATGTTGTGGCAACCGATTTTGGCTCTAGGGGGTTTATTTATAGTGTGGCAAATGCTAGGGTTACATTTTTCAAACCCTAATGCTCCATGACTTTTCACATTCTTATGCTTCATGGGTTAAACCTCCATGGACTATCCATGGATTATCTCATTGGTTTAGCCCATCCTAAATAACCATGGATCATTGGCCCACATTATAAGAATGATTGATTTACATAATCAATCCCCGTATATTTAGTTAGTCTCATTTGATCACAAAATTAATTCCAAATTAATTATTGATCAATACTAATTAAATAATATGACTTCATATTAATATATTATACTTGTAATATATTAATAAATCATAAATAACCTTATTCTCAAAATTCCATCCTATCAAATTGCACTGGTGAAGGCAATCCAAAAGGACCATGCTACAATCGGGTCAAGTACATCCCAGTTATAGTTATGGGCTTAGACACTAAATCCAACAGTTGCATCACTATCATGATCAGAATCTACAACAACATTCTCCATTTGTTCCACAACAGGAGTAGGCTTTCGCTTCTTCAACTTTTGAACGACATCTAAAGATTGTCGCTTTTTAGAAGTTGGAGAGTCGGGAGTCGAAACATCCCTAAACATAACACCCATTCTTGTCACCTTTAACTTCAACTTCTTAGGCTTCTTTTCCAAGCTATTTTTGAAATTTCCACTCATACGTTTCTTGAAAAACTTTTTCACCCTATTGTTTGAGTAATAATCAACAACTTCATGTCAAAATTTAGCAGAAATCCTTCTTCATCTTCTTTTGTATCTCCTTTAGACTCATCTTATTTTGCATTTATTTTTTGACACCAACGCTAGTAGACCACCATAGTTCAACTTGTTTTCTTCAACAATTTCCATTACTTCTGATTCATGCATTTTTAGAATATTATACAAATTTGATAGTAAGTATGGATCAAAATTCTCCTGTGTCTTGATCATCAAGCAGATGTTTTGCTATTATTTTCTGAGTGCATAAACAAAAGTGAGGTTGAATTCAAGAGTTGTTAGAGTTAATCCATACCGATTACACTTGAAGATTAAATCATTCATCATGTTGTAGTATGATTCAATGCTTTCATTTTCCTTCTGCTTCAAATCAGACAATTCAAACAAACACTTAGTCACTGAACTTTTCTTTGTCCTCTCATTACCTTGATACTTCTCTTTCAAGGCATCCCAAATTTCCTTAGTAGTTTTGCATCCAAGAACATAGTTGTAGACGACAGGAGGAAGAACACCTCTCAATTATCCTTCTTATCATTTGTTGTTTTCTTGTTCCCATGCTCTATCATATATTCTGTTGCTCTGACATTACCAACGGCTTGAACCGGATCTGCTCAATAAGGACCATTATTGATTGATCTCCACAGATCTTCATCGATTCCGTTAAGGTAATCCTCCATTCGAGCAGCCCACTTATCATAATACTCTGGAATCAACATCAAAATCTTAGTTGCAGATCCAAGAAGATTCGCACAGTTCATCATTGTATTCACATTGGGATTTTCCATTTGATTTGATGAAAAAGAGAATTTATCAAAAGAAAATTGAGATGATTAGAAATACGATTGATAAAAACAATAACAGAATCGAGTAATAACACTTAATTAAACGAAGAATTACATTTTCAAACTTGCGGAAAAAATGAATCGAAAAGAATGACTCAAAAGGATGAAAAATGTGATACAAATTCTTCAATCAAAGTAGCCATTCCTTATTTGACACCAATTGAATAGTGTTTAATCATGATTTTAAATCAAACGATTAAAGAAAGCAGTAAGGAACACAGAGATCTAAACAAGATCTGTTTAGCTCAGTTTATGTCCAGAAGAGTACAAAGGTTTTCGAGTACAAGCGTGATTCTGAGAGTGTTCGTTACTCTAACCCCTATGTACTTTCACTATTTATAGGGCACATCACAGACCAAAAAATACAAGGACTAGACATTAAAAAGCGAAACTTCTAATATAGCTTGTAAATAGATATGATAACGAAAGTCCTTAAACTTTCGCTATTTACAAATGCAAAACATAAAGACAAAACTTTCGACTATTGATGTGCACAAAAGTACTTACTTAGTTTTAAATTTATAACCTAACAAACTCTTACTAACTATGCACCTATAGGCAGTGTACCTAGTCAGATTATACTATATCTCAGGTAAGTCAGGTGTTAGTCATAGGGAACGAAATTCAGTTAATTAAATTTACTACTTCTAATTAAACTATTAAACAGACTATGATTGGGGGTTTTTATTGATTTTCAAGATCAGAATAACTGAATATCACCTAGCAAACAAGCAAGCAACGAAAATAAAGTAACTTCAAGAATTAAAAGAATACTTCTGTCTAGATCTGATTTCACTTTCTCCTATGGTTGATTTGTTATGGATAGATTATATTGATTACCAATTATCTAGCTATTATGATCAAATATCAAGGCCTACAAATTTTTGAATGACAAAGCAATGATCATGCACAAGTTAAACACCAAATTGATAATATCACAATTGGACTATCACCGATATGAGTTACTCTCCTATGATCAATTCAAGCAAGCAAACACAAATTAATACTAATTATGATCTCTAACACAATTAAAGTTACTAGCTTTAGTTACTTAAACTAAGATGTGATTAATCCTAGCTCTAGTTATCTAATGATCATAAACAATTAGGAGATAGATTCATATAATTAATATGATCAATTAACACACAAAATTTGATTTATAAGCAATATAAACTAGAACTAAAGCATGTTATAGTTTATATATATCAAACATAAGTAAAATCAATAATAATCATCCAATAATTGAAATCAACACATAAGTATCAAGCTCATCTTCACTAATAGATGTAAAAGTGTTTAGCCTCTCATTGTAGCAGAAAAACACATTAGATCTAAGTAAAATAAGATAGACATGAGTTTAATAAGTAAACCAAACTAGATCAATGTTGAATTTTTTCTAAATCTTCTTCAATCTTGAGCTCCACTTGAAATTCGACTTTCTTCTGGGTTTCTAAGGGTTATTAATCGCAATTAACCTCAGAGAACCGAGTGGATGCCTCAAATTTCGACCTAATGTCCGAGATTTTATAATTAAGGATATCTGACCACCACATCATGGTTGACCGTCACCACGACGTGGTCTTCGAGTTAATCCTGTGTCTGCCACGTCAACATATGGGTCACGATTCTTCCAATTACCACGTCTCGGTTAGGGAACCACGACGTGGTCTTCATTCCTTTGCTTTTCTTCTTTTGTTTTAGCTCATGTTTTCTGCTTGCAACTCTTCTTATTCTTCATTTTTGTCCCAAGCAAGTCTTCGCTGCTTCAAAACATAATTTAAACTTATTAAATATCTTTTTTTTCATATTAAGCATAATTGTAGCTAAAAGTATAGAAATATGCATTAAATATGTAGTTAAGTATGCACACATCAAAATACCCCACACTTGGCTTTTGCTTGCCCCCAAGAAAAATTGATTTTATTATTATCATATCAAGACTTTATAGTTATCAACATCACACAAGAAAATCCATTTTGATCATCTCCATTACTCCAAGACCAAAATGCATGTATCTGTGTCTATATTTTTCTTTAGAACTTCCCCAATTCTAAATACTCACACTCTTCATAAACACTTGCCCACTTCATTTGAACAACACTCATTTAATGCATCCTCTGAATCCATTCCCATAAAACTTTCTTAACCTCAATGTATTTTTGGTTAAACCCCCAAGCATACATATGGAAATAACCGAGAAAATAAAAAATACAATAAATAACTTGGCAAATTTCGCCTTATTCTCGAGTCTTTAATAATTCGGAGATTTTATTCATGATATTTCTTGATCTTCATAGCTTTTAGAGTCTTATTCTTCAACTTTTGCAACTTTTTTTTTTCTTTTTCTTTTTTTTTCTTTTTTTTTCTTTTTTTCTCACTTTTTTTTCAAAACTAAAAAAATCCTAAAAAACATATGCTTAAGCAAGGGAACTTAACTTCAACCCTTATTGGTTAGAGGTATTAGTCTAAAGTGCAATGACTACATAAGCTCTCCTGGATACATTTTTGGTACATGATGCTAAACATATTGCAACCCTCAAACTAAGCAAGGTCGTGTTTTTGTTCCATGATTTCATTGGGATAGGGAAGCCACAAATACACTATAACATATATTGGTTGAAATAAATAATAAAACTCGCATCGGATCGTCCCACACAACACTAGCAACCTGGATCTCAACATAACAATTTTGTTTGACTAGATACAATTTTAGATTATTGTTTCAAATCTTTCCACTAATTTTTTAAATTCTAGTCATTTTTCAATTTTTTTTAATCATAATGCTTGTTTTCCTAGATTCATCCCTCTACCCCACACTTAAATGATGCAATGTCCCCATTGCATGCTAAAATGATTAAGAACATATAAATTAAATAGGAAGAATTGGAATAGAATCCCCTTGGGTAGTAGTGGCGAGATCGAATTCTGAAAGTGTGTGGAAAGCTTGGACTTCTCGAAATATGGCTGGAAACAGTACTTCTGAGATCCTCTTTTTGTGAATGCAAATGTGCCAGATCGGAATAAAATCAAAGAACCATTCTTGAAAAATGTGTGGAACTGTTGCCACGTCGTGGGAAAGCACCGCCACGATGTGGTGTAAAGTTGGAAGTCATAACGGTCGAGCAAAATAAGTTCTCCACGATGTGGTCTAATAATGCCACATCATGGTATAGTTAGATGCAGTCGCGATAAATTCTTTTGTCATGGCGTGTTGATGATGTCCACATCGTGGTTCCTTCTCTGATCGTCTTTCAAGATAAAAATAATGCACCGACTCTTCGTAATGTGTAAGACCATTCCCAATCTTCTATTTCAGTAAAATATCCTTCAAAATGCTTATTCTCTTCATCATTATGTGGCAACCCCATACTTATCTAAAAACATGGTCTTCGATTGTGATCTTCAAAATTGCACGACTTCTTATCCATTAAGCTCCTTTATCGTTTCACGTACTTTTCTTTCAAAAACTACAAAACAAATTTAGAAGACTAGAGAAACAGATGATCAATTGGTTAGACTAAAAATAAAAGCTAAAATGAAAATAAACTAAAAACAAAAAAGAAATCAAAAGGAAAATAAAATGCAAACTCTAAACATCGGGTTGCCTCCCGAAAGTGCTTCTTTTTGAGGAGTCGTGAGCCGGATTCCTTCCCACTCTACGTTGTTGAAGTTGGGAGTGGGATCTCCCTTTGCTCCTTTTGCTCCTTCCATTTTCTCTTGTAAGCTTGAACCCTTCTCTTGTAAGCCTTCTTCGAATTCTCCTTCTTTTTATTTTTGGCACTTTCCTCATGCTTACGCTTCACCCCCTTTCCTTGCTTCTTTTCCTTGTTCACCTTTTTATCATCTTCGTTAGATCCTTCCTTGTCTACCTCCATCTTAACCAAAGTTGGCTCCTTCAATTCCCCACCAATTTCTTCATCAATTATTTCCACTTCTTCATATAAGTCCTCATCGATTTCATCAATTTCTTCTTTCTCTTGAACCTTCGGTGTAGTAAATGAAATTACCTCAAATGTAATGGGAAACGAGGCTCTTGGTTTTAAAAGTTTGACTTTTTCAACATGGGGCTCCTCCCAAACCTTAAGCTCTTCTTCCATCATCTTCTCAATTGCAACTAGCTCATCAAGATCCTCTTCCATGTCATCCATCTTTGACACTTCTTCTTTTGGCTCTTCATGATTCACTTTAGGACTCATCTCGAAAGTAATAGCATCATCTTCCACACAGAAAGTGTGAGCTTTGAGTCGTGGATGTCAACTAGTTCTCTTGCGGTACTAAAAAATGGCCTTCGTAAAATAATTGGAAGTTCTTCATCCTCCTTCATGTCGAGAACCACAAAGTCGACCGGAAAAACAAACTTTCCCACTTTCACTAGTAAGTCTTCAATTATTCCTTGTGGGTATGTGGTTGAGTGATCCTCCATTCGAATGGTCATCCTTGTATCTTAGAGCTTTGGTAATCTGAGGTTTGGATTGAAAGAGTATGGCATGAGATAAATGCTTGCCCCTGAATCAGCTAGAGCATTAATTGAAGTCGAATTGCCAAATTCACATGGTAGAGTGAGTTGGCCTGGATCTCCCATATTGATTGGTAATCCTTTGATAATCGCGGTTGAACACAACTCATCAAGAACTATTGTTGAGGCCTTTTCCAACTCCTTTCTATTACTCATTACATCCTTTGCAAACTTTGGAAGTTTTGCCATTGCTTTGAGGAATGGAGCGTTAATCGAGAGTGAGAGCACTTATTCCATAAATTTCCTTTGTTCGGGCTCTAGAGAGTGTTTGATTGCTCGAGATAGGAATGGAAAAGGTGGCTGAAATGAATTAAGAAGAGAAAAAATTTCTTCAGCTCAAGATCACGATGTGGTCATATCACCACGACGTGGTGAATCATCAGAGAATATTCACTTTTTGATCTTTTGGCTCCGGGCTTCTCTTCTTCCGTACACGACCTGGGATGACTTGTACTTGCTTCATGGGTCATTATTGGCTCATAATGAACCTCATCTTCAGTGTAGATCGCCATGACATCAGGTTGTTACCTTCGGTTTTGATTTTTGGGTGGTAACCTTTCATTGAAAAGTGTGGTAAGTTTCTCAAGTTGAGTCTCTATGTTTTTTAGGGAAGCTTGATGATTTTTTACATTGGAATCACTAGTATCATTCCTCTTTTTAGATGCTTCCATAAATCTATGAAGTACCGACTCGAAATCCATCTTCTTTTCGGGTGGTGGTTGCTCTTTTTAATAGAGACCTCTATCGATTTGTATATACTTCTCATCCTTTTGTTTCTTGAATCTTTGTATGGAAGCCACTCCTTCTTGGGCTTCCTCCAATCTTCATCATATTTGTCACCACTTGAGTAGAACATATGTGCCTTCTTGTTCCCATTTTCATCTAAGTCACAATCCTTGGTCAAATGTGGACCACTACAATTATCACAACCAACTCTTATTGCATGAATGGATTGATCTAATTTTGTCATTTTCCTATCCATAGAATCTAGTTTATCTATGATTGAAGCCAAGTTCTCATTCCCTCCATCTCATTTTCCTATTGTAACTTCATCATTGGCCCTTGTGAGTCAAGAAGTTTTCTAGTAGTTACATTCACTCCATCATAGAAGATGGAAACTTCTTGTTGAACATTCAAATCATGTTGAGGGAAACTTCTAAGCAAGCTTTTATATCTCTCCCAAGTTTCATATAAGGACTCTCCCACCGCTTGTTGAAAGTTAGCAATCTTCTTTTTAAGCATTGAGATCTTCGAAGGTGGACTAAATTGCTCAATGAAAGCATAACGAAGAGTAGCCCATGTGGTAATGGATCTGGGTGGAAGAGATTTCAACCAAACCTTTGCTTCACCGGTAAATGTGACCGAAAGCATCCTTAGTAACTCAAATTCTCTTGGCACATTAGGAACATGAAAATAGTTTGCACTGTATTTAACTTCGTCAATGTGCTTGAAGGCATCTTCATACTCTTTTCCGGCGAAAGGTATGTCCTTGAGCATGGATAGAATATGCCCCCTTGAGCTCAAAACTTCTTACGTCTGGTATCTCAGGTGGAACTAGACCTGGTCCATGTTCTTCACGTATCCTCTTCTTGTAGTCTCCCATCTTCATTCTCATAGTGTCCGTCATCTCTTTAACCTTGTTTTTAATCTCCAAATCATGTTTAGAACTTTCTTCGGTAGATGTTTTTGGCTCGTATCCCACTTCCTTCTTACTTGGAGTTTTATCAAAAAGTTCGAATTTGTTGGTTTTGAAAGCATTGCTCAATTTTCCCTTCTTGTACTTCTTCTTGTGGAAAGAGGATTATGGATTTTCTAGTAGAAGAATAATTGGAGATTTAGATCCTCGAGTCATAAATCACTGAAACAAAAAAAAAACAAAACAAAACAAAACATGTAAAAAGGAATGAAAATCACTAAACTAAAAAATTAACTGAAGCGAGAGCCTGACATGGTGGAGATAACCACGATGTGGTTGCGTCTCAGAAAGAAAAACTAAAATAAAAAATGCAACCAAAGTAACTTTTTGCGGTTTTTACCCCACAAAAAGGATCGAATAACTAAAAGCAATTAAACTAATAACCAAATACGTTGCTCCCCAACAACGGCGCCAAAAACTTTGATGTGCACAAAAGTACCTACTTAGTTTTAAATTTATAACCTAACGAACTCTTACTAACTATGCACCTATAGGCAGTGTACCTAGTCTGATTATAGTATAGCTCAGGTAAGTCGGGTGTTGATCAGAGGGAATGGAATTCAATTAATTAAATTAACTACTTCTAATTAAACTATTAAACAGACTACGATTGGGGGTTTTTACTGAGTTTTCAAGATCAGAATAACTTAATATCACCTAGCAAACAAGCAAGCAATGAAAACAAAGTAACTTCAAGAATTAAAAGAATACTTCTGCCTAGATCCGATTTCACTTTCTCCTATGGTTGATTTCTTATGGATAGATTATATTAATTACCAATTATCTAACTATTATGATCAAATATATAGGCCTACCAATTTATGAATGACAAAGCAATGATCATGCACAAGTTAAACACCAAATTGATAATAGCACAATTGGACTATGAATGATATGAGTTACTCTCCTATGATCAATTCAAGCAACCAAGCAAAAATTAATACTAATTATGCTCTCTAACACAATTAAGGTTACTAGATTTTTTTTAAACGAAAAATCTAACATACTCCTAAACTACACCTTAAATTCATCTATGTCCACGACGAGACTTGAACCCTCAAACTAAGATGTGATTAATCCTAACTCTAATTATCTAATGATCATAGACAATTATGACATAGATTCATGCAATTAATATCATCAATTAACACACAAAATTTAATTTATAAGCAATATAAACTAGAACTATAACATGTTATGATATATATATATATATATATATATATATATATATATATATATATATATATATATATATATATATATATATATATATATATATATCAAATACAAGTAAAATCAATAATAATCATCCAATAATTGAAATCAACACATAAGTATCAAGCTCATCTCCACTAAACAGAAGTAAAAGTGTTTAACCTCTCATTGTGGCAGAAAAACACAATAGATCTAAGTAAAATAATCTAGACATGAGTTTAATAAGCAAACCAAACTAAATCAATGTTGAATTCCTTCTAAATCTTCTTCAATCTTAAGCTCCACTTGAATTTCGACTTTCTTCTGGGTTTCTAAGGTTTATTAATCGCAATTAACCTCAGAGAACCGAGTGGATGCCTCAAATTTCGACCTAATGTCCGGGATTTTATAATTGAGGGAATCTGACCACTACGTCGTGGTTGACCGCCACCACGACGTGGTCTTCGAGTTAATCGTTTATCTGCAACGTCATCATATGGGTTGTGATTCTTCCAATTACTACGCCGCGGTTAGGGCACCACGACGTGGTCTTCAGTCCTTTTTTTCTTCTTCTTGTGTTTTAGCTCCGGTTTCCTTATTCCAGCTCATGTTATGCTTCCTTTTTGTCCCAAGCAAGTCTTCGCTGCTACAAAACATAATTTAAATATATTAAATATCTTTTGTTCAATATTAAGCATAATTGTAGCTAAAAGTATAAAAATATGCATTAAATATGTAGTTAATTATGCACATATCACTACTCACAACTACTTTCGACTCTACATACAAGATTGTAAAAAAAACCTCCACATGTTCTTGTTTGATTTTCGCTTAGGGATTTGAAGCATGGTCCAAAGATCTGATTATTTTCTCACAAAAAGAAAGGTTAAGCACATGATCTTGTTTGATTGATGCTTAAGAAAATAATAATAATAATAATAATAATAATAATAATAATAATAATAAAAACTAAATGAATAAATATTAATAAAAAAATTAGAAATAATTATTTGACGTAAAAAGAGTCCATTTCTAGCAAGGGACTGAAAGGGGTTGAATTAGAAAATTGATTTGTTAGAACTTTTAACGTTGTTGCTAAAATGGAAATCTTATAGTAACATTGGTGGTTGAAATACTATACTTACGAAATAATATGTTGTTGTAAAGTTTTGACAGCTCCAATGCCAGGAAGAGAAACGTTGGTTGGAGGAGCTATAATATAGGTAGTATTGATTACTACTGAGGAGAGGGTGAGTGTAATTGATGGTAACTTGCTTGTCTGTAAGTCCGGTATGAATGATAAATGACAGACTCGATGTCAGCAATTCCATACTGAGTATTGAATGACTGGAAGATACTTGGGAATGTATGATTGAGAATGTGATAATATATTTAGTTGTATAACTAATTTATATTGTGTTATGTAGGTTGCTCACTAAGCTCTTTGTAGCTTACATGTTTGTTGTTTGTGTGTCCTTCAGGTTCAAGTAAATGCGTAGAAGGAAGTGAAGTTAGTAGCACCCAACTTGAATTGTTACACTAGATTTTTGTAAAATCTTCTTGATAACTACTTGTATTGATTTGTGATACGAATGTATACCGAATTTGTAATGATTCATGTTTTATAAATTAAAAATTTTAGGTATACTTTGTGTTAAAAATCTGGACGGTGGAATTTTTTTGTCAAGATCGCAACCATAAGGAATAATACCCATCTAGATCAGTATCTCTCTGGGCGTGTTCGGCACGGAGCTTTTGTGAGCGTTTGAGAGCTTCTAGCTTCTAGCGTTTGACAAAACGCTCCGTTTTGAACAGAAAGCTTTGTTTGGCACTACAAGCTTCTAGCGTTTAGTTTAAACAAAACGCTCCAAATCCAAATGCTACTTCATGTAGCGTTTAACAAAACGATACAAGCTACCCGCTACCAGCTAATTTTGCCGAACACGCTCTATGTTTTCGTTTTTAGTGGTAAAAGCTTAAAGAAGAAGGTATCAACTATCAACCACTCATGGAAAACATTTGTTTATTGGGTGTTGTTAGACGAACCACAATGAGCTTTCAAATATATCTCAATACCTCTTTCTAAAGTCCAAGTCAACATTTCCCATTCAGATTATAAAGTCGCATAATCTAATAAAAATGATTTTGTTGATAATTAAATATTTGTTTTAGGAGATTTTGCATAATTGAGGGATTTATGTACCATAAGTTTTTATTTATATCGGTAATTTTAACTTGAAGGGTGTTCTTTTTAGTATTTTTGTTAAACTAAATAAAGTTAATATAAATTTAGCATATTAGATATGGAAATTGGTAGAATATAATTGCGTGTAATGTTTAAACTATTTCAAATGCTTAAAAGAATCAACTTCGATTAAATATTTTTGTTTAGATTAGTTATTTTTATAATTAAATTATAAATTATTATAGATATGTTAATTATTATTAAATATTTATTAATTATACATAAATAAGTTATTTGGTAAAACAATATAAATTAGTTAGGTGATTGCAAATTAAAACTAACATGATATAGTTGAAACTTGAAAGCTTAGTAACAATGCATTGATATAGATCGTTTTAACCGCTTAAAATTGCTTTATAGTTTATACATTTAAACTCCTAAATTGATATTTGTCATATTTATCCTTTCTGGATAATTTCGTTAGTATGTATACCAATCAACATCAATATTTTCGAGTTTTAATTCAGAATTCTTTGAAACTAAGGGATATTGGAAATCAGAAACACGTGATAAAAAATTGCATACACTAACACACGGATGATAATGAACGTAAGAAAGTGTTGCTGAATCTTCTTTTATTTTTACTCACTCAAAACAAGTTACAAAGGTTTACAATTTATAGACTGTTATTTTTACTCACTCAAAACAAGTTACAAAGGTTTGCAATTTATAGACTCAGTTACATTTAAACTGAAATAAACTGATTTAACAACTACCAAAACTAAAACTAAAACTTTATTACCAGGTTAATCATAATATGATAACCGTTTATTCCTTTATTGCATTAAACTCAAGATTAAATCAGAATTAATTCCATCACTCTCCCCATTAATCTTGATTTGTGTCGTGCAGATCCTTAACACCCAACATGTTTCACATTTCGACAAATTTCACTCGTTGGAGTGCTTTAGTCAAAATATATGCCTTTTGTTCTTCTCCGCTTATGTGCCGAACACAAATTAGGCCTTTCTTAACAAATTATCGAATGAAGTGATACTAGGTGTCGATATGTTTACTTTTGCCATGGAACACAAGATTTTCATTAGCTCAATTACAGACTTGTTGTCCACTAGTAACTTTACTTTTCCTGCTTCCTTGATGGTTAAATCCTTCAATAAACTTTTCAACCACACTGCTTGGTAGACTGCTACAGTTGTAGCCATAAATTCAAATTCATAAGAGGATAGAGCTATTGTACGTTGTTTCTGGGAACACCATGTGACCAAGTTACCGGAGAAGTAAAATGTTGTTCTTGTACTACCTTTTCCATCATCCCGATCCATGTTGTGACTGTTATCACTATACCCAATCAACTTTCCATCTCTACCAAGTCTATACACCAAGCCACGATTAATTGTGCCCTTTATATATCTTAAAATTTGCTTTACAAACTTTGAGGTGACAGACTCTTGGTGTTTCCATATATTTGTTGACCACTCCAACCGAATACGCAAGATCTGGTCTCGTATGTATCAAATATTGTAAGCTTCCAATAAGGCACCGGTACTCAGTGGCGTTTTCCAACTCCCCCTTTTCATATTTTGTTAAAGACAACTTTAGTTCCATGAGGTACTTTGATGATGGGTTTTTAGTTTACAAAAATCTTATTTTGGAGGAAAAAATTAAACCCTAAGTTCACATGCAACCTAAAGGATCTATGTTATCACTATGATTTGCAACAAACAATTGAATATCAAGAACCCTAAAAGTACATTGCTATTTTCGAAATTAAGAATGAGATATTATAAATTACATACCTTTAGTTTATTATAGCAAATAAACTAGTATTCCTTCTTGATTGGTCTTTAGAAAGCAAGCACCAGAAGTATCGTGCAATTAATGATCTTTAAAACAATGGTGCCAAAAATCATAACCTCTTAGGGGTTTATATAGGTGTTAGGGAGGTTGTAGATAAGACATGTTTCCTTTTAGACAACCCTTGCCCCATTGTTTCCCCCCTAAGGCATTTTAAGCTTCCTTAAAGCCCAAGAAAACCTCTAGAATCCGCCTCTAGAACTGTCCCCTTCTTGGGAGGCTCTAGAATTTGTCAATGTTCAACTTTTGAACATTGTCACCTTTAGTCCTTCTACTTTTAATTAATCCAATTAATTCCAAAATTAATTCCAATTAATTTCTGATTAACTCTTACTTAAACAATACTATTTCTAATTTATATATTATTCGCATAATATATTAATAAATCATTTATTTTGATTTCTAATTTATTAATCATATAAAAAATTAATAAACCAGCCTTTCTCTCCAAAAAGCATTTCAGTCAATTACTAGGTTTGAGGGTAACCCAAAAGGAATCTGCTAATAACTCAAGACTATACTAATTTAGTTATTGCCTTAGACACCTAATCGAACAGTCTCCCACATGGATAAGTCTTAAACTAAATTACAGTATAACTTCTAAATCAAACAACAAAGTATGCTTTCCAAAGCAACTATCAAGCTCTGATCCGATCAGATATTGGTCCATAGATAATTGATCAAATATTTCTTCGTTCTTCAAGATGTCATGTGGACATGAGTCATGGATCAGACTTAATCTCAGTGTCCAAACTTTGTTTCCCGATTTCCGATTGGCGATGACGTCATAAGATTTCTAATTGAATACATCAATTTAGTCCTGGCTGGGCCGAACACTATAAGTCAACACCAAATCACCGAGGGGCCCAGAGATATCGCTTTTCCCGTCAGGGCAAAAGGAATGAATAGACTTTGACTCATATGCTTGTATCTTTTACTCACCAAATCATACATGACACTACGTTTTATAACATAAAGTTACTGATGCGGTTTCGCTATACCAATATACAACCAACTTGTAAATTACAACTAATATATCTCCATTTTAAGAATATAAGAGATTATCGTCTCAAAATCAATCATTATATAATCCAAGAAGTAATTCTCTGGGCATGGGTTTATCTAATACTCAAATCTCCATTTTCTAAGTACTCATGAACATTGTAGCAACACAATTGCTATGTCTAAACTCCTTAGATAATCTACAATCGAATTCATGACATTCTTCATTCACTACTTACTTCCTGAAGTATGAGCGATTGCGGAGCTTCGAATAATCAAATTATTCAGGAAGTAAAACATGGAAAACAAAATACAAGAATAAAGAATTGACAAAGGTAGTAAACAAACTCATACATAATCTCTATTATTCAATCACCAAAATCAATTACATTTATTTTGTTACAAGTTTCAAACTAATCATCTAACTACTAAAACTAATTTCATCTCTCAAACCAATGCTCCTAACATGTTCATTATGTTTAACCCTACTCAAAGCCTTTATGAGAGGATCTGCAGGATTTCTTCTAACGAAGCTCTCTTTACTATGAGATGAACTTCTTCAACTCTATGTTTGATATAATGGTACTTTCTTTCGATATGTCTTGATTTACCATGATCTCTCGGTTCTTTGGTCAAAGCAATTGTTAGGAAGTAAAGCAGATAACTAGCAAAACTATAAGCACACAAGACACAATATTTACGTGGTTCGGTCAAGGTGACCTATGTCCACGGGCATTTGGGGAGTATTCTTTTATTTCAGAGCTCTCAAATAGAGGCTACAAGTATAATTACATAAAGATTCGCCTATCACTCTAGATTTCAAGATACAAAATGACCTAGCATGCATCCTTATTTATACTTGAGGGATCAGACGTAAAACCCTAATGGGCCAAGCCCATTGGCCCATGAATGGAGGCAACCAATCATATTCCGCCATGCAGCATCTTCTGGAACATTCTAGAGCATCATAGAGGACTTCATAGCATACTTGGCTCATCAAGGAACAAGATGGTCCAACTTGCACCATGATTGTACAACAAGTGTATGGATGACGCAACAGGCTTCAAGTGTGGCACAAAACATCAAGGATGGAGCAACAAAACCACCTTGGCACAACAGGAACATGAATGTCACAAAAAGTCCATGTATGGTGCAAGAGTGTACCTCATGGCTCAACAGGAGTACGTCATGGCGCAAGAGAGATCCTCATGGTGTAAGTGGGAGTATCATGGCGCAAGAAAGAGATGTCATGGCGCAAGAGCATCCTTCTTGGCCCATCCCTTCAACATATAGCACAACAAGGTTCCCTTGTTTCTCCATATCACTCCCAAGTGCTCCAAACCTCTTCCTGGTGGTCTAAACCCCCTTCTGTATGATCCATTCCTTTGGCACTTGATCCGTTCCTTTGTCAGACGATCCATTCCTTTATCATATTATCCGTTCCTTTGTCACATTCTCTGTGAACCCTAAGTGCTCCATTGAGTTCCAAGTGCTCCAAATTCTCCATGAACATGATCCAAATGCTCGATTCATATTTAACAATCTCCACCTTGACTTCAGCATCCTAAGAAATCCACCTCGAATAAGAACTTCCTCTTTCTTCCTGCCATTCGTCCCCAAAGGGACCTACCTCCTGTGAACATTAACCAAGTCCAAGCAAAGCTTGAACTTCTCCGTGGGCAACAAATTTGTCAAAATATATGCTGGGTTGACCTTGGTATCAATCTTCAATATTGAAAACTTGTCTCTTTAAAAAATATCCCGAATGAAATTCAGAGCTGACATCAATGTGCTTTGTCATCTCGTGATACACAGGGTTCTTAGCAAGACTCAAAGCACTTTGACTGTCACAATACAAGATAGTCTTCTCCACATTCAGACCAAGACTCTGAATAAGCCCTTACAACCATATCTCCTCCTTTATTCCTTCTGTCATGGACATGTAATTAAATTCAGTTGTAGACAGAGCAACGATATCTTGTAACGTTGACTTCCAACTGATGGAACATCCGAATAAATTGAATATGTAGCATGTTCGTGACCTGCGCTTCAACAAGTCACCACCATAATAAGAGTCGGCATATCCCACCAATTCACTCTTCGTATTAGTTCCATACACCAAGCAAACATCTGTCGTTCCCTTCA
Source organism: Lactuca virosa (assembly GCF_052849685.1). Classification (NCBI taxonomy): domain Eukaryota; kingdom Viridiplantae; phylum Streptophyta; class Magnoliopsida; order Asterales; family Asteraceae; genus Lactuca; species Lactuca virosa. The sequence goes on from NC_136430.1 coordinate 350,241,845, forward strand.
AGTATTGCAAGATCCACTTTACAGCTTCCCAATAAGTCTTCCCTGGATTACTCATAAACATGCTAACCACACTAACTGCATGAGCCAAATCAAGTCTGCTACATACCACATCATACATGAGACTTCTAACATCACTTGAGTATGGAACCCTGCTCATGTACTTCCTTTATTTATTAGTAGTGGGTATAGTGTTTCGACCAATTTTAAAGTGATCCACCAAAGGAGTTCCAACTGGCTTGGACTGATCACAATTGAAGGATTGCAGAACTTTCTCAATGTACTTCTGTTGAGAAATACACAACCGCCCTGCTATTCTATCCCTTTGTATCTCCATTCCAAGTATCTTCTTTGCTGCTCCCAAATTCTCCATTTCGAACTCATTCTTCAGGGTCGCCTTCAATTCATTTATTCCAGCCATGTCCTTGGCTGCGATGAGCATATAATCAACATATAGCAACATATATATGTAGGAATCTGGTCACAGTTCCTTTGAGTAAACACAGTTGTCAAACTGGTTCCGAGTGTAGCCATTCGAGATCATGTATGTATCAAATCTCTTGTAGCATTGTCTTGGAGACTGCTTCAAACCATACAGGGATTTCTTCATCAAACATACATGGTCCTTCTTAGAATCAAGGAACCCTTCTGGCTGGAACATATAAATTTTCTCTTCTAAATTCCCATGAACTAATGCAGTTTTCACATCAAGCTGTTCAAGCTCCAGATCAAATGCACTCACCATGGCCAAGAGAACCCGAATTGTCTTTTGCTTCACGACCGGTGAGAACACCTCGTGATAATCAATTCATTCTTTCTGAGAAAAACCTTTCGCCACCAACTTTGCCTTGAACCTAACTGGTTCAACTCCTAGTATCCCTTCCTTCTTCTTAAAGATCCATTTGCATCCCACTGGCTTTGCTCCTTTTGGCAACGGAACAAGATTTCATGTTTCATTCTTCTCTAAAGATTTCATTTCTTCATTCATGGCCATCAACCAATCATTTTCTTCTTTACTTGCCACAGCCTCTTTATACAATTAAGGCTCCTCAATGTTAATCTCTTCTCCAGTTGCTAAAGCAAAAGCAATGGAGTCAAGTTCACGTGCATTTACACATCCCACATATCTATCAGGTTGTCGAATAACCCTCTTCGATCTTTTCTTTGCTATAGATTCAGACATATCATCCTTCCCGGCATCAACACCACTGGACGACGATCCCATGGGTTGCTCTTGGGTTTCATCTTGTCTAGGTGATTTACTGTTGCCTTGCTCTTTGTCACTTATCACAACTCTGTCTGGAGTTTGAGTTGTAAATTCCACCTTCTGGCTTGCACGCTGATCTTTGTTCCCTACTTGACTTGTAGCACCTTCTCCCTGGTTACCCATGGCAGATTCATCAAAGGTCACATCTCTGCTCATGATAAATTTAGGATTTCTTCCTTCTTCTTTACGCTACAATGGATAACCTTTTACTCCTGTCGTATATCCTAGAAATATGCACTTCATTTCCCTTGGCTCAAGTTTACCATCATTCACATGAGCATATGCGGGGCATCCAAATATACGTAAACCAAAATAGTCAGAGGGTTTCCCTAACCATACCTCTTGAGGAGTCTTCAAGTCTATTGTAGTTGAAGGTGATCTGTTCACCAGATAGAAAGCATTATTAACTGCTTCCGCCCAAAATTGCTTGGATAAGTTAGCAAATATCTACATGCACCTTGCACGATGCATGAGTGTTTGGTTCATCCATTCTGCCACTCCATTTTGTTGTGGTGTGTGTTGTACAATTCGGTGCCTCACTATACATTCTTCCTTGTAGAAATGATCAAATGGAGCATTATAGAACTCCAACCCATTATCAGTCCTCAGATTCTTGACCTGTTTTCTAGTCCTTTTCTCAACCATGGTCTTCCACTCCTTGAACTTCCCAAACACCTCATCTTTGGTCTTCAGAAAGTACAACCAAACCTTCCTTGAATAGTCATCAATAAATGTCACAAAGTATGAGCATCCTCCTTGAGACTGCACTGGTGCAGGACCCCACAGATCTGAGTGAACATACTCCAGGATTTCCTTGTTTGTGGGTTGACCGATACCGAACTTCACTTTGTGATGCTTTCCCTTGACGCAAGCTTCACAAAATTATCTTTCCAGTAGCCTCTCCACCAAGTAGTCCTTGTTTACTTAGAACTGACATGCTCTTCTTACTCATGTGCCCCAACCTACGATGCCACAACTTCGTCTTGTCATCACCTTCATTCAAGGATTGGGAGATAGCCACCGTTCCCATAACCGTACTGCCTTCTAGGATATAGATCCCTCCACGATTCATTTCCCTTTTCATTATAACAAGAGAACCTTTGGTCACTTTGACCCAGTCACCTTCACCAGCGTACCTCATCCCATTCTTAGCCAATGTGCCAAGAGAAATTAGATTCTTACGAAGTTCTAGAACGTACCAACAATCTAACTTCTTGACCATGTCATCGTCCATCTTGATCTGCACCGTGCCACTACGTTTGATACTGCTCACCCAATCATCACCCATCTTGAATGTGCCATCCCACTCTTTGAAGGAGTCGAACCAATCACGATAATACGCCATGTGATAGGATGCTCTAGAATCCAAGACCCAAGCATCAGCAAAACTTGATGTACATACAGTCAGTATATCACCATCATCCCCCTTCATCAGAACTTTCCTGAACCATAACAGTAGTGTTATTGCGTCTTGATTCACTATTAGACATCCTATTCTTCAGTTGTGGAAAAGTTCGCATGAAGTTCCCCTTCTCCTTACAGTTATAACATTTCATGTTCGATGAACCTTTAGACTTTGATTTTGAATGTGATCTCCCTCTGTTTCCCCATTTTCCTCTTTTTTGTCCCCCCTCTTCCTGCAAACAAACCAGAACTGGACACCTCCTCTGCAACTGAAATTTTTGTTTTTCAGTTCCTTGGACATCAGAGAGTCATTCACAGTGATCATTGTCCTTCCAGAGAGAATGGTATCACCAAAATTCTCATATGAGTTAGGAATAGAACATAAGAGAATGAGCGTCTGATCTTCATCTTCAATCTTCATGTCATCACCTTGTAGATCCAAGATGATGTGATGGAAATTATCCAGATGATCTTTTACTTGGGTACTTTCAAACATTCTGAGAGTGTACAACCTTTGCTTCTGATACAACCTGTTTGTCAGTGAGTTGTTCTGGTACTTGTCATAAAGTTTATCCCAAAGCCCAGAAGCAGTTGTTTGATCCACGACCTCCCTCAGTACTTCATCTATTAAGCTCAACAGAATGGCATTATGTGCCTTTGTCAAAATTTCCACCATCTTATCAGCCGCCATGTCCTTTGGCAGTTTTGCCTCTCCTTCCAGTGTCGCCGCACATACTTTTTGAACCAGAAGAGCCCTCATCTCCACCTTCCAAAAAGTGAAGTCATTTGATCCATTGAACTTCTCCAAATCAAACTTGTAAGTAGACATCTTCAATCACAGGAATACAAACCACAGCTCTGATACCACTTGTTAGAAAGTAAAGCAGATAACTAGAAAAACTATAAGCACACAAGACACAGTATTTACGTGGTTCGGTCAAGGTGACCTATGGCCACGGGAAGGAGGGGAGTATTTTTTATTATTTCAGAGATCTCAAACAGAGGTTACAAGTACAATTACATAGAGATTCGCCTATCACTCTAGAATTCAAGATTCAAAATGACCTAGCATGCATCCCTATTTATACTTGAGGGATCAGACCTAAAACCCTAATGGGCCAAGCCCATTGGCCCATAGGCCCATTAATGGAGGCAACCAATCATATTCCGCCATGTTGCATCTTCTGGAACATTATAGAGCATCATAGAGGACTTCATAGCATACGTGGCTCATCAAGGACCAACATGGTCCAACTTGCACCATAATGGCGCAACAAGTGTGTGGATGGCGCAACAGACTTCAAGTGTGGCACAAGAACATCAAGGATGGAGCAACAACACCACATTTGCGCAACAAGAACATACATGGCACAACAAGGCCATTCATGGTGCAAGAGTATACCTCATGGCTCAACAGGAGTAACTCATGGCGCAAGAGAGATCCTCATGGCGCAAGTGGGAGTATCATGGCGCAAGAAGAGATGCCATGGCGCAAGAAAATCCTTCTTGGCCCATCCGTTCAATATATGGTGCAACAAGGTTCCCTTGTTGCTCCATATCACTCCCAAGTGATCCAAACCTCTTCCAGGTGCTCCAAAACCCCTTCTGTACGATCCGTTCCTTTGGCACTTGATTCGTTCCTTTGTCAGACGATCCATTCCTTTCTCAGATGATCTGTTCCTTTGTCACATGCTCCATGAATCCTTAGTGCTCAATTGAGTTCCAAGTGCTCCAAATGCTCCATGATCATGATCCAAATGCCCGAGTCACATTTAACAGCAACTGCTCCTTCATTATCGCAAAGAATGTCCATTGGCTCATGAATGTTCGGAACTACTCTGAGATCACCAATGAAATTATTCAGCCAAGTCGCTTCCTTCGATGCTTCACTCGCTGCTATGTACTCTGATTCACAAGTAGAATCGGCCACCATGTCCAACTTGGAACTTTTCCAAGTGACTGCTCCTCCATTTAACAAAAACACCCAGCCAGATTAAGAACGAAGATTGTCTCTTCATCTGTACTAGGGCTTTAAGTCTTACTCAACTTGGCTTTACTCTGAATAGGTAGCTCTCATTTCTTGGAATTTCCCATACAAAACCGTTTTAGTACCTTATCCAAGTATGTACTTTGACTAAGACCAATTAGTCTTTTCTTTCTATCCCTTAAGATTCTTATCCCAAGAATATAGGCTGTCTCTCTTAAATCCTTCATAGCAAAACACTTTCCAAGTCAAGAATTTACTTCTTGCAAAGTTGGAATGTCGTTTCCTATAAGCAGTATATCATCAACATATAATACTAGAAAAGTTACTATACTTCCACTAGCCTTGACAAACACACATGACTCATCTTCACTCCTAAAAAAACAAAATTCTTTGACTTTCTCATTGAAGAAAATATTCCAGCTACGAGACGCTTGTTTTAATCCATAAATGGATTTCTCAAGATTACACACTCTATTAGGAAACTTTACATCTTCAAAACCCTCTAACTGACTCATGTAAACATCTTCAACCAACTTCCCATTAAGGAAAGCGGTTTTGAAATCCATCTGGAATATTTCATAATCATGAAAGGCAGCTATAGCAAGCATTATCCTCATGGAATTTATCGTGGCCACCGGCGAGAAGGTCTCATCATAGTCAATCCCTGGGGTTTGAGGAAAGCCCTTCACAATCAGTCGTTCCTCGAAAGTGTGTACCTTTCCATCCATATTGATCTTCTTCTTGAAGATCCATTTGCAACCAACTGTCTTTCGACCAGGTTCTTGATCAACCAAATTCCAAACTTAGTTATCATACATGGACTTGATCTCGCTATCCATTGCCTCTTTCCACTTGGCAGCTTCAGGGAATGCCATTGCTTCCTTGTAGTTAGTTGGCTCATCAAAATTTACCAGTGTACGATCATTAAAAAACATGTCAGCCTCTATAGTTATATGGAATCCATAGAACTCAGGTTGCATGCTAACTCTACTAGATCGGCGAAGAGGTAATGATTTGTCAATGGATTCAACATGCGTCTCATCCTTCGGTTGTGGTGTCCTAGGAGGAGACAGTTGTGCAACAGCTCCAAATTCGTTTAGATAGTCGTGGAACTCGATACTAAGCTACTCTCCGCCTCTTTCAAATCAGAGTAGCTTTTTCTTCCTGCCTAATTGATTCTCGACTTCATCATTAAACTCTTTGAACTTTTCAAAGGTTTCTGATTGTGCTTGATTAAGTAGATATAACCATGATATACTCATCTATAAATGTCACATAAAATCAATTAGCATCCCTTATGGTGGATTTGAGGGCACACACACATCTATGTGTATGAGATCTAACAAACCCTCATATATTACACAAGATCCAGTGAAATGTGATTTTGTCATCTTCCCCAAAAGACAAGATTCACATTCATCATCTGACCTTAAGTCAAATGATTCCAACACTCCATCCTTTTAGAGTTAGGAGATGCGTTTCTTGTTAATTTGCCCAAGATGACAATGCCACAAGCATAACTTGTCTAAACCATTAGACAAATCAATATCAAATACACTATTACCTAAGCTATCAATTCAAATCACAGTTTCATACACACCATTACAAGGTAAAGCTTCAAACATTAAAATGCTATTTTTATAAACCAAAATCGATCCATTCATGTCATTAAACGAATATCAAAAATCTTGTTTAAAAAGTGCATGAAAAGAAATAATACTTCGCGTCATTTTTAACGAATAACAACAATTAACTAAATTTAATCTAGCATCACCACTAAGCATTTGACTATAAGTTTCAATCTTCGTAATAGGAGAAGACCGCCTATTTCCCATCATTAGATTGATCATTCCATGCTCCACCTCTTCACTTTCTCGTAGTCCCTACAAATCAGAATAAATGTGCAAACCAGATCCTATATCAAGGACCCAAGAACGAGTAGGTTGTGAGTTATTAGTTTGAATAGTGTAAATACCTACCGACGATGGCTTCACTTTACCATCCTAGATGTCCTACAAGTACTTGGGGCAACTTCGTTTCCAATAGCCCTTATCATTGTAATAGAAACAAATGGCCTCTTTGGGATCACTAACAAAAGGAAAATCAAAATTGGGCTTTGCTTTTGGGCCATTGTTAGACGACCCAACATGGGCCTTGCCCTTCCAGTTCTTCTTAGGAGGACCGTCCCTTTTCTTTCCTTTGTTTTCCCCAATGGCAAGGACGGGAGCATTAGTAGAGGTAGGAGTTTGATTCTTCTTCATTCCTGAATCAGCCGTTCACAACAGGTTGTGAAGTTGGGCAAATGTTGTTTCTGTGTTGTTCAAATGATAAGATAAAATGAACTGATCATAACAAGGTGGAAAAGAGTTAAGGACCATGTCTATGGCCAACTCCTCATCGAAATTCACATTTAGCCTTTCAAGGCGCTCCATGTATCTTTGCATTCGTTGCACGTGGTTGCAGATAGACTCTCCTTCCTTTAATTTTCAAGCCATTAGAGCATTGACGACCTCATACTTTTCTTGACGAGCTCTCTTATAAACTTTTCCACAAGATCCAAGTTCATATCATATGGCCAGTAGTTCTCATAGAAGTTTTGCAACTCAGGAATCATGGTGGCAACCATGATACAAGAAACCTAACTCGCGTCGTCATAGTGTTTCTTGTAGGAGGCTATTTCTTCAGGAGTAGTAGTGGCTTCATCGATCTTAATGAGTTGTTTCTCAAGGACATGCTCTTTTCCCTCGTATGGAAGATTCATATTGACGTTTCGCATCCATTCATGTCATTGGTGCCATCCAATGTCACCTCGGACACGATCGAGAGGAGTGAAAAGTTGTGGGAAGAGTTGTGAGAAGTAGAAGCATCACCAGGAGTAGACATTTATAGAGAAAAAGAATTTTTAGTTAGATGATATAAATCCTTAATATTTTAACCCATAGTTAGTATTTAAGGCTAGGATCCAATATAACAATTAACAACTAAGAAAAGGTATGTCATAATCTTATTGAGAATTTATGAAAGGTAGGTAAAAGCAATTCACCAATTTCGAACTATGAAATTCCCAGACCTTTTAAGATTCATTGAATCTTATCAATGGAATGTTTAATCCCAAATTATATTCTTCTATTTGTGACTGGGATGCCGATGATCACAAACAATATGTGATTGGCACTCTCGATGTCATTTATCATCTCCAATTAATGTGTCGATTAACCACACACGCTCCATTAACAATTATAACTTTTGCGATACCCATTATTCCTATTTATAGTCACTATTAGTGTGCCGGTTAACCACACACGCTGCACTAACTACATATAAAGCATAATGTGCAATTTTATGGATTATCATACTTTTCACATTTTTCCTAAATTAACTAAGAGTTGGATTTTGAAAAAATAGTTTAGTTACTTTATATCATTATACTTATTAACGAGATTATGTCCTATCAAATCTGTTAGGATAACGAACCTCCATCATATAAGAGAGCTTCCTTAAACTCCCCTTATAGTATGGCTTCATGAATGAGGTGTACTAGCGATTTGACTGACTTGTCTTATACATATAATATATTAATCTTTTAGTTATATAAAGTATATGGTGTATTTTAAAACTTTTCTAAAATACTAGGTTTAAATTTAAATGTTCGAAATTAATATAAAACTAAATTAATTTAAAAGTAAACCAATTTTGATTTAATCTTTATCTATTAATTAAACAATTAATTAAATTAAATAATCATTATGGATTAAATTATTAACAATTAACCAATTTATAAAATAATTCAAATTTAATCATAATCCTAAGCCTCCTAATTTCCAAAAATAGGCTACGATTTATCAAGTTTTAATTGTTCATATTTTAAGGATTTTAAAATAACAAATAAGGTGTAACAACCCAAAATCATAGAAATTTACAATTTTCAAAAACAAACCATTTTAACCATAAAGTGTTTACAAGACCATTGTTTCAAAAGTATAATCATAATCAGAGTATCCTAAAATCCAATATCATATAAACAGGAATATGTGCACGATCATGCCTTCGCTTTCCCACGATCATCTGAAGTAGCCGAAACAATAAAATGAATTTGTAAGACATAACTTAGTGCATTCCCCCCAAAGTACCAACACACAAACACATAACCACATGCATACTGGGTACACAACTAACATACTAGATTACCCCTGAGCCCACAACATGAGTCTGACTTGCTCCCCGGTTTGTTGGCTTCCGCACAGAGCAGGATTGCCTCAACCCAATCATACTATGTCGACATATACATAAAAGATAATATATATATATATATATATATATATATATATATATATATATATATATATCCAGCAAACAGATAATCATATAACCAATTAGACAAACAGGTAGATCAACATATCACTGCCGCATAGCAACATCCTATATACAAAGACACAGATCTAACGTATCACTACAACATAGCAACATCCTCTATATCAGGATACATAACCTAGTGGGCCGAAATTGGTGCCTTCGACCCACAAGTACAGTGAGGAAAACTCACATCTCAGTCTGAACAATAGTTGAATAGGTCTCTGCTCCGAATATCAGCTCTACCCATCACCTGTTAATCAAATAACGACTAATCTCAAATACAACTCAAATACCTAAAATACCCTTAGGTGAAAATTGGTCAAATTCTGGTTAAATTTAACAATTCAAAAAGTCAAAATTGGTCAACACAGCAGAGTACGATGAGCGTACTCAGCCTGTACCTGGGGCGTACTCATCCCTTGACCAAAAACGTGTAGCTGACCTAGTACGCTCAACGTACCAATCCGTACGCCCAACATACGTAGCCCTCCCTTAATCCTTCTATTAAGAGCTTATTCCCATAAGCTCTTTGGTCCATTTCTCTGATCTTGCCGTCCAAGCCCACAACTTATGTTTGGCTTGCTCCCGAGTTTGTTGGCGTCTGCACCGAGTAGGATTGCCTCAAACCAACCATACTATGTCGCATATACATAACAGAAAACATATATCCAGCAAACAGATAATCATATAACCAATTAAACAAACAGACAAATCTACAGATAACTACCACATAACAACATCCTATATACCAGGACACAGATCTAACAGATCATTACAACATAGCAACATCCTCTATACCAGGATACATAACCTAGTGGGTCGGCATTGGTGCCTTCGATCTATAAGTACAGAGAGGAAAGCTCACCTCTTGGGCTGAATAAATAGCTGAATAGGTCTATGCTCCGAATATTAGCTCTACTCGTCACCTATTAATAAAATAGTGACTAATCTCAAATACAACTCAAATACCCAAAATACCCTTAGGTCAAGCTTGGTCAAAGTCAAAAAGTCAAACTTGGTCAACACAACTGAGTACGTTGGGCGTACTCAGCCTGTACGCATGGCGTACTCATCCCTTGACCAAAAACGCAAAGTTGACCTAGTACGCTCAATGTACCAATCCGTACACCGAACGTACACAACCCTCCCTTAATCCTTCTATTAAGAGCTTATTCCCTTAAGCTCTTTTGTCCAATTCTCGTATCTGACCCTAAACTAATGTTCTTAACCATAAAGTTTCCAACTTTATGGTCTTGCATGGATATTAAGTGCCCAAACACAAAAACCCTAACTACTTAACCCATTAAGACCTTGTAACTCATGCATGGAAGGAATCTAACAATCAAGATTACACTTTTATACTTCTAGATGCTTCAAAACAACTGAAAGGACAACTTGTATGGATTGGAGTAACCCATACTCATAATACCAAGCTTATGGGACCAAAAGAACACCATTGCATAACTAAACAAGATATAAACAACTACTAATCAAGTTAAAAGATTTTTACCTCCAAATGATGTTGTTATTTTGGATCCAAAGAGTCCCACTCCTCCAAGATGATCTTCTCTTCTTCCTCCCTCCTTCAAGGTTACCAAAACACAATCAAAATGCTCAATAATGATCTAAAATGGATTAGGGTTTGCTTGGGGACGAAAGTGGGTTGGAGGCTGACGAAAGAAGGCAGGTTAGGCACTTAAGGATGCTTAATTTGGGTCCAAACCCTAAATATTAGGATTTAGGGTTCTTGCACATATGCCCAGTGGAAGGTGTTGTGAATCTGACTGAGCTCCTCAGGAAAATCCAAACTATAAGCTACCTTGCCAACCCTGGCTATCACTCGAAATGGCTCAACATACCAGGGCCCCAACTTGCCCATACTCCTAAAGCGTATTACACCCTTCCAGGGTGATACCTTCAGTAAAACCATGTCATCGACTTGAAACGCCAAATCAGATCGACGCTTGTCGGCATAACTCTTCTACCGACTCTGAGTTGTCTGCAATCTCTATCTAATATGCTGAATAAGCTCTATTGTCTGAAGGACTACCTCGTTCCTTCCCATGACTCTATAACCAATCAACGAACTAGGGTACGACACTTCCTCCCATAGAGAAGCTCGAATGGCGGCGTGCCAATACTGGAGTGATAATTGTTGTTATAAGAAAACTTAGTTAAGGGAAGGTAGGAGTCGCAACTCCCACTGAAGTCTATGACACAGGCTCTCAACATATCCTCAAGTGTCTGAATGGTCCGCTCACTCTGTCCGTCTGTCTACGGATGATAAGCAGTGCTAAGATGCAACCTCGTACCCAGTTCCTCATGTAATTCTGCCAAAAACGAGATGTGAACTGAACATATCGATTAGATACGATGGAGACGGGAATACCATGTCGAGCAGCAATCTCGCGTACATATAACTTGGCCAATTTCTTGGCCAAATAACTCTCCCGAATGGCTAGAAAGTTGGAGCTCTTGGTCAGACGGTCCACGATAACCCATATCGCGTCGGATCCCTTAGCCGTCCGATGTAACTTAGTGATGAAATCCATAGTAATATGTTCCCATTTCTAGATGGGAACCTCCAGTGGATGCAACTTGCCATGTGGCCTCTGGTGCTCGGCCTTGACCATCCAACAGGTCAAGCACCTCTCAAGATACCATGTTATCTCTCTCTTCATGAACGACCACCAGTAACTAAGTCTCAAATCCTGGTATATCTTGGTGGCTCCATGTTGTATCGAAAACCTGGACTTGTGCGCCTCCTGCAACACAGTCTTCCTAATCCCACCAAAATTTGGCACCCAAACATGTCCATATCAGGTCAATAATCCACGACTGTCAGTAGCAAACCCGACAATCTCACCCCTGAGTCTCTCCTGTTTCCAATTCTCCTTCTTAACTCCCTCGGCATGAGCCTCCCTAATCATATCAAACTCTTGTGATCCGTGTATATAGTACATCGGACCCCAAACAAGTAATGCCACCAAATCTTGAGAGTAAACAACAATGCTCCCAGCTCCAAATCATGAGTCGGATATCGGATGTAACGCCCGGGTTTCTAGGCTAGGCACTAATGATGATGTAATATTCTAGGCCAACCTTTGTAATTTTTTTTGAAATAATAAGATGTATATTTGATTATTATGTGTTTTATGCTTAATTATTATAATTTAATGAATTAAGGATAAAAATAAGCGTCGAAAATAAATGTTAGACAAACCTGATATCTATGAAGAAAGTTGTAGTGCTTGAAATAAGGATTTCGGAGATATAAAGAATACCGAAATCCGAGTTATAACGAAGAAGTTATGACCTGTCGAAGTTTCGCGACAGAACCGGCATGACGATGTGTGATGTAAAAAGTGAATTTACGATAAAGTGATTTTTAGCCTTAGCGATCTAAACGAAAGTCGTAGTGTTCATTAAACCGAGAGCATGCATAAAAAGAACGCCCAAATCTGACTTCGTATGAGTAAGTTATGATGTTTCTAAGTTTCAGCTTAGCAGTATGCAGCCCGAAACTCGAATTTTAGATCGAGTGATATTTAGCCGACACAACCTAAACGAGAATCGAAGGTCTCGTCAATAGTAGTACAACGGTAAAAAGACTGACGAAAACGGACGTCAGATGAAGAAAGTTATGAATTTTTAACAGATTTTCCTGTCCCGGTCTGTTAAAAATATTAATATTAAAAATAAAGTCAAAATTAGCCAACGGAGTCTGAACGAAAGATGTAGAGTATAATCTTGCCTACGCGTACATATAAAGAACGTCGAAAACGGAGCTCATATGCGAAAGTTATGAATTTTTGAAGTTTGGGGCACAAAAATTGAGAATTTTCGCATGCTAGGCTCGAACTCGGCCACGTAGCACCTTTGCATGCGAGATGTGTGTCCGGTCTGTGGCATGACCGAAGCGAGCCACATCGCCCTTCCCTTGCAAGCCGCCCCGTGTCCGAGCATGGTGAGTCATCCAAAGCGCAGGTCCAGTCCGAAGCCGACGCGTGTCCTCGCCTTCGCTGCTGACGCGTGTCTCGACCTCGCATCCGACACGTGTCTCTTCTCCCTTCGGTCCGAGCCCTCGCAGGGTATAAAAGGGAGGTGTGAACCCTCCCGGTTTTGGTTAGAATTTTGCACACTTTTACACCCTAAACTTTATTTTAAGCTACTTTTCAACCCCCAAAGCCCCGGGATCATATCTAACACCTGAAAAAAATTCCGAAGTGTCCGAAGACCCCGAGAAATTTATCTTTTCGGTTTGAAGCTCAACCCTCGCAAGGCCCGGTTTTCATTTAAAGCTCCCGGTTTCATCGGAAACGGTCGTTTTAAGAAACGAAGTGCTGCCCGATTATTGTTAAATCAAGTGAGTGTGTAGTCATTTTCATCTTACACATAGATATGAAGTATTTTCTATAAAATACGTGCTATGTGTAATTATATTGTTTGTTTATTTGAGATGGGTGTTGAATAGATGTTTTATACAAGTTTTAAACTGTATATGTATTTTTATCTACAAATATGTTGGGTAAAACATGGGTAGATGAAATAGTTGATGTGTGTTAAAATGATGAGAGGCTTCGATGTTGTTGTTGTTCTTGTCATCTAGCGGAGTATAGATGACGACCACGGACCTTTCTAGACAGTCCAGTGGAACGCTAGCAGGCTCGCAACCTGTAGGTGTTGGTGAACTGTATGTTCGCTGGTGTACTCCATCCCCCTCATGGTTGCCTTAAGGACATGTATGGCTGAGGAATCCCCTTAGCAGTAGTGTCCATCCCGACGATGATCCTTAGGCTAGGTCCCTTGTGATAGGTGTTTAGGGACGTAAAGTGAGGATAACGGGAACGGGTAATTAGGGTTATTGTTGGTTGATGAAATTAATAAATTTATTGTTGGTTAATGAAATTAATAAATTTATTATTTATGGGTTGAAAACTCTATATGCTCACCAGGCTCGCAAACCTGACCCACTCAACTTTTTATATTACAGGTAGTGGACCCAGAGCATAGTTTGGATGATGAAGAGGGATTTTTGGATTATAGGCCAGTAGTTGTAAATAACTGTTGTAAGGATTATGATGTACTGTTTATGCTTTTGGTCTGTATCGGAACATGACATCCCGAGGTTTTGATATATAATGAAAATACATTTCTTTAAGAAATGTTTTGATAAATTTTTATCATGTTTTGTTTTGGGGATAAATTCCGCAACATATTTTAAAAAGATTACTCTGATTTTATTTTAAAAGCAAAAACTAAATCGGTCTTTTCTGGCCGATAAATTTGGGGATGTCACATCGGACCTCATGTGACTTCAGCTATTGAGAAGCATAAGCAATAAACCTCCCTCTCTGCATAAGAACTACCCCAGTCCGGTGATGAATGCATCACAAAATACCACAAAATCTTCAACACCCTCATGGAGGGTCAACACTGAGGCCTTACACAAATTTTGTCTCAGTGTCTCAAATGCAGCATGCTGCTCAGGCCTCTAGCGAAAATCCACACCCTTCCTCGTTAGACAAGTGAGGGGTACCACAATCTTGGAGAAGTCCTGAATAAATCTCCGATAATATCCTGCTAAATCCAAACAACTCCTGATCTCCGAGGGAGACTTTGGAACCTCCCACTGCATCACAGCCTCAATCTTGGTCGGATCGACCAAAATCCTGTTCTGCTTAACGAGATGCCCTAACAACTAGACCTCTCGTAACCAAAACTCATACTTCGAGAACTTGGCATATAGCCGTTATCACCTCAAAACTCATAAAAGCTCTCGAAGGTGCTCCTCATGCTGCTCCCTGGTCCTGTAATATACCAAACTATCATCAATGAAAAGAATGACTGATCGATCGAGCATCGGCATGCATACCCGATTCATCAAATCTATAAATGTCGCAGGCGCATTGGTGAACCCAAATGGCATCTCCACAAACTCATAATGACCATAATGAGTCTAAAACACAGTCTTTTCCACGTCCTCCTCTCTAACCCTCATATGATGATACCCCGACCTCAAATCGATCTTAGAGAACCAAGATGCACCCTGCAACTTATCGAAGAGGTCATCAATCCGCGGAAGGGGATAATAGTTCTTCACCGTCACCTTGTTCAACTCCCGGTAATCAATTCACATTCGGTGTGAACCATCCTTCTTCTTGATGAACAAAATCGATGCTCCCCACGGCGAACTACTCGGTCTAATAAATTGTTTTCCTAATACCTCCTGAAGCTAAGAGGACAACTCCTGCATCTCAGGCAGTGCTAATCGGTATGTCGCCTTGACAATCAGAGCCGCACCTGGAACCAAATCAATCCTGAACTCAACCTGCCTCTCAGGAGGCATGCCAGGTAACTCCTCCGGGAACACATCATCGAAATCTCTAACAACATGCACATCTAAAACCGAAACCTGCTTCCCATATCGAGTATCAACCACATACGCGAGATAACCAATATAACCATGCTGAATATACTATCGAGCCCTGGCAGCAGAACAAAAGGATGGCCCAATCCTGGTACTCTCTCTCTATATATAACCAGTTCTCCCCCACTTGGGCTTCGAACTACTACTCGCTGACCCTCACAATCAATCATAGCCCCAAACCTGCTCAGACAATCCATCCTTACTATCACACACACATCTTCCATGGGGATAGGAATAAGATCAATCGGATAAGGAACCCCAAAAATCTCCAGGACACAACCCTAGTAAACGCTCGATGGAGATATCATGTGTTTGATAGCGATAGAAACCCGCAACGGACACTCCAACTCTCCAAGAGTCATATCAAAACCCCTACTAAAAGACTGAGATACAAAGGACCGACTCGTACCCGAGTCCAAAAGCACAAGAGCAGACAAGGAATTCACTAAGAAGGTTTCTAGCATAATCATAAACATAAGCATACCATAAAATAACCGATACAATAATAAATGGAAACATACCAGTAACGATATCTGACGCCGCCCTGGCCTCGTCTGCAGTGAGTTGGAAAGCATGACTTCGAGCCCTCGGGGGCTCCGCCCTACCCTGCGTCCATCGGTGATCCTCAGAGTGGCTGGCGCTAGAGCCTGCGCCAGCCTAGCTGCAAGCAATGGGCACTAGGCTTTCACATGGCCCACCTGATCATAATGATAACAAATCCTAGCACTCGGTAGTGGGGCCTGGGGCCTGCTGGAAATAATCCTTGAAATAATGCCCCTACTTTCCATATTTGCAGAATCCAGATGATGATCGTCAAGCACGTGCATGAACATTGACGCACTTGCCACAAGTGCGGACCATCTGTCCCCCAGGTCTCAAGTCAGAAGGCTTGAACCGCTTTGCTGCAGGTTATGACTAAATAGCAGTCTGCCTTAACTCCTTCATCTGAATCTCAATCTCAATCACTCGCCTCCTCGCGACATCCTGAAGCTTAGCGAGGGTAGCATAAAATTAGGTGGACACGAACTGACGAATATCCGTCTTGAGCATGCGCATGTACCGAGTCATCTGAGTCTGCTCATAAGCAGCAAACTCATGGCAGAAAAGAGCCCTCTTAGTAAACATCTTGGCGATCTTTGTCACCGTCTCAGCCATCTGTCTCAGATCCAAGTACTCCTGATCCAACCACTCCCTCTCCACCAAGGGACAGTAACTCGCACGGAACATCTCCGAGAACTGCTCTCAAGTAATAGTAGCTCTCTGTTCAGGAATGTAAGCACCAGTCACCAATCTCCGCCAATCCTTCGCCCCTAGCCGAAGAATGTTCAGGGCGCACTTGACCTTCTGGTCAGTATGGAAAGAGCATGTGAAGAAACAACCCTCCACATCAGATAGCCACCTCATCCGCACAATCGGGTCCCTGACCCTATCAAACTCTGGGGCCTTTGTATTTTCGAAGTCCCGATACTGGAAGGATCTCTATCCTTGAATCCCCTCCACAGAAACAGGTGTGGTAGCTGCAGCAACAACAACCTCAGAAAGAGTATCATCAAAGAGCTCAATCATAGCGGTCTTGATAGAGTATCATCATAGACCTCCGGACAGCAGCAGCCACCTCAGTGGCGATGATCTTCTGAATTTGATCATCAGTTAATCCTGGCCTATCCCGGCCACCCGCTCCAGACCTTGATCCTCTCGTCTCCACCATTCTGAAATTAAACCAAGACACATCAGGAAAGCGACAATACACATTGCTACAATCACGAGACGAGACTAAACCCTTGGGGTTTGTGACTTCCTTGCAATGCGTACGGGTCCTATGCTTTCAGTAGTACCGGCCCATACTACCTTCTACACCTACCCGTATTTGTCTCAAGGATCATCACAACCGCCCAATACAAATACAACAACTAGGATATGCATACATCCTATCCTCACTCTCTCTAGAGAGTGGCTAAAAATTCCTCATCTGGCCGGCTGCTCACACATATACTCATCCATGAAACTTCCACCAACCCTGCAGCACTTGCATATGCTAATCATACATAATATTGGATCCTATAGACAGTCGAATACTTGATTCTACCCTAAGCCTACAACCAAACAAGGAACAGGAAATAAGGCTAAACCAAACATTCTCCGTCTATAAAATCTTAGTTATGTACAACTACAATGCATACACTAAGCAACTACAATACTGATGTCAATTTCATACAAGAAGTAACCCTACGCTATCAGGCATCATACATCATGCAATTCTTGAAGATCCTTAGCCTATCACTGTCATGATGTTCTATTATAAACATCATATCAAATAACAGTGGGGTAACTTGGGGTATACTTTCTTACTCCGGCTGATCGTACACATCGCATCCTTCCTTAGTTACTTTTGAAAACAACTTTTAAAACTGTTATAGTTCCCTACTTTGAGTCTGGATTCAAACGAATGTTCATGTAATTCTCTCAAACCAAGGCTCTGATACCAACTTGTAACAACCCAAAAATCATAGAAATTTAAAATTTTCAAAAACAACCCATTTTAACCATAAAGTGTTTACAAGACCATTGTTTCAAAAGTATAATCATAATTAGAGTATTCCAAAATCCAATATCATATAAACAGGAAGATGTGTACGATCACGCCTTCATTTTCCCACGATCATCTGAAGTACCTGAAACAATAAACTAAAACTATAAGCTAGAGCTTAGTGAATCCCCCCCCCCAAAGTACATACACATAACACCATGCACATTGGGTCCACAACTAACATAGTGGATTACCCCTAAGCCCACAATGTGATTCTGGCTTGCCTTCCAGCCCATACCTCATGTATCGCTTGCTCCGAGCCCACAACATAAGTCTGGCTTGCCGTCCAGGCCCACAACTTATGTCTGGCTTGCTCCCGAGTTTGTTCGCGTCTGCACAGAGCAGGATTGCCTCAAACCAACCATACTATGTCGCATATACATAACATAAAACATATATCCAGCAAACAGATAATCATATAACCAATTAAACAAACAGACAAATCTACAGATAACTACCAGATAGCAACATCCTATATACCAGGACACAGATCTAACACATCATTACAACATGGCAACATCCTCTATATCAGGATACATAACCTAGTCGGACGGCATTGGTGCCTTCGATCCATCAGTACAGTGAGGAAAGCTCACCTCTTGGGCTGAACAAATAGCTGAATAGGTATATGCTCCGAATATTAGCTTTACTCGTCACCTATTAATAAAATAGTGACTAATCTCAAATACAACTCAAATACCCAAAATACCCTTAGGTCAAGCTTGGTCAAAGTCAAAAAGTCAAACTTGGTCAACACAGCTGAGTACGTTGGTCGTACTCAGCCTATACGCATGGCGTACTCATCCCTTGACCAAAAACGTAAAGTTGACCTAGTACGATCAATGTACCAATCCGTACACCTAACGTACACAACCCTCCCTTAATCCTTCTATTAAGAGCTTATTCCCTTAAGCTCTTTCGTCTAATTCGCGTATCTGACCCTAAACTAATGTTCTTAACCATAAAGTTTCCAACTTTATGGTCTTGCATGGCTATTAAGTGCCCAAACACAAAAACCCAAACTACTTAACCCATTAAGAACTTGTAACTTATGCACGGAAGGAATCTAACAATCAAGATTACATTTTTATGCTTCTAGATGCTTCAAAACGACTGAAAGGATAGCTTATATGGATTAGAGTAACCCATACTCATAATACCAATCTTTTGGGACCAAAAGAACACCATTTCATAACTAAACAAGATCTAAACAACTCTTAATCAAGTTTACAACTTTTTACATCCAAATGATGTTGCTATTTTGGATCCAAAGAGTCCCACTTCTCCAAGATGATCTTCTCTTCTTCCTCCCTCCTTCAAGGTTACCAAAACACATACAAAATGCTCAAGAATGCTTTAAAATGGATTATGGTTTTCTTGGGGACGAAAGTGGGTTGGAGGTTGATGAAAGAAGGCAGGTTGGGGACTTAAGGATACTTAAATAGGGTCCAAAACCTAAAAATTAGGGTTTGGGTTCTGGCACGTACACCCAACGTATGTGAGCTCCGCCCAAAATTTACAAAAATGCCATTATGAGCCATTTTGCAACACTTCTCATACACAAGGGCTAAAATGAAATATTTTCTCATACTAAGGGTTTAAAAGGGAAATACCTCAATATCAAGATGTTACATAAGGAAACAAGGAAAACCATAAAAGGGACTCCTCAATTTTCGAAAATAGTTAAGGAGGCTAGGGTTTCTAAAACTCTTACCAAAATTGAAAATATGAAGGTGGTAGCTAGGGTTTCAGGAACCCTAGTAAATTTCAAAAAATGCATCCTTAGGGTTTAGTTTCTATAAACCCTAATTTGGATCTATTCACCTTTGTGCAAGATAAATGAGAACATTGACTCTGATATCACTGATGGCCTTTATAGGATACAAAAATCTTATTTTAGCAGAAAAACTTAAACCCTAAGTTCACATTCAACCTAAAGGATCTATGTTCTCACTATGATTTGCAAAAAACAATTGAATATCAAGAACTGTAAAAGTACATTGCTATATCGAAATTAAAAAAAGGGATATTAAAAGTTACATACCTTTAGTTTATTATAGCTAATAAACTAGTATTCCTTCTTGATTAGTCTTTAGAAAGGAAGCACCAGAAGTCTCGTGCCTCTAATGATCTCTAAAAAAATAGTGTCGGAAATCATAACCCCATAGGGGTTTATATAGGTGTTAGGGAGGTTATAGATAAGGCAGGTTTCCTTTTAGATAACTCGTACCCCATTGCTTCCTCCCTAAGGCATTCTAAGCTTCCTTAAAGCCCAAGAAAACCTCTAGAATCTTCCTCTAGAACTGTTCCCTTCTTGGGAGGTTCTAGAATTGGTCAATGCTCAACTTTTGAACATTGTCACCTTTACTCCATATACTTTTCATTAATCCAATTAATCCTAAAATTAATTCCAATTAATTTTTGATTAATTCTTAATTAAACAATACTATTTCTAATTAATATATTATACTCATAATATATTAATAAATCATTTATATTGATTTCTAATTTATTAATCATATAATAATTTAATAAACGACTCTCTCTCTCTCTCTCTCTCTCTCTCTCCAAAAAGCATTCCAGTCAATTACTAGGTTTGAGGGCAACCCAAAAGGACTCTGCTAATAATTCAAGATTATACTAATTTAGTTATTGGTTTGGATACCTAATCCAACATTTGATTCATTACAGCCATCTATCCCGAAGAATTTTAAAATTTTCTTTGCATACCCCGCTTGACCAATTGCAATCCCATCTTTACTTTGTTGCACTTCAATTCCTAGGTAATAAGAAAGCTTCCCCATGTCGCTCATATCGAACATCTTATGCATCATGTTCTTGAACCCACCTATCTTTTCATCACTTGAACCTGTCACAATCAAATCATCAACATATATTCCAACTATAAGTATGAACTTTGGCTTTTGAAGCTTGTACACTGTTTGTTCGTGAAGTCATCGTTGGAATCCCAATTTTTTTAGTGCTCGGTCAAGCCGGATATTCCACGCCCTTGGCACCTGTCGCAGCCCATAAAGGGCTTTGTTCAGACAGTAGACCAAGTGTTCCTTGCCTTTAATCACAAAACCATCAGGTTGGGATACATATCCTTCTTCTTGTGACTCGCCATTCAAGAAAGCTGAATTCACATCTAAGTGATGAACTCTCCATCTCTCCTTAGCTGCTAAATCCAGTAACAATAAGATGGTTTCCAAACATGCTGCCGACACAAGGACCTCTTCAAACTCTACCTATTTATGTTGTACATAGCCCTTCGCGACTAACCGATCATGTGCTTTATAATGTTCCCATCTGCATCCATTTTTACTTTAAACACCCACTTTAACCCTATTCGTTTTTTTCCCTTTCAGAAGATAGGCTAGTCTCCGAGTTCGTTTCTTAATAATCGAATCAAGTTCCATCTTCATTGCTTCTAGCCAAGCCTGATCAATTGTTGCTTCTATGTAAGTGGTTGGTTCTTTAACAACAAATAATAATTCTTCTGGTTTAATTTCGATGGGCTCTGTTTCGTCAAGAGTTCAGATAAATTTCGAAAACCTCGAGTGGGTGTTTGATCATATGTCAAAGATTCAACACTAAAATCTTCATTTGTCACTAGATTTTCTTTTTTCAATGCGTGAGTATTTATGCTCGACGATGCACCTGATTTGAGACTTGTTATTACTGAAGTGGTATTAGGCGACTCTGAATTGTATGTATCGAACAGGGGAATAGGGCTTTCGCCTATTTCATGGACTGGACTTTGTATTTGGGCTCTCCCTTCAATGTTTGTATTAAAAATGGTTTCAAACCAAGACTGATTTGATTTGGGCTCCTTCTCTTGGTCTACAGTCCAATCATATTTTCTATTTTCTTCAAAAATAACATCACGTGCTACCACTAATCTCTTCTCTTTAGGGTTATACATCTGATATGCCTTGCTGCCTGGTTCCACCCCTAGGTACACCATCGACATGCTCCTATAACTTAGTTTCGTTGTTTGATTTTTCTGTTTTTTCATGTGCCCAACACAGCAAAACACCTTCAGATGCTGACGTGCTGACGTGTGGTTTTTTTTCCTTTCCTCCCTTCGTATAGGGTCATGTCCTTCACCCCCCTTCGTTGGAAGCCGATTAATTATATGGACAACATGTTGGACTACCGCCCCCCAAAACAAATCTTGTACACACATACTCTTCAGTAAAGATCTTGTAGCTTAAAGGATGGTGCGATTGCGTTGTTCAACCATCCCGTTCTATTGAGGGAAATAGAGACATATCAATTTCCGCTCGATCCCTTCTTGTTTACAAAAATCGACAAATTGGTGGAAGGTGAATTCCCCTCCTCGATCAGTGCGCAAAGCCTTAAGCTTTAAGTGACTTTTGTTTTCCACGTGTACTTTAAATCTTTTGAAGGTTGCAAAAGCCTCATCCTTCGTTTTGATCATATAAACCCACATATCTCGACAATAGTTATCAACAATCAACATGAAGTATCTATTACATGCTATTGTTGGTGGATTGATCGAGCCACATAAATCGGCTTGCACCAGTTCAAGTGGCTTACTCGCACGCCACAGAGCTTTTTTCGGGAAGGGCTGTCGGGTTTGTTTTGCAACTAGGCACCCTTCGCATACTTGTGCAAGATGTCTTATTCTTAGTACACCATGTACCAAGTCTCTTCGTACCATAGACTCTATAATTTGAAAGTTTATGTGGCCTAACCTGGCATGTCACAACCATGTTGTGTCTTCAAGGCTTGCTAAGAGGTTCACGGGTTGAGAGGAGTGAGGTACTATTCTATACAGCTAGTTTTTGGATCTTTGCACTTTCATCATCAGTTGACCGCCTTCATCGTGTATTCTCAAGTACTTGTTCAACATTTCAAGTTTGTACTCGATTTTAGTAATTTTTCCTAGACTTAAGATGTTACTTTATAGTGTTGGGATGAAATACACATCAGTAATGAGTTGTTCTTCACCGCTTTTTCACTCCAACAAAGTTGAACCCAATACCGCGATTTGAACTCAAGACCCATCACCAAACCGCACCAACTCGATAATTTTTTCATCTTGTTCGGCAAATAAATTCCGTACCCCGGCCATATGGTTTCTTGCCTCATTATCTAGATACCATATATATTCACCGTTCTCATTATTTGCCTCGTTCTGTTTTGGAAATACCTTCTCTGCATTTCGTAGTACCATGTTAGTTTTATTCTCACCACATACAGTTAAAAGCAAAGTAGGTTCCTCCTCCTGTGTTAGGTTTGCTTCACCGCCATTCTTGTTGGGGGCCTTGCACTCAGACGCGTAATGGCCATACTCATCACACTTAAATCATCTTGTAGTTAGTTATCTCTGCCCCCGTTGGTGATTATTATTGGAGTCTCGATATGGCGTGAAGTTCTCACGCCCGCCTCTACCTCGTCTGGATCCTCTACCTCGACCACCATTACGCCTGCCTCTATCTCGGCGGTATGATCCACATCCTCATCCACCCGATGAGGAACCTCCTCTTGTTGCTTTTCTGACTCGACGACTGACCATCTGTTTTAGTGAGCAATAAGCTCCCCTCACTGTTCGCATTCCCGCTACGAAGTTTCAACTGATCTTCATAAGCTTTGAGTCGGCCGATGGCTTCTTCGAATGGCATGTTATTTGTATCAGAATATTGTTCATTAGATGCCACCAATTGAGCCAAGAAAAAGACTGCAGGGGGAGATCTGGGAAGCATTAAAAGTGAGGTGCCTTGGGGCCGATCCGGTACAAAAAGAAAGATTGCACACATTGAAGAGTGAATTCGAAGCTTTACGAATGAAAGACGAGGAAACAATACATGACTTTGCTGGTAAATTGAGTTGTATAGTAACGAAGTATAGAAGTTTAGGCACCACATTTGAAGATAGCACATTTAAAGTAGTACATCTTCCGACACCACTTGGAAAATGAAGGCACGTGCTGACTTCTTTTTCTTTTAATCTACCACCACTCCGGTTGGTGGTTTGATAGATTCCCAAATTCCTTGGACATCCATAACTGCCTCCATCTTTATACTCAATGTCATATAGTTCGTAGACGTCAACTTCGGGATTTGGAATGACACTACACTGTTCTCTCTTTGACTAGGTGACGACATGGTTTCGTAGCGGATATATTTGGGCATGAACCGTGAAGCTCTGATACCAAGTATTGGAAATCAGAAACAAATGATCAAAAACTGCAGACACTAACAAAGGGATGATAATGCACGTAAGAAACTGTTGTTAAATCTTCTTTTATTTTTACTTACTCAAAACAAGTTACAAAGGTTTGCAATTTATAGACTCTGCTACATTTAAACTGAAATCAAGTGCTTTAACAACTACCAAAACTATATCTGAAACTTTATTACCAGGTTAATAATAATATAATAACTGTTTATTCCTTTATTGCATTAAACTCAAGATTAAATCAGAATTAATTCCAACAATGGATTTATTGATAAATGTTGATTGAGTACTGAGTCAAAACTTGATTGGGTTAGATACAATCCTGAATCTAACTGAGTAAGAGACATATCAGATGAGTTAGGACCGAGTTAGAGGATTTTAAATGTGGTATTAAACAGTTTGAATCTGATCGAGACCCAACCTATTATCAGACTCACTAAGAAGAATATCAAATAGCCCTAACACAATGATCTAGCCAATCTTCTTATTTTGTTGCCAAAACTTGAAGTTGCCACTTGATCGGATTATCATCGACCACAATTTGTGTAACATAGGTAAATAAGGGTCGAATTATTACCAACAAATGTCCAACATGATCCCTTCAAGATCCAACGTATTTATTATTACATCATTATACCGGCCATGTACGAATCTGCCTAGTTTTTCCCACAAAATCTACAGCAAAACAATTCACTCACCAAAGAAATGAGGAAGTTGCTATCTTTTCTTTTTATTAAAACTGTATGTAAAGGATGGGTGGTGGTAGAAGATGAGGATGAAAATGATGATGATAATCTTAAAAGGAATTTAAAATGATAATGAAAAGAGAGCCTCCTTATACAACAATGACATATTAAAATATACATGACTCAACAACCAAAAAGTAATAGTTTTTAGTTGATGAACAAAAGGCAATGGATGCTGTCATAAATTGTCGTCCAAACTCTTTTAAGGACGGATTTTCTAATCTAACCTTAATCACATTCAGACTTTATTGGTAGAAGAACACTAAGCATAAATGAATAAAAGTAACCGTAGGTTGGGAGCCTTGTGGTTGATTAGGAGTGGAACTCCACACAGGAAGTCCATGGTTTAAATCTTGGCAAACCCTAAATATCGCTAGTGTTCGGCGATTGACCTCTCACATGCGCCGCTCAAATGGTGCGTTTTACCATTTTTTAAGTGAGAGTATATATCCCAAGAGTAATAAAGAATCCCTTGATTGTATATATGTTGAGGGATCTCCTGAGATCCCACCATCAATGATTGATATGGTTGGATAGAATTATAATATCATAAGTTGCTGGCATCATAACAAAGAACAAGTGCCTTTTAACAAATCCATTCGTGCAGTGGCTATATTGTTAGTTATTGTTTATATACATGGACCACCGCCAAAAGAAAGAGAGATGCTAAAGTGCAGTTGTTAGTTATTGTTTATAGTATAAATATTTGGGCATGCATCATGCTGAAAATGACCCAAAATTTTAATTAACGAAGCTCTAAAAGGACAAAAGAAAGCAAGGAAATTTTTTATAATGCTCAAAATTCAATAAAGATACGTTACATCTCGATTGCAGCCAAAACATAAGAAACTATTGAACCTGACTTGGTCAGTTCGTCGCCCCTTTGTAATCTAATGGTGTTTAGGGTCAGGACCACCAGGACTCCTCCTGTTCACATTATAACGACTACTGAGTTCTTCCATATTATGTCTTCGAGTACTTACCTCTAGTATTTCTCTTGCTTTTTCAATCAACCCCCCTCCATTTCTCTCTTTTAACAACAAACTAGTAACAATACGTGCTTCGGAGATTGTAACTGAAAGCAGAAAAAGATAGAGAACAAACCAAAAAAAAAACCTAGTTGCACCTGCCATTAATAATATTATCTTTGTTAATAGCTTGGAAAATGAGTGCTGATGGTAGAGATGATATATTAGGATGCTTGTAGTTATACTTATATAGACATCGATAGCCGCACACTTTTTTTTTTTATTGAAATAGATTCAAAGTGTAGCCACTTTGTTGTTAGAGTATAGCAATTTCTTAGGTAAGTGTTTTCACTATTTCAAGAAACACCTCTTTCATATTACGAATTGACCTTTATAAAGTATGCATATTAAAATGGCCTACATGGATCATTATAAAACAAATCTTCTTTCTCCTAGATAGAGCTACGTATGATGATTTTCCGCAGCTTTTTTAGGTCTTAATTAGGAGTAAAGTTAAAATATATGCCAACCAATCTGAATCAAGAAATGTGATAATATTAATCACACTGCATATTCTGGGATCGATGGATTCCAATTAAAATCTTATTTGGGTTGGTATGCGTATGGAGTTCATAGCTTAATATTACAACCGAAGTTGGATCTAGGTCAATAAGTTTTGGCCTTATGCATCATCAATCATCCAAAGAATGATCACAGAAACCAAAACAAAAGGAACACATCTTGAAATTATTGACAACATGATGAAAGCGTTGACCAGTGAATGAAATTTAGAGAAAGAGAAAATAGAACACACAAAAAGACAAAACCATATATATAAAGAAACAAAATATATACGCGACAAAAGGTGAGCATTACCCCAATATTATCATATTGGTTACCAGCTAAGGGATTTGAACATGTACATTGTAGATCCAATAAGAATAAACTAACCCCTAACTGTACATTTTGACTTTGTCCAAGGGGCATTCTTTTCTCCCCATCCCAATATTTATATATTTATCTACTTATGTATATAGATCAAAAGGTAGAAGAAAGACTGGTTGCTTTTAGCGGTGTATTTGTTTAAGGTTTGATACTAGAGATAGTGCTACACTGCTAGATCAGCAATATTGGTTTGTTATAGTCTAAAAGTGCCCGACCAAAGAGATCCACTATGGATCTGAATTGATAATACTGACAATCATGCATATTGAACCTAATAAACCTCAAGTCTGGTCAAAGCTTTTAGATTTTTGGTGAATTATTAAGAAAATATTCAGTATAATTATATCATGCACCCCCAAGCCTCAAAAGGTTGATAAGAGAATGCCCATTAATTGCTGCAACGATCATGGTGTATAACTTATAGAAAATTAATTGAACTTAAAGAAATCGAGTTTGTAATTAAAGATAGAGGAATATCTGAATATATATGCACTTGGATTGAAAGCTTTAAAGATGTTTCTCATGAATAACAGTATCCTGCACTTTGCACAATGGGGCTGACCATTTAGTCTTATGTTTCTTAAGCAAAAAATTAAATCAAATAGTAGTTTGACACTAAATAACTTAATTGTTTAAAAGGAGTGCATGCAAATACGATGAAACACTAGCATTTTCAATTAAATAAATAAGCAAAGTCAAAGCAATGATCTTGGCACTACCGATGAACAGGAAATGGCTAATCGTGCCACATTTAGCCACACAGAAATTAGTAGTCGTCTAACCTATTTCAGGGTGGGTATTAAACAAGTATCAGCCTATGATCATGAAACCGGCCCTTGAATCTTGATAGCTTAATAAGAGCTCACGTCACATAATTTTTAGCTAGCTAGTATATATAGTATTTTAATTTGTCTTGGCTTCAAAGTAAATATGTTTTCTCTACCCATTTGTGGCACTAGTTAATGTTTCACCCACATTTCTTATATCTTCACACAGTAGTACGTTTTAGCGTGTGCATCCTACCACTTCAAAATTTTGTGTTCTTTGCGCATTTGAGTGCAACTAATTCTGCTCATAAACGCATGCAATTACATTCAGCATTATATATATGGTCTTGGTTATCAAAAGGAAGACCTGTCAAGTAGAAAGAAACACGAAGAACAATCAATAATGGGCCAAAGTGAGAAAGCTCCGCCGGACCAAGTTTATTAAAACAGAAGGATGATTGGAGAATATTCATCGACTAGTTGGGCCAAGTGGTTCATGGCACAAGGATCCAGCCCATTCTCATGTATCCACCAACTATAATTGGCCCAAAGTTTTATGGCTTATAAGAAAGAAATAAAACTCAATGAGTACAAGCCAAACAACCTATCTTGGACTATTAAATGGACCACAGATGTATATATGAGAAACGTCATGTGAGTAAAGTAGATAGCACACTGGGCAATAGGCAGAGATTTATTTCCTGATACAGCTCGATCAAAATTGAACCCCACAGCTTTTTAATGTCAGCATGGTTGTCAATAGTAAAATCAGGTACCTATCATTTCATTAAAATGGTACTTATATATCGTACCAGCAATAGACACGAATCCACTTTTAAGACAAATTTATAAGTAATAAGGATTTGTGGAAAGAAAAATCGAACGTGAAGACTTAGGCCCTATTTGATACGCATCTTTCCAGGTCCAAACAGATCTTTCTGGCTGAATGGACCGGAAAGACTGTTTGATTTGCACAAAAGAATGGGTCTTTCCCGATAAAATATGTCTTTCCCAGAAAGCCCCAAAATCATATCTTTCTGGCTGAATGGGCTGAAAAGACAATTATACATCAAACCGCCTCTTTATTTCTTTATTGGATTATTAATTTTTTTAAATAACGTTTTTTTAATTTATTTTTTATTGAATTATTATTTTTTTTCATCATTCAGCACAGTCAATCAGATATACAATCAAACAACATAGTTTCTTTCTCAGTCAGAAAACTTTTCCAGACAGCATTTTACCAGACAACGTTTTCCCAGACAGAAACTATCAAACGAGACCTTAGTAATCCAAGATTCTTTATAAAATAGCTTACGAAGGATTAAGCCTCTGCCAAATATGCACCTAAACATGTTTTTGTCCTTGTTCATTTCTATACTCTTTAATTGATTTTCCATATATAATTCATTTAATCATTCAGAAATTGATTCTAAATCCCTTAAATTATGCATCGTAATGGTCTACCAATTTATAAGTTATTTATGTGATCCTTTCCTTTTCGGATATATTTGAACTTAAATTTAAATTGGATTTATTTCCGTTATGACTATCAAACATTAATTGATGTATTTTGTGTTGATTGGTATGATTATATGAGATTTTTTTATGGAAAGTTGATAGGAGAGTTTATGATTTATTTTGAATTTGGAATTTGAATTCGGATTTGTGTTTCATTAACTCCGTTATGATAAACCAATAATGATTGTTTTTCTATTTATTAGACAACAATTTAGGATGACAAATCGGACAATCGTTCCGTGTTTTTATCCAACAGGACACAACACAAATTATTTTTTTCACAACCCGAACACAAAACGACACCAGGTCACACCAAGTCTTTTTTTTTTTACACCACCCGTTTTTACAAACATGACAACACAATAAAAATTACATAAAATATCTATTTGTTTATTTAATTCATGCTTAATCATATAAATGTGTCATCAACCATAAGACTCACTTATAGATAAGTTCAAAAGGCTAAATAAGGTTTAAGACATAAAAATGCAACTAAATTTCTTCAAACTAAAGATATAAAAAATCATCAAATCTATGCTTCTATTGTCAAATATTAATTATGTTTATCTTTACTATCTAATTCCATAATATAGCCCTCATTTTTTTGTAAAACATGTGTAAATGAATCTCCATATCAAAAGACATGGGGTTATCCTCATTATATAGTGGAGATAATAACATATAACCCCACAAAGAATACAAAGAGGCATACAATAATTACATATAACCTACACAAAGAATACAAAGAGACATACAAATAAATGTAGTCTAATATCCCCCCTCAAGCGACAGGTGGTGGACCAAGGCGCAACATTCGACGAAACTGCTCAAACTGCTGACGAGGCAGGCTTTTGGTGAAGATATTCGCAACCTGAAGCTTGGTTGGAACGAACATAGTAATAAGTTTGCCAGATGCAATGAGCTCACGAACAAAATGATAATCAAGGTCAATGTGTTTGGCACGTTTGTGAGCAACAGGATTCTGGGTGAGGAAGAGCGCACTCTGATTATCACAAAGGAGGGTCGGTCGACCGGAAGGCAAAGCATGAAGCTCACGCAGAAGATGAGTAAGCCAAATAATCTCAGCGACAGTGTTCGCCATGGCCCGATATTCAGATTCACAGCTGGAGCGAGAAACGGTCGGCTGTTTCTTCGCACTCCAAGATACAAGATTACCCCCCAGTAATATCGAGTAGCCATAAGTGGAACGTCGGGTAACAAGACAACAAGCCCAATCTGCATCAGAGTAGCCCACAATAGAGGTGAACTTGGGCCGAGAAAAAGTGAGACCAAAAGTGAGCGTTCCCTTCACATAACGAATAAGACGCTTCACAGCATGAAAGTGAGCGACAGTCGGAGCAGCAAGATACTGGCTGACCTGATTCACAACATAGGCAATGTCCGGTCGAGTAATCGTCAGATACTGAAGTGTTCCGACCAACGAGCGATAGCGCGTGGGGTCCTCATAAAGGGGACCATCACTAACAAGAGAGGCATTGATGGAAAGGGGAGTCGTCATGGGCTTAGCATCAAGTAGACCTGCACGAGAAACAATGTCATGAGCATAGTTGGCTTGGCTGAGGAAGAGACCGTGTGGAAGCGACGTCGCCTCGAGGCCAAGGAAATAGCTCAAGCGCCCAAGATCTTTAATACGGAACTCAGCATGAAGCTTGGCAATAAAGCTAGACATAACGGAGGTGTCGGATCCAGTGAGGATAAGGTCATCCACATACACCAACAAGTAAAGAATGTAGCGATCCCGGCGAAAAACAAATAAAGATGGGTCAGCCCGACTACAAGAGAATCCATTAGTAACTAGAAAAGAGCTTAACCGATGAAACCACGCACGCGTGGCTTGCTTCAACCCATAGATAGCTTTGTTGAGATTGCAAACATGATTAGGAAAGTATCAACGAACCCCGGGGGTTGCTGCCTATAAACTGTATCACCCAACTTGCCATGTAAAAAGGCATTATTAACATCAAGTTGACGCAGCTGCCACCCATTAACAATGGCGAGAGAAAGAACAACACGGATCGTGGCAGCTTTGACAACAGGACTGAAAGTATGCGAAAAATCAAGACCAGGCACCTGACTAAAACCTTGGGCAACAAGACGAGCCTTGTGCCACTCAATAGAACCATCCGCCCGGTACTTAGTACGAAAAAGACACCTGCAACCAACAATATTAGAGTGAGGCGGACGAGGAACCAACGTCCAAGTATTACTGTGGTGCAACGCATGCATTTCAGAGCGCATAACATTACACCATTTAGGGTCACGCAAGGCAGTGACATGAGAAACCGGATCCGGAGAAGAGAGCACAACCGATAACAGACCACGGGACCGAAGATGCGCAAGATCAACCGGATAATGTGGCTTAAAAATCCCCGCCTTAGCGTGAGTGGTCATGGGGTGTGATGACCGGGGGGGGGGGGGGGGGGGCAAAGGGGGCACTTCGGGCTCGGAAGGGGCTGAAGTAGACTCGTGAGTAGGATCGGTGTCCGAGTCTGGCCTAGAAGAGCTGTCGGAAGAAGAAGAGCTTGACCCGGTGAGGGCCGGTTCGGCATCGGCATCAGGGGCGGGATCAATGGCTATTGAGGGAGGCTCGGTGACCTCACGTGCGACAGAAACGGGCACCGGGCAAACTGCACATGGAGCGGTGGGTGGAGACGGGGTAGTCGGCCTTGGAGGAGCCATAGGCGGGGAGGAGGGCATCGGGATACTTGAAACATCTCCAAAAAAACTCATGAAAAGGAAAAGAGGCTATGGGAGCCGCGCCGGAAGACCCACCAAAGGGAAAATAAGTCTCATCAAACCGAGCATGTCGAGTAATAAAGATGCGTGAGGAAATCGGGTCAAGACATTGATAGCCTTTATATTGCGGATGATAACCAGTGACGACGCATGATATACTCCGAGGAGAGAGTTTATGAGCTGTATAATCATGCAAATAAGGATACACGCGGCATCCAAAAGAACAGAAAGTGTCATATGAGGGCACCCGATGAAACAACACCTCAAATGGCGACTTCATGTCAAGAACCTTGGTGGGTAACCGATTAATAATAAACACGGCGGAGCTAAAAGCATGCACCCAATAAGACGCAGGAATGTGCCCGTGAAACATCATAGCGAGCCCGATTTCCACAATATGACAATGTTTCCGTTAAACCCGCCCATTTTGTTGTGGGGTATACGGGCATGATATTTGGTGAAAAATCTCATGTTTTTGCAAAAGAATTTTAACATTTTTGTTCAAAAATTCGGTACCCCCATCACTATGAAAGGTTTTAATTTTAGTGGAAAATTGTGTTTCAACAAATGTAATAAACATCTCAAACACCATATAAAAGTCCGATTTGGACTTAAGCGGATAAAGCCATGTGAACCGGGAAAAATCGTCAACAAACGTCACATAATAGCGATAAGAATCAACCGAAGTAACCGGAGATGGGCCCCAAAGGTTACATGCACCAAATCTAAAACACAAGCAGCACGCTTATCATTATTATAAAAGGGTAAGCGATGTGATTTCACTAGTTGGCACGGCGAACATACAACCGGTTTAGGTAAAATAGAAGACACCAAAACAAGTCCAAGTTTATTTAACAAAGAAATTGTGTCAAACGACACATGTCCCAAACAGGAATGCCATAACTCAAAAGAGGCCTTCGATCCATTCCAAGCAAAGTAAGCACGCGCCACCGGTTTATTAGGAAGAATGTAGAGCCCATGATCACATCGCCTGCGAGCTAGAGCCTGCTTTGTTTCCCGGTCCTGAATTTCACAATAATATTTGGAGAAAAGAACATCCACGTCATTATCATAAGTTAACCGGCTAATGGATAGTAAATTTTTCGAGAGACGGGGAACCACTAACACATCTCGTAACCGAATTCCATTAGCAAGAGAAGAATGTCCAATAGATAAAATAGGAAGAGTATTACCATTACCAAATTGAACCGAGCCATCACCATTGAACGGTGCGGGTTGAGAAACTGATCCCGAGGAAGACACCATATCATCCGAGGCACCAGAATCAACATACCAATCCGGACCGGGATTATTATTGACTTTACATTTTGGCTAGAAAGGCTTTCACCAAGTCGGTGTCATTCACGGGGGCCAAAGAGGCAAACGAGGACAGTTGTGGGCACTGATTTGCATAATGGCCATTGGTACTACATAGTTGGAAATGAGGGGAACGACGCCCACGGCCACGACCAGCGCGAGCGCCGCCACCATGAGGAGCCCCACGACCTCGCCTAACAGCCGATGAGGTGCGCCCGGGAGGAGTCTCGGCAGTGAAAGCAACGGGAGGCGGCGACGAACCATGAAGCGAGGTAAGAAACATTTCATGCCCCTCAGTTTGGGCAAGCAAATCACGGAAAAGGTGAGCATGACGGGACGCACAAATCGCCACAGAAAAGGATTCAAAAGAGCCACCAAGACCACATAAAAACCAATGGCACTTGTCCGATTCATCACCGCTTGACCAATGGCCGGTAGTTGATCACAAATAGCCTTAAAACGACGACCATAATCCGAAAGAGAAGCGGTACCTTTAGAAAGGAGACGGAGTTGATCACGAAGATTCTGAACCCGCTCCATAGAAGAGTTTCTGTAGGCGAACTCGAGAGCCGTCCAAACAGCACGGGCGGTGGAGAGACCCACCACCTCAGAAAATGCCTCTTCGGTGAGAGATGCTTGAAGCAAAATGAGGGCGCGTTGGTCTGCGGCTTGCCACTCCGCAAACTTCGGGTTCACGGTGGTCTTGTTATCAACCATAATAGATGATGACGGGGCATTAGAAGAGCCGTTAACATGGCCAAGAAGTTGTTGATAGGAGAGGAGTGGGGTCATTTGATTCACCCATAGAATGTAATTAGTGGAGGAGAGGCGGATTGTGATGAGGTGAAGGATGGTGTTCATGGGAAGGGTGGTATCATTGGCGTTGGATGTTGACATGATGAGGCGATGGTGGTGATGGAATTCTGGTAAGAGGGGAAGAAGAAAACCGAAAAGAAGAGAAGAGGGGAGGAAGAATCAAAAGTTTAATGAGGGAGAGGAAGGGAGGGGTTGGCTCTTGATACCATGTGTAAATGAATCTCCATATCAAAAGACATGGCGTTATGCTCATTATATAGTGGAGATAATAACATATAACCCCCACAAAGAATACAAAGAGGGATACAATAATTACATATAACCTACAAAAAGAATACAAAGAGACATACAAATAAATGTAGTCTAATAAAACAACTCTTAATCACCGGCAAAACAATAACCATAAATATAAACATATTAAAGATAGCTTAACACCAAATATAAATTTTCAGCGATAGAAGAAAAAAAATACAATTACCTTTGAACAAACAAGTATCAACACATTCTTGTCAAGAACACATCCACCATTGCTAAAGGCGGATAAAATACTAGTTTCAGATAAAACCTTATTCAACTAATAGATAAAATACAAATTTCGGATAAACACACAAAAATTACTGATTTCTGAATAACACAAAAAAAGGTTATTCAACAAAGAAAACCTTAGTCAACTAATAAATAAAATAATGATTTTGGATAAACAAAAAGTGCCCTACTAAAAGGTAAAAACAGAGGTATCAGCGACGGACAAATCTGTCGCTAAAGGCCATCAGCAACAAATTAACGACGAAATTTGGTAGTCGAAAAAACCCTTGGCGCTAATTGTTAGCGAGGGATTTAGCGACAGATTAGCGAGGCCATAATTGCTTAGGGAACATCTGGATTCCATCACTAATATGTCACTAATGCTTGTCGCTAATCCGCCACTGATAGGTTATTTAACTACAGAATAACTTGTCGGGAAAGCTCAAAATACCGATGCATTCCTTTGCTGATTGTCAATATACATTTGTTTGTTGTTCTAAATCAATAACCAAAATTTAAAAATAAATTTAATGTATATAATAAATTAAAGTTGAAAGTCAAGTACTAGATTAATATTCGATTTCAAAGTATCAAAATCAAATCACATTCAAAGTATCGAAACTAAATCACAAAAGTCAAGTGTGAAAGTCTAACCAAATTACAAAAATCAAGTGTGAAAGTCCAATTAGTTGGGTACTTTACTTCCTTGGAAGAATCAAGTGTAAATGTCATAAATCTTGACAATTTCGTGTTTTTTGGCCCTAATTTCTTTATGTTCCGCCGTAAGCTCATCATTTATCTCCTAACAAATATGATCAACAATAACCTACAAAGCAAACAATTTGTAACAATGTACTTTCAGTAAGCTCACCCATCATCCTTTAAAATGAAATTCATTTTATAATGTAAACAAAACATTAATTGATGACAACATTATACCTTATAAGAGACCTTAAAGTAGTTTTCCATCTCGGGTGAATGATTTGGAGTTTATACCAAGTAATGTATGATCCAACTTCCAACTTTGATTAAAAAAAAGTATACAAGATAATAAGAAAATCAACCATCAATTCATTAAGATAAAGACTTGTTTTTAAAAATGTTGTTAGAAGGTGTGAGAATGGGATGGCACCGGTACCGAATCGCGAATACCGAATACCAAATTGTATGAAAAGTCGGTCCCAAGGACCAAATCGAATTATTAGTACTATGGTACCGGTTTTCAGTACTAATATCAAATCGGAGGGGAAAATAGGTCAATCTGACCGTGCAGGGAGGAAAATATATATAGTTTTGTTTAGTTTAATGGCAACGAACTTTCAATACCCACTCCAAGATAACAATGTACATCTGAGTCAAAAGTACACTGCTATTATGGAGTGGGTATTAAAAGTTTGTTGCCATGTTCTACATGCTTAATCTTGACAATTTACCTGAACATGCAGTCATATCAAGAAACTTATGTACCATGTCATGTTTCAATTCTGAATCCAAGCACCTTGTTATACCAAGAAATCACCTCTTCAATTTCTTCTCTACGTTGCATCTTGACTATGCTTTTATTCATTTTCTTGTTTTCGTGTCTTCACTACATATCCATTAGCAAATCGAACATAAAATTAGTGTAGATTTGTTACGTTAACACATCCATCATTTAACCATTTATATAACCGAAGGGAAATATTAAAAAGGAAATCAGATAGAATTCCTTGTAACATACATTTCATAAAAACTAGTGTAGCTCTATATACCAAGTCTATCTTCTACTCACTTATAATTACAAAAAAAACAAAGAAAAAATTAATAAAATTAAGAACATTTAGTGACACCAATCATTTTAACTCGAACAAAAAAATTACTCATTTTACTCTTTTACTTTCAAACATTAGTCCAAAAACCTTATAATTTCTTTTTCATAGAAAAATTATACAAGTTCAGATGTACTATCTTTCTGCCTAAATATATCATACTTATTTACCAAAAAAAAAAGTGAAACTTGGTACAATTTGATTATATATGTATATTTTCATTATTTAGTTACAATGCTAACAACCTCATGTAGTGAAAAAGCTATGGTTGTGACAATTTTCTTCTCAATTACATCATCATAATCTATGAGTTATGGATTTAAGTCTCTTGAAAAGACATAACAATTTTCCATATCACTCAATTTGTTGTTAGTCCTTTAAAACCAGTTAATTTTTATAGTATCTTTTATGGTTCAAAAAGAAAATATCTTTAAAGTAAATGGTGAAATCACCATTTAAATCAAAATCCAATATATTATCTTAGTATAGAGCGCACCTTATGTTACTCATCTTGAGTTGATATCTTTCCATTGCAATTTCGTTCCATATAAATGCCTTTGGTAATAGCATCCTAAATTACTGTCTTTGGTGTAGTCCAGCAAATAGGAATTCTATCAAGCATAATACAAATGACTATGCAATAATAATTTCAGCCAAGTGAGTATAAAACTACAAATAAGAACTTGAAATATAGGTTTATATTGTTAACTTCAAAAGCAAGATTTTAATCATATCATTATTCATTTTGATGAATGTTAACCATGAAAAGAGTAATAGCCCTTTGTAAGCTAATACATGGATATAAAAAGAGCAATAGTTCCACCGAGACAAATACCTCTAAAAAAGGTCATATGGGCCTGGTGAAACGTCAATGTATAATAAAAAATGACTAAATACTTCTTAAAAACTAACCTACATTATTGCCCTTTGCGCTTCCAGGATATCATAACTACAACAATAAACATTCACTTTAGGTTAAGGGAATGCTTAATTTAAGGCATAGAGAGCCTGGTATTTTCCATGCACTTGAAAGAGAAACTAGTTTCCGCCTCAAAGAGAAACTGGTCATATGTACCTGAAGTCGTGAATCAACAGTGATGTGGGTGGGTAGTGATTGGAATCGGTGACGTTAGGTGTGGTAAATAAATTTCTCAGACGACGTATCCTAAACTCGTTTGAAATCAGAACTTTAGATCAGAGCGGTCTTGGAAGTAAATGTCAAAAACATACCCGGAGTCATGGATCAACAATATTGGCGGTAGGGGTGGTCATAATCGGCGATGTTGGGATAGGGGCGGCGGGTTGAAATGGCATGTTGAAATTAGGGTAAAATGTTTTAGCATAAGAATTTGGGAGGGGGCATTGGGGGGAACGAAAAATTAAGAGGGAATCAAAAATCAAAGAAAATATAGGAGGGAACTGAAAATTAGCGACAGACTTATCTTGATTTACCTAGTAAAATTTAGGGTTTACCGAGCCTCGTGATTTTCGTCGTTGATCCCCAGCAAATCCGTCATTGATTAGCTATGGATATTTTCCATCGCTAATTTCGTCGCTGATACCTCATTTTCTAGTAGTGGTACTGATTTCTATTAACATACAAAAAACCTTATTTTGACGTGAAGTTATAGCATATAAAATCAGAGCATACAGGCTTCAATTCAACTAGCAGCAAATATAACTTGGAGTAAATTACACGATTCGTCCCTCGTCCAAGTGTCAATTTGTGCGTTGAGTCCCTATTTTCAAAAATAAACTCGGATCGTCCCTATAATGTGTTTTTTAACTCGGACCATCCCCGACGGACATAAAATGTCTATTTTACCCTTTATATTTAATTTGTATTTTACTTTCATTTGTTTTCAAATTTATATTAGAAAAATAAAAAAATGGTCAAACACCTACACCCCATCCAAACTCAGCTACTCCTTTGAAGGTTCAGGAACCAGACTTATACTCCCCGGCTAGCCATCGACCATCGACTACCATCTCCGACCACCTACCACCGACTCTGAAATGACCTCCAGTTATACCATCTCCGCCCACCTACCACTAGAAAACCCAGAAATCCCAATAAAACCCATACACCTCACACTATGGTTCTTCTCGTTCACCCCCTTCTTCACCAGACACTTTTTTCCGACACCACCCACTAGTAAACATCAAAGAAGATGAAGGGTTTCAACCAGTTCTAGCTACCACAACCCTTTGCCTCCAGCTACCACCACCATTTTCCTCCAACAACCACTTGTAAAGAGCACCAAACCAAACCAAAAAAAGTAACTTGAAATTGGTTCCAGAAAACAAAATCGAAAATGGTTTCAGAAACTAAAATCAAAATCAAAATCCTACATATGGTGGTGGTATTCTTCTCCGGAAATCACTGCTGGAAAAAACAAAGGAACTTTCAAAGAAATCAGTGAGAATAGGAGACTCAGTGCGAAAAAAGCTCCACCCGAACCCATCTCCTTCCACTCTTCCTTCGTCTTCTCTGACCACTCTACGAGTTGCAGGTATGATGGTGGCAACGTTGTAGGTCCGTCGATGGAGGCATTCAGATCTGGGAGGTGAAGATTTGAAGAGATGATGATGATCTCAAAGAGGGAGATTGTTTCTAGTGGACTCCAATTCACCTCTGGTGTCTTGAGTGGTTGTTCTGGTGTCTTGAGTGGTTGTGGATGCAAGTGATAAAAGAAAAAAAAAGGGGGGGGGGGGGGGAGAGAGAGAGAGAGAGAGAGAGAGAGAGAGAGAAATGGATAGGGAATAATATCAATTTTGTGATGGTTGTTTCCGGCATGAGAAGCGGTGTGCAGGTGGAGTGAAGCGATGGCGGTGGTGGCTCCGTTGACGAAGGTGGTGGCTCCAACAACCCATTTCTCTTTAGCTTCGACGAGCCATGTGAAGAAGATGAACCGAGTAGGATTGAATGGTGTGGGTAGGATTAGGGTATATGGTAAGTCTGGGGGTGGTGGGCCCATTTTTTGTTTTCTCGATTTTTTATTTTTCTTTTAAATAGTTAATAACAAACAAATCATAAAATATATCAAAAAAGAAATAAAAAGGGTAAAATAGACATCTTATGTCCGTCAAGGGACGGTCTTGAGTTAAATAAAAAATAAAAAAATAAAAAATAAAAAAAATAAAAATAAAAATACAGAGATGGTCCAACTAATTTCGGCTAATAATAAAACAACAAATTTTTTGATTTATATTAACATACAAAAAGAACATCAGTCACAACAAGTATATAATGTAAATGAAATATTGATTTCGATTAGCATACAAGGCAAATAGAATCGACTAACAGAACTTAATGGATGAAGAAGGAATAGTAGAGCCAATAGGAGAAGACATGAACTGCCGATTACTCAAAGGGCTATAGGTTTCGGTTTTTCTTGGAAATTGGTTAAAGTAAAACAAAGAGCCGACCTTCACATTTCAAGCAAAAAGAAATCTCCTATCTATCTTAAATGGTAATATTAATGGTAATAAGTGGATTAAAATAGTATTAAGAGACATTTTGTTAGATGGTGACAAATAGATTAAAATATCATTAAGGGGAATTAAATGTGACTCACGATATCATTTGACATGGATAGAAGGATAGTAGAAATAAATTATACGAGTATATTTAATTTATCTTCAAACAATGATTCTTCATTTTTCAAAATTTCAAAATTTTATTAGTTAATTTAAAAAAATGTTATGGCCTTGTCGATATTATAAGCTATAAATCGTGTATATATAGTATTATTTTCGGGTTATTATCATGTTAATTTTTTAACCCGAACACGATACGATACGACATTATGTTATATATACACAACACGACACAAATTCAAAATTTGATTTTATCTCAATTTCTTTTCGTGACGTTTTTTCTTTTATCGTGACGTGTCAGCTTTTGTCACCCCTAGCAAGGAATCAAATATAATTTGTTCCATAAGTCAAATTTCTTTTATATGTCTTCAATCTTATATGTATAATTGTATATATAAATATTTTTTATGTCATTCAATATGTATCTTATATATACTTATTTAAAACCCAAGCTATAAAGTTTATTCTTCTTCCTCTTTCGTAATCGCTTAGATTGAGTTGAGGTTACGTTATTTGATGTTTATGATTCAAATGTTCATTGCTTTTCTTCTTGTTACTTATTCAAATCTCTTTTTATATTTAGTATTATTCATTCAATTATTTTAGCGCAGCATATCAAAGAAGAAGAAACTTTGTTGTTTTCATGGGGACGTTGAGAGGAGGCAAAGTGGACAGCTGTATAGGACCTAACTTTTTTTATTATATATTATATATTTTTTATTTAAAAATAAAATCTTATAATAACGATAGAGGCTCTTTTTGTCAGCCCCGTCCTGAGTTTTTTGAAAATATTTAATTCATCAGGACCGGCCCTGCTGCTTTGCTACTATACAT
Source organism: Lactuca virosa (assembly GCF_052849685.1). Lineage (NCBI taxonomy): Eukaryota > Viridiplantae > Streptophyta > Magnoliopsida > Asterales > Asteraceae > Lactuca > Lactuca virosa. The sequence continues at coordinate 350,282,681 of NC_136430.1, forward strand.
TTGTTTCTTTTTTTGTATTATTCGTAAGATTGATCGTTATTTAAATGTTTATTGATGAATACTATATTTTTTTCTTATCTCTTTAAGACTAGTGGATGTGATGCCATATTTGTCACAATCTATGTAGGCGTTACGTCATTTTTGTCACACTTTAGCCAAAATTTGTCATTTGCATGGCGTGGGTTGTCATACTTGTCATGCTAAATATATATTTTCCTTAATTAATTTAGAAAATAAATATTGCAAACATATTATTTTTTTTAAAACTTAAATTCCATTAAAAAAACATAGAAATTAAAAATATCACAAGACCACTAGAAATTCAGAAACATCACACTAGAAATTCAAACACACAACCACTAAAAATTAGAAGACAAAGACTTCAAATTTGATGTCATTTGGGGCTCGTCTCACAATTTGCCAAAACTCAACAAGCTTGAAATATTTGCCAGTTTCAACACGGTAAGTCTCAAGAGCATTCTCTAGCAAAGTATTTTCGTTTTCACCATTTCCGGCATCATGCATCACCCTACGAAACACAATGGTAAACCGAGTCGCGAGTGCGTGTGCGTTTCTCCATTTGGCGTAGAGTAGATCTTTTCTTCGAGGTAGGGTTTGGCGGTTGTATATTTCGACGACTCTACTCCAAAAAGTAGTCGAAGGGTAGTCATTGTGGTGTGGATCTTCTGCTACATCAATCCATGAACGAGTGAGTAAGATCTCTTCTTCATTCGACCAAACAATAGCCATTTTTAGTGATGACGTGTAGAAAAGGATGGAAAAATAATAAAGTTAAGAGAATAGAATTAAAGAGATTTGAATGGGGTCAATAAGCACATATAGCAGGCACATAAGGTATCTTCCTAGATCTTTAGCCCTAATCTAGCATGCAGTTCTCATAATCATATCATATCATATCATAACATGTATGGTATCTTGGGGAAAACTTACTTGAGCTCGACCGATTGCACGCATCACACTCCTTGTTCTTTCTCAAAAACCTTAATTTTAGATTTTGGAAAATTTAATTTTGTAAAAACTTTTCAAATCCTCGATTTGAGTCCAGAAACCCCCGAAGGTGTGTCCGAATCCCTCAAACCAAGGCTCTGATACCAACTTGTAACATCCCAAAATTCAAGACCAAAAATTTCATTTTTAATTTAATAATCATAAAACCATTTGTCTAAAAACATCATATAAACAACTCATATCCAAAACCAATGTATCAATAGTCAAATCATGTCATGATAAAACAACATCAGAGTATAACTCCCAAGAATCTCATGTGCGGAAAATGTAGTGTGATGAGCTGCGATCATGTCGGCTCCTTTCCCTTCCAAGAGGAAGTACCTGAAACCAAAACTGTAAATCGTAAGCACAAAGCTTAGTGAGTTCCCCCATCATACCATATACCACATAATGCAAATACTGCGTAGCATATCCGGGTGCTGGCCTACCCCTTCGGTCTCTTTCAACCGGTAACCGCCTAGCATATCAGGGTGCTGGCCTACCCCTCGGTCTCCTTCAACCGGTAACTGCCTAGCATATTCGGGTGCTGTCCTACCCCTTCGGTCCTTTCGACCGGTAACAGAGACTATTTCACCCCTACTACAACCATATATCATTATAGGACATAAACACATAAATCACATACTGCCTAGCATATCTGGGTGCTGGCCTACCCATTCAGTCCTTTCGACTGGTAACGGAGTCTGTCCTACCCCTCCTACCACTATCACATAATATCATAGCATACTAGCACATAAAGCATAACAGATAGTGGCATACCAGACAATTATCACAAAGACAATCATCTCTATTATATCTCCTACTAGTGGGCCGACATTGGTGCCTTAGACCCACTTCTACTGGAAGGTAACTCACCTCGTAAAGCTGAGTTTCGAATCTCACGATAAGGAATCCCCAACGGCTGCTCCAACGACTCCCCGGCTATTATTATCATAATAACACTTAGTCAAAAACCATAACACTTTTTAGGGTAAAATTACCATTTTACCCCTTATTCTAATTTGGACCATAACCTAGGCCCAATTCCATCTAATCTTTCAAAGCCCACTAAAGGCCCACTAATGGCCTAATTTTCTAAATTGGGCCCAACTCCTCAAATGGGCCTTATCACAAGCCTAATAACTCCTTAGCCAAAAATTGATAATTTCGAATGGCCCAAGAGGCCCAATACTTCTAAATCTCAGTTCTAGGCCCAGAGACTCTACTCCACAGTGGGCCATGAGGCCCAAACATCAAGGCCCAAACTTCTAAGGCCCAAAAACCCAAGTTCGCTACTCTACATGCGTACGCGCAGAGTACCTGGCACGTACGCCCAGCGTACGCTGGCCATGACCGAGAACGGGAAGTTGACCTGTAACATCCCAAAAATTCAAGCCAATTTAAAAGTTTTTAAACCATTTAAACCATTAAGTTATTACAGTTTGTTTTCAAAATAGTTTAATCATCAGAGTATCCCCAGAATCAAATCATAAAATAATGAGATATGAGGAGCTGTACGATCACGCCTTCGCCTTCCCGCGATCATTAGAAGTACCTGAAACATAATTAACAACTGTAAGCCCGAAGCTTAGTGAGTTTCCCCAAAATACCAACGCCATACAAATATAACCATATCATATAACAAATACAGAACAGCATGCATAATGAGCCTTCAGCCTGACTGGACTGCATCGCAGGGCCTACAGCCCATCTGGACCGCTCCCGAGCCTTCAGCATGACTGGACCGCCTCGCAGGGCCTACAGCCTATCCGAACCGCTCCCCAGGTATGTTGGCCTACAACACAAAGCAGGACCGCCTCAACCCAACCCCCAATCAAACAAACATGTGCACATAAATATCATACGCTAGCTCATATCATATAACAGTCAAACCGATCTAACATATCACTAATTATAGCAACATCCCAATAACCGGGATACAGACCTAACCGGTCACTAACATAGCATCATCCTATAACCAGGACACTGACCTAACCAGGTCACTAAGCATAAGCATACCACCATCCTAACTACCAGGATGTAATCAATAAACATATCATGCCATAACCCAGATAAAAATATATAAAGGGTCGACCTTGGTGCCTTAGACCTTGTTGATATAGTGAGGATAACTCACCTGGCACTGCTGAAGTCCCGCGGATGAAACTCCAGCTGTTGGTTGACAGATTCCCGAACTGCGAACATCAAACAACATCACCCAATTAATAATTGGGTTCCAACACATAACCATAAATACATACTTGGGGGTAAATACTACTTTACCCCTAACTCAGCTTTATTCAAGCCCAAGGCCCAATCCAAAGGCCCAAAAGTCAACTATGAGTCAAAGCCCAACATATGGCCCAATTTTCCAAATTGGGCCAAAACCTTTACAAGGTCTTACCATAAGGCCCAACCATTTAGTCCAGTCCAACATTTGACATTCTAATGGCCCAATATCACATAATCATAAAGGCCCAAACAATGGTCAATTTATGGCCCAATTTTCCAAATTGGGCCCAACTCCTCATATGGGCCTTACCTCAAAGCCCATTAATTATTCTAGTCCATTTGCTTGATCTTGGATGGCCCATTAATAATCCAATCATCAAGGCCCAATAGAAAGGCCCAACAATAAACTCAAGTGAAAAATTAGGGTTTCACATAAAATGATGATTATGGTTAAGTGTCCCTACTTAACCCATTAAGGACTTAATCCATTAAGTCCCACGTGGCCTTAGGTTAATTGCAAATAGTTATTAATTACTACTTTAAGTTCATTAAATAATTCTGGTGCGGTCCCGATAAGTCCCAATTTAGGGTTTCATGGCATTAGGGTTTTCCAAACCCTAATTAGGGTTTCCAACCCATCTTAGCCCAATAGGCCCAATAGCTAAATCCTTAGATCCATTAGGGTCCATTAAGCCCATTAGACACATGTTTGGGCTTTTTAGGTCAACTAGGTCTAATAGACCCATTAGGGTTTTCACCAGGCCCATTAGGATTTCACTGGGCCCATTAGGGCTTCATTGGGCCCATTAGGGTTTCAAGCATTCCAAACGAATCAAGCTCAACAAGGTAAGCACACCGCCACCCGACATGGCGACCGGTGGCGGCAGGAGGCGGCAGCCACCACCCTAAGGTAGTGGTTTTCAATTTCTTTTCATTATTCCATCTTTTGTTACAAATTACAATGAATATCCCAAAAGTAACCGCACACACCCACACTAAAATACACCCACCCATGGTGGCAGCTACCACCTCACGGTGGTGGCGGTGGTTCTTCCGTGAACTCCGGAAAAACACCCAAACACGCACACATACTCCAAACAAGAGGTCGGGCCCTAAGAAAATACCCACCCACACGACCACCAAGCGGCGGCAGATGGTGGCTTCGTCTTCTCGGTGGTCTTCGGCTTCAACAACAACGACACAAGGCAGTAGCAAACAAACCCGATAATGGCAGCAGCGAACGACAAGAAGAAGGGACGGAAAGGAGAAGGCGGCTAACCCAAGCATAACAAACCAGCTTCAATTTCGATCTCAATGGCTCTCCGAGCGGCCCATGGCGTCTCCGGCCGGCGACAGCGTTCTGGTGGCGAGGTGGTCGCTGGCGGCCTCGCCTGATCGGAAAACGAACGAGAAGAAGAGGGAGATGGCGACTGAGGTCCGGCGTCTCACAGCGGCAATCAATCCTCCGAGGGACGTGCTCTTGCTCCGACGTGGGGAGGATGGACTCCGGCGACTGGCTTCAACGGTGGCTGGAAGATCTCTCATGGCGGCGGTTGAAGGTAAGGAGTAAGGTGGTGTCTGGGAGGGTTACGCTTTTAAGGTTAGGGATGCTAGGGTTATGACCATGGAGAAGGTAACGGGTTTAATACCCGTGTCCCATACAAAATTCGTGAGGATTGTCACTTCCCGCCCCTCCCATCTCTAATATTTTCATTTGTAGTCCAATATTTACACTCCAGACCCCTGACTCTAAAAATCCTTTCAACACAAGTCCAAAGAAATTGCCAAAAAATTCATAATTGGTCAGGAAGTTACATTTTAATCCCCATTTTCAGATTTTAATACATTCGAGTCCTGATAACAACCACTCCTATCAACTTACTATCACCTTAGAGCTAAATTAAAATAATATAAAATACATCTCGAGGTTTTACAGCCATTATTATTTATTTTATTCGTTTATTTATTTATTTAAATAAACAGGGTGTTACAACTCTCCCCCACTTAAATTAGAATTCGTCCTCGAAATCATTCCTTATCCTTCCTTACACACCCAACCACTCTAGTAACATGGTCACCATCCTGGGCACATCCTAGCCTTCCCAGAGTAGTCGTGACCAATCTTCGCAAGACCTAAAATCCTCATATGAACGAATTTCTCGCAATAAGATCACATCTACTCCGTCTAAAATCTGATGTCTTGAGACGGTCTGAATCTCTGACAGACCGCTCATAAAGGATCATTATTGTTGAATCTAGTCTGTTTATCCCTCAGCTGACTACTTAACTTTTGATAACTCGAGGTTCCCACTATAAACATGATCACAAACCTAATTATCTATGCAGATCACTTGTACCTGGCCAAGGCTCAGATACTCCTGTTGTGAGTGACTTGTCACTCCCCAATCATCTAGTTATTCCGTCCGTACTCACAACCTGAAGCACAAATGCTAACACTGCCCAAACGCTGAAACTGCTCGAACACCGAACTGCCTGAAGCAGTATGTTGCTACATATTTGCTTTCCAAAATCTATCGAGACCTTCCTGGTCTCAATTCATCTGTCAGTCGTCTAAAATACTGGGTTCCGGCCCGGTCGTGTAGCTAAAGGACTCCCACATAGTTGCCTCACATGACTTCCGAATGAAATCCTTCCCTAGAACTAGTTGCCACTAGTTATCATGCCACTGCGACTCTAAAAACCTCCTGATCCAACCGATCGGATCCATGCGTCGAATCCCGTCGTTACCAATCCACGGCTAAAAGCGATTGCTACATGACCAATGGTGGCCTTATACCACAAGCAACCTTAAGCAATCCATTGCTTTCTTGGTCTCATAACTGTAGTGATGTTCCTACAGTCTTATCACTAGCTTAACCAGGTCTAATCCCTCTGGGGAAACCCATAAACCCATCTGTGGATTTCCATATCCTTACTGCTACACCCGAACTGGTGGTTACTAGTGTCCATTCCGCGTCCTATCAATGCGCTCATGCTATCTACCAACCTAGTGAATGTTGCGGCTACACCCACAGACTTACATCACTTTCCATACTACGTGATCGCTAGTGAATGCTATGGCTACCCCCGCAGTCTTACAACACTTTCCATACTATATGATCGCTAGTGAATTCTACGGCTACCCCCGCAGTCTTACAACACTTTCCATACCGGTCGAACACACACTCGACCTAACACACAACTGAACTTAATTCATGGCTGGAATCCCAACCTGTTTTCCCCAAGCTTTGCTATCAAGCACCGAGAAGACACGATTCACATGTTGGGGAGTTTTACCGAACTCCCAACTTACACAACACTCAAACCAAGCAGCCACTAGGGTTGTCTTCCTTCCTGAAAACGATGCAAAACTTATCCCAGTTTCAAAACCGATCCTGCTTCTGCGTTCTGGGACAATTCTCCCCCACTTAGATTCAACTAAGTCTTCACAATACATGAAAATTTGAGAATTCCCAATCCTTCTCACTTTCCAACGATCGATCTGATGACAACCAGGCCTTTCCAGTTAGTACTCCTTTACTAGCCAACCCCAAATGATCACACGCTTCTAATAACTAGATGAACACTTCCTGAATCCCCGAGAAACCAACAGTCCCTAAAGCTCGAATGATCCCACACCCAACTCTTGAAGTCGAAAAATAGATGCTCCAACTAATGTCTCAACAACGAGCTACTTCCCTTGGTGCTTTCCCCCGCCAGTCAATAACGGTTACTAAAACCACTGAATCCTGACAATGCTGAATAACCATCCAGTGGGACCCTGTCCGCAGACCTCCCATTTAATACCCTTCTTCCCAAAGTGCTCCAACAAATCTCCCGCTCTCGGCTCTAGAAATCATATCATTCAGGGTCTCGCACCCTGACTCACTCACCAGCTCGATCATCCACAGCTGAACTTCAATAGTTGAAACAACCTCTGCCCTAAACCGAGCTATAACTACTCCCAAGACATAGTCTACAATCCCAAAAATGCAATAGACTGCACAATCAATCCTTACCGTCAGATGCAAGAGATCCAAGGTGAATCGGATCTTAGCTCCTATGGCTCGGAACGGTAATCGCGTACGCCTCACAAGATACTCATGCCACTTCGACCCACCTGCGCTCACCCGCGTTGAAATATTGTCACCAACCCCTGCGACTAACTGACCCGAGCTATAACACAACCTGATCCTGGGGTCCCAAGTATGCTCACTCATTCGATCTCGAAAACTGACAGGACACAATCCTTGCCCTATAAAACGAAATTCTGATCCACCAATTAACCATTCTACTTCCAGCTGCAAAACCCCAGCTGAGCATAATCATCACTCCTTTCCAGAGTCCTCGCGACTCACATTCCGGCCTCGAGCAAAACCCCCGAAGCCTCAAGTCTAGAAACTCATGTGCTAGACTCTCCCGCTCAACCCGCGGAATGTATCGAGTATCGAACATCTCCCTGATCCCAAGTAATTACAGTTGTCTGCTCATCGGAATACGTCCCAGTAACAAGTTCCCACCAGTCCTTCGCCCCGAACCTCAGCAGGTTCAGAGCGTGCCTGACCTTCTGGTCAGTAGGACATGAACATGTGAAGCAACATCCCTCCATATCGGATGGCCACCTCATGGCTATAACCGGGTCCTAAACCCTACCGAAGCTCAGGTCTTTGCGTTATCGAAGTCCCAATACTGGAAAGCCCGACTGGCTCCTCCCCCTGCCGACGTTACAGCTGTTGAAGCTGCTGCGGCAGCCGTCTCAACAATGGCTGCATAGCGCTCGTCGAAATACTCAACCATGGCGGTCTTAATAGACCCAAATATCTCCGGTAACTGTCCCCAGACAAACTCGATCACCTCCTCCCGGATAATCTCACTGACACGGTCCTTTGACAATGCTGGCCTATCTTGGCTGCCAGCTCCCGATCCTAACGTGGATCCAGTCTCAAGACGTCTCATAACCACCATTCTGGTAAGACACCAGAAAGATCTTTGATAATCCATATAATGACAGGGGACCAACTCCCAACCAAACCCTAGGGGTTGTGACTTCCTTGATGCGCGTATGGGTCCTGTGATTTCAGTAGTACGGGCCCATACTACCTTCCACACCTACCCATATTTGTCTCAAGTATCACCACAACACCCTAACAATATACATAAACATCATGAGCGCTCAATCCTCACTCCTAGAGGAATGCTAACATCACATAACTGGCCTCCCGGCCTCTCACAACTCACCCATCCATGAAACTTCCACTAACCCTGTAGCACTAGTGTATGCTAGCCATACATAACGCTGGACCCTATAGACTTTCGAATATCTGATCCTACCCTAAGTCCCTAATCAACAAGAACAGAACATAAGGCCAAATCAAACATTCTCAGGCTATAAGATCTTAATTATGTACAGTCGTGATACATACACAAGCAACTACAGTAATGATGTCAATCTCATATAAGGAAAACCCTAGGCCAGCAGGCATCATGTAATCAGGCAATTCTATCATGCAATTCCTGAAGATCCCTAGCCTAGTACTAGCATGCTGTTCTAACATATCACAATATCAAATAACTGTATGGTATTTTGGGGTCTACTTACTGGCTCTGGCTGATCGTACACTTCGCATCCTCTTTTACTTATTTTGAAAACCATTTAAAATCATTTTGAAAATCTTTCCTTCATTTGAGATTGGATTCACACGAGTGTTCCTCCAATTCACTAAAACCAAGGCTCTGATACCAACTTGTAACATCCCAAAAAGTCAAGCCAATTTAAAACTTTTTAAAATATTTAAACCATTAAGTTATTACAGTTTGTTTTCAAAATAGTTTAATCATCAGAGTATCCCCAGAATCAAATCATAAAATAATGAGATATGAGGAGCTGTACGATCATGCCTTCGCCTTCCCGCGATCATCAGAAGTACCTGAAACATAATCAACAACTGTAAGCCCGAAGCTTAGCGAGTTTCCCCAAAATACCAACGCAATACAAATATAACCATATCATATAACAAATACATAACAACATGCATAATGAGCCTTCAATCTGACTGGACCGCCTCGCAGGGCCTACATCCCATCTGGACCGCTCCCGAGCCTTCGGCATCACTGGACCGCCTCGCAGGGCCTACAACCTATCAGGATCGCTCCCCGGGTATGTTAGCCTACAGCACAATGCAGGACCGCCTCAACCCAACCCCCAATCAAACAAACACGTGCACATAAATATTATACACTAGCTCATATCATATAACAGTCAAACCGATCTAACAGATCACTAATTATAGCAACATCCCAATAACCGGGATACAGACCTAACCGGTCACTAGCATAGCATCATCCTATAACCAGGACACTGACCTAACCAGGTCACTAAGCATAAGCATACCACCATCCTAACTACCAGGATGTAATCAATAAACATATCATGCCATAACCCAGATACAAATATATAAAGGGCCGGCCTTGGTGCCTTAGACCCTGTTGATATAGTGAGGATAACTCACCTTGCTCTGCTGAAGTCCCGCGGATGAAACTTCAGCTGCTGGTTGACAGATTCCCGAACTGCCAACATCAAACAACATCACCCAATTAATAATTGGGTTACAACACATAACCATAAATACATACTTGGGGGTAAATACTACTTTACCCCTAACTCAGCTTTATTCAAGCCTAAGGCCCAATCCAAAGGCCCAAAAGTCAACTATGAGTCAAAGCCCAACGTATGGCCCAATTTGGACCTTTACAAGGTCTTACCATAAGGCCCAACCATTTAATCCAGTCCAACATTTGACATTCTAATGGCCCAATATCACATAATCATAAAGGCCGAAACTATGGCCCAATTTTCCAAATTGGGCCCAACTCCTCATATGGGCCTTACCTCAAAGCCCATTAATTATTCTAGTCCATTTGCTTGATCTTGGATAGCCCATTAATAATCCAATCATAAAGGCCCAATAGAAAGGCCCAACAATAAACCCAAGTGAAAAATTAGGGTTTCACATAGAATGATGATTAGGGTTAAGTGTCCCTACTTAACCCATTAAGGACTTAATCCATTAAGTCCCACGTGGCCTTAGGTTAATTGCAAATGATTATTAATTACTACTTTAAGTTCATTAAATAATTCTGATGCGGTCCCGATAAGTCCCAATTTAGGGTTTCATGGCATTAGGGTTTTCCAAACCCTAATTAGGGTTTCCAACCCATCTTAGCCCAATAGAACCAATAGCTAAATCCTTAGATCCATTAGGGTCCATTAAGACCATTAGACACATGTTTGGGCTTTTTAGGTCAACTAGGGTCCAATAGACCCATTAGGGTTTTCACTAGGCCCATTACGGTTTCACTGGGCCCATTAGGGCTTCATTGGGCCCATTAGGGTTTCAAGCATCCCAAACGAATCAAACTCAACAAGGCAAGCACACCGCCACCCAACACGGCGGCCGGTGGCGGCAGGAGGCGACAGCCACCACCCTAAGGTGGTGGTTTTCAATTTCTTTTCATTATTCCATCTTTTGTTACAAATTACAATGAATATCCCAAAAGTAACCGCACACACCCACGCTAAAATACACCCACCCATGGTGGCAGCCACCACCTCACAGTGGTGGCGGTGGTTCTTCCGTGAACTCCGGAAAAACACCCAAACACGCACACATACTCCAAACAAGAGGTCGGGCCCTAAGAAAATACCCACCCACACGACCACCAAGCGGCGGCAGATGGTGGCTTCGTCTTCTCGGTGGTCTTCGGCTTCAACAACAACGACACAAGGCAGTAGCAATCAAACCCGATAATGGCAGCAGCGAACGGCAAGAAGAAGGGACGGAAAGGAGCAGGCGGCTAACCCAAGCATAACGAACTAGCTTCAATTTCGATCTCAATGGCTCTCCAAGCGGCCCATGGCGTCTCCGGCCGGCGACAACATTCTGGTGGTGAGGTGGTCGCTGGCGGCCTCGCCTGATCGGAAAACGAACGAGAAGAAGAGGGAGATGGCGACTGAGGTCCGGCGTCTCACAGCGGCAATCAATCCTCCGAGGGACGTGCTCTAACTCCGACGTGGGGAGGATGGACTCTGGCGACTGGCTTCAACGGTGGCTGGAAGATCTCTCATGGCGGCGGTTGAAGGTAAGGAGTAAGGTGGCGGTTGGGAGGGTTACGCTTTTAGGGTTAGGGATGCTAGGGTTATGAGCATGGAGAAGGTAACGTGTTTAATACTCGTGTCCCATACAAAATTCGTGAGGATTGTCACTTCCCGCCCCTCCCATCTCTAATATTTTCATTTGGAGTCCAATATTTACACTCCAGCCCCCTGACTCTAAAATTCCTTTCAACACAATTCCAAAGAAATTGCGAAACAACCCCTAGCATCAGAATTTTATTCATAATTGGTACGGAAGTGACATTTTAATCCCCATTTCCAGATTTTAATACACTCGAGTCCCGATAACAACCACTCCTATCAACTTACTATCACCTTGGAGCTAAATTAAAATAATATAAAATACATCTCGAGATTTTACGGCCATTATTATTTATTTTGTTCGTTTATTTATTTATTTAAATAAACAGGGTGTTACATGACCCACTACGCGCAACGTACCAGGGTGTACGCGCAACATACTCGCTAGCTTCCTTGGGGCTCCATTTGTGACTTAATCCATTCTGTCCTGATGTCCAGAACATAGAACCAGGTCCTTTAAGACATCCTAATCCATAAAGTCACAAACTTTATGTGCTTGCATGCATGGTTGGGGGTTAAAACATGATTTTAGTCCGTAAACAAACTTTGTGACCATCAACCACTTGCATGGTTGTGGATTAACCATCAAGGTCCAATTTTTATGACTCTCAGTGCTTCGAATAGCTCAAAAGGACAACTCTTATGATCTGAAGCTATCAAGATAGAAGAAACCCCAACAATGGAGTCAAAATAACCCATAAAACACCCCAACATTATAACTAAGCATGCAATGGTCAAGTTTGAAGCTTGATACCTCAAATGAGTCAGAAAATGGTGCTAATCCCCTGGATCTACAAGCTCCCTTTGAATCCTTGCTCCTTCTTCAAACTTCGTTCTCTTCCAAAACACCAAAACCACACCAAAATGCTCTCAAATGGCTACCAAATCACAAGAACACACAAATATGGGTTAGGGGTTTTTGTGGTGGCTGTCTAAAGGTGAGAGGGAGGCTGGACTAAGGGCATAAGGTTCTTTATATAGGGATCAAACCCAAAATTTTAGGGTTTTAGAGTCTGCATGTGTATGTTGCGCGTACCCTTTGGTACGTTGGGCGTACGCGCATGGAATTCGCGCCTTCACCTCATGAGTACGCTGAGCGTACATGGCATAGTACGCCCCATGTACGACACTTCTCAGCCCAATCACAAGGATCCAATGGTCCAAGCCCAAACCAATTCAATTCATTAGTCTTATAATAATACAACTAATACCTTATAAATCCTGGATGTTACAAATCTCCCCCACTTGAATTAGACTTCGTCCTCGAAGTCTGCTGCTGCTGCCGGGAATAACTCGGGGTCATGCTCCCTCATCTCGTCCTCTGGCTCCCACGTCCATTTCGAGCCCTTACGGTGCTGCCACTGCACCTTCACCAGTTCTACTCCTTGTTTCTCAGAGCCTTCCTTTTCCTGTCGAGAATAGCTACAGGCCTCTCGATGTAGTTCAGGCTATCATCCACTTGAATGTCCTCCAAAGGAACCACCACGGAATCATCGCCTATGCACTTTCGCAGCAGCGAAACTTGAAAAGTGTTGTGGATCTGTCTCAGCTCCTCCGGAAGATCCAACCGGTATGCTACCCTGCCCACCCGGGCTACCAGTCTGAAGGGTTCGATATATTTGGGGCCCAACTTTCCCCGCTTCCTGAAGCAGATGACGCCCTTCCAAGGTGACACCTTCATAAGGACCATATCCCAGACCTAGAACTCCAAGTTCGATCGACGTTTGTCGGCATAACTCTTCTACCGACGTTGGGTCGTCTGGAGTCTACTCCGGACCTGCTGGATCTTCTCTATCGTCTTGAGTACCACCTCGGTACTCCCCATGACTCTCTGACCGACCTCACCCCAACATATTGGGGTCCTGCACTTCCTCCCGTTGAGCATTTCGAAGGGAGGTCGGTCGATACTGGCGTGGTTTTTATTATTGTAGGAAAACTCTGCCAAGGGAAGGTAGGTATCCCAGCTACCACCAAAGTCTAAAACGCACGCCCGCAACATATCCTCCAAAGTCTGGATGGTCCGCTCGCACTAACCATCCGTCTGCGGGTGAAAAGTCGTGCTAAAGTGCAGACGAGTACCCAACTCGTTATGAAATTTATTCCAGAAATTGGAAGTGAACCGTACGTCTCGGTCAGAAATCACGGAAAGTGGTACCCCGTGACGAGCTACTACCTCTCTGATGTAGATTTCGGCCAACTTCTCGACCGAAATTCTCTCTTGAATCGGAATGAAATGGGCGCTCTGTTGGGTTTTTGAGCATTCTAACACTCCTATGGTGTACATGCAACCCTATAAACCTTGGATCTATGTTTTCTCTATTATACATGCAAATATTAACTATTCCAAGGTTCATCCTAACTAGCATATTATGAAGCACCTATACTACTAAGTTCTAGTTAGATGACATACCTTTTGATGTAGCTTGATGTCTTCAAGCTTTAAGAGCTTAGCCCCAATAGTGTGGAAGCCTCAAATGGAACCACAAATCACCAAAACACCTTGGAAGAACTTGAGAGAATATGTATGCACACTAAAATCGGCCCACTCTTATTTTCACACACTTGTTCCAATTTTGTCAGCCAAGGACCCCTTTATATATTATGGAGGATTAGGGTTACATCCATGTAAACCCTAATACCCATGACCTTTCATTTACATAGGATCCATGGGTTAAAAGCTCCATGGACCATCCATGAAAGCTTAGCCCAACCTAAATGAACTTGGCCCATTCCATATATATAAGAGTCCATATTTAATTAGTTATTTTTGATCACTTAATTAATTCTAAATTAATTCTTGATCAATACTAATTAAATAATATGATTCCATATTAATATATTAGAACTTATAATATATTAATATAAATCATAAATATACTATTCTCAAAAGACTATCCATATAAATTGTGTCGGTGAAGTGCAACCCAAATGGACCATGCCGGGTCGGGTCAAGTACATACCAAATATAGTTATGGACTTAGACATTAATCCAACAGTCTCCCACTTGGATAAGTCTAAAACTATTATTGAGTATGACTTCAAAACCTAACTAGCAACTGTAGCTCTTAAAGCCGCTGTCGAACTCTGACCTTGTCAATGACTTGTCCATTAGATAAGGGATCATATATTCCTCCATTCTAGATATCATATGGACTGAGACATGGATTATAATCATTCTCTCTGTCCATTTGTTGTTTCCCGATTTTCGATTTATGATGACTGACTGATTGAACAAATCAAATTAGTCCTGGCTTGGCCAAGCACTCACATGTGTCATCGCTAAATCATCGAGGGGCCCACAGATATCGCTTTTATCCCGAAGGTAAAAGGAATGGATAAACTTTGACTCATATGGCTTGTTCTACTACTTGTTGAATCATACACAAAGGCACGTTTTATAACATCGAGTTACCAATGTGTTTTCGTGCAATCAATGTATAACCAACTCATAGTAACAACTCATATCTCTAGGTTTTAAGAATATAAGATATTATCGTCTCATGATCACTCGTGATAAAATCCATGAAGTGATTCAAATGAGAGTGGGTTGAATCCAATACTCAGAACTTATGAGCATTCATGAGTGTTGTAGTACCACTTTGTCCACCAACTTGGACCTCTACAAACCAACCCATGACAGTCTTGATTCATATCTACTTCCAACATATGACCGACTGTGGATGGTTTGAATAACTTAATCATTCAGGAAGAGCGACTTAGTTATTCTGGAAGTCAAAACATGCAAAGTGAAACACAAGAATAAATGAATCAAATATGGTATCAAACCCTATGAATATAAATAAACACTTTTATTTATCACCATACTGATTACTCATTATTCATTGTTTCGGTTTTATCAACTTTATACTTGAATTAAAAACACTAGTTGTCCCATGCTCCAAGCATGTACACTATGTTTTTCTTAAACAATAGCTTTGCCATACACCAAGTATGCACTCTATGTTTGTATATGATCCTTACTTTGTGAAATAAACCAATTGAACATATTTTCAATGATTCTAATTTCACACTCCCAAATCCTTATCGAAAAATGTGAGAATTTCAAATTCCTATCATTTATCGAAATCTGTTTAGATTTTAAACTTATATGCACTGACCCTCCTGTAATGAATATGTACAAAGTCACAAAGACTTGTCAACAGTCATTATAAGGTATTCCAATGGAGATCAACTCCATGGAAACTAAGTCTCATATTCAAAGTACATTGCTTTGGACATGCTTCTTGCATTAAGTTTTCTAATTTTACACAGATAACTTCCACCTATGGAGACAACTCCATATTTTCATTTTGACTATCACTTCTGAATAAGAGATGCCTCTTTTCAGAATATGTCAATATGGTCCTTCCAAAATTAGCACTATACTTCCAACTGTCCCTGAGCAACCAATCTTTGGTAAACCTCAGATTGTCCTCGACAATTGCTTAATCATTTTAGTCATATCCAATTCTAGACCTTTTCCCTTCTTAATGCCTCTAGGCATTTGGAAAAATTTAGAAATGAAAAATATTAGAGCACATGCAATCGATCTTGTACCCAAAGCAAATGGTACACGATTCATGATGTCTCACATAAAGACATGATTCTAGACCAGTCTTTTGCTACAATATTTTTATTTGCCATGTTTTCAAAATTTGACTATGAAGAGGGATGCCGTAATCATAATCGAATTTTGAGAACGCAATATATAGAATTTCCTTAAGTTGAACCAATCCAACATGAAATTCATATATATATTCTTGACTAAAGATGATTAAGGTCTCAATCTAAGCCTTTAGAACCGAAATGAAGTATATCCTCTCCCTTAATTATAGCAAAACAACGTTTTCAATCCCTGCAGCCTCACGAATTGAAACTTTTGTTTTCTATAATTAACATTGCTAACTTGCAACACTAACAATAATTATCATGCTCCCACTAACATGATGATTATTAGCATAACACTTATGCTCCCACTAGCTTTGACATGTACTCAGAAATCAGCTGGACTTCTAGAAATCAATACTTTATTGACTTTCTTACCAATGTTCAGATTTCTGATACGAGATGCTTTGATAAAACTTTATCAAAATCATACACCTTTCCTTAGATAGCATGCATGTGTGTCTAAACAATTTCAGAACTATGAAAAGGGATGCCGTAATCATAGTCTCAATTGTTTAGACCTTTTGCCATCTGCTTAAAATCTACTTGGTGGAAGTGTTTCCTCACCATCATTTTCATGAATCGGAGAGAAACCTTATGACCCTTAGATTTTATGGTGTATGTGTTCTTATCCATGTGAATCGTCAAAACCATAGTCACAAGACAAGGATAATGACAAATCCAAACTCATATGGACTGAATTATGCAATCTTAACTTCTTGCCACCTGGCAGTACAGGGCCTGCCATTGCTTCCAAGTTGTTATGCAACCAATTGAGAACTTTCAGAACTCCTATGCAAAGCCAACTTTAACTGGAATGGGCACAGAATATGTCAACACGATAGGCTATAAACCTCAAGTCGTGTGCTAGTGAAGAACCTCAGGTTTTATTCTTGATTAGTTCTTGAAATTCTTTTTAGGATCTTTAAGACTTCCACTATCCTCTTGACATATAAGACTATCTTGCCAAATATTCAAGAGATAGTGCGGATTCTTTATCAAGACAAACACTTCACACTATTAGCCTTAGTTGGTCTTTGTTTTATCCAAAACATCACAACTTACCAATTTCAAATGTACAAGAGTAGGACACTTTTACTCTTACATTTGACAAGTGTTTTAAACCTTTCTTTAAGATATGTCACTTAAGTTACAATCTTGGAGTATGACTCTAAGAATTGTTTTGGAACGAAGTATGACTCATCTTCCTGATCTAACCATTTCAACAATTCATGACTCCTCTTCTTAGTCATAAGAATGCACTAAGATGACCTTTAGAGGACTAATTGCGATATGATTTCTAAATCATTAAGATGATCACAAACATGATACTAAAGTACTCTCCCATCTTTTCAGATTTGAGAAACTTTTATCTTTCTGCCTAATTTGATTCTTCCCATTCGTTCTGCCATACATTGAGACTTTTCCAATGTTTCAGAATTATACTTATACTTGTAAGTATAACCATATTTACTAAACTTTAGTAAATCAAATAGTCTTAACGAGCTTTATGGTGGACATGACCAGTGCACAAGAATGTGTACTCGATCCCTTTAGTCCTTCACTTGACTCACACATCCATGTGAACAAGTAATTAGTCTTGATTTTCCAATGCTTGAAAGTTCTCATTCATCATACTATTCAACTTGCATGATTCCAAGTTTCGGTCCAATTGAAACTTGGGTGATGAGGAACTTTCCTGATTTGGTAAATTTAGACACTACCACAAATGAAAGAATCAAATCCATTTTCCAATATTGTTGTTAGTGGAATCATATAAGCAACAATTTTCCACAAATGCCATTGTAAGGATACTTCAAATAAATAAAATTAAACAATTTTCTTTTATTTTAAAACTTTGCGGAAAAACTTATCCTTACAATCCACATGGAAAATTGTTGTTATCTATTCCTTAGCAATATATCATAACTTCTT
Source organism: Lactuca virosa (assembly GCF_052849685.1). Lineage (NCBI taxonomy): Eukaryota > Viridiplantae > Streptophyta > Magnoliopsida > Asterales > Asteraceae > Lactuca > Lactuca virosa. The sequence continues at coordinate 350,300,775 of NC_136430.1, forward strand.
AAGCAACTGCTCAAAATTCTGATGCGATCGAAATCCACCTTCGCGATCAGAATCAGCATATACTTCCTTTAAGATTTCTCTCTATTCTTTGATTCTTAAAACATCAACATGTGACCCAGTCACATCATGTAATGAGGATCTCAGAATAGAACTTAACAGAGTTAGATAATGGGCTCTACCTGATGTAGAGTCAAACTTATTGACTTTGACATCCTTAGGTAAATTTGGCAGCTTTGCAATCAATGCCCCTTCCTTTGGAAAAATAAACATATGGACCCTTTGGTAATGGGACTATCTCAGACTTAGCTTTTCTCTTTACCATTTGGTCAACTGGGTTGAATATGGCCAATCCCTTTCCATTGGGAAGAGAATGCTTTTTCTGGATTTCCAGTGTCACCATTGTCACTGTCCATAAAGTTTTTGGGAAGTTGATCTTCTAATCAAATTTGCTTTACTATCGTTCCAAATCATTGCTGATTCAGCAGCACCAAGCAAATAGATATGATCATTAAGGTTCATGTCATAGTCTGCTTCATAGTAGTCCCAAAGGAACTCACTATGTGACTTAGAAAGTGATTGAACATCCAACTTCAAGACTTTGACACCCAACTCTCCCGGCTTGTCAATATGTGACTTCATCTCTAAGATGTGATCACACATAGACCTTGCTTGCCATTAGGGCTTGAGTGACCTTGAACTTGTGGGTTAGGGAGAATAATTGGAGGAGGTGGAGGAAGAGAAGTATGACTTCCATGAGCCAAACTCGGGAAGTCATATTCATTAGGAAAGCTTGGTTTGGGAAGATCATTGTTGTCTAAACCAGACATCAACAATGGGAGAAATTCACGTAAAGTTGATTTAAGTCCTTAATATAACACCCAATATGATATATTAAGGCTAGGACCCAACAAACTATTTTATAACTTGGAAGAGGGATGCCGTAATCCAAGTTATAAAATATTTGAAGGTAGGTGAATGACGATTCACCAATTTCCACCAAGATAAACGAAATGTATTATTAGGTTTTAATTGGTTTTGAAACTCCTAGATTCTTTTGAGATTTATTGAACTTTTCAATGGCATGTTTCAATCTCGAGTGTGCCCTTCAGGTTTTGTGACTGGGATGCCGAGGATCACAAAACAAGGTGTGAAGTAACCATGCAAATCTACTTGGTACCCTTAATATTTACCCCTCAATCGATGTGCCGGTTAACCACACACGCTCCAACGATACTATGATAAACATTAAGTTACCCTTTGCCTACCTTGTTAAGTCCAGGTTAGTGTGCCGGTTAACCACACACGCTCCACTAACAGCTTAAACAAAGTGCAAAGTGTAATTTCATGGATTAGCACCTTATTCACATTTTCCTAAGTAACTAAGATTGGGAATTTATAAGTGTTTAGTTACTTAGTATTTATCATTATACTTATAATGAAGGGAGAATTATAGTCCTTGTCCTACCTGTTCGGCTAACGACCCTCCACCGGTCAAGGAAGCGGTGAGTGAGAGTGGACACCCATTAAACTGTCATTTTATAGGCAGTAACCTTATACCCCCTTATAGACCGGCTTCGTGAATGAGGCCTACTAATGGTAAGACGACTTGCTCTTATACATATAATATATTAAACTTTTAATATTATAATAGTATAAGGGTGTATTTTAGACATTTAAAATACTTGGTGGTTTAATCTATTAATTAAACTAGACTTTTAATTTAATTAAACTCAAACCATATATTTATGGATTAATAATACTCTTTTAATTAAACGCTTTAACTAACTATTAATAAAGTCCATAAGAGTTAATTTGAACTATTCAACTAAACATCATAATTCCAATTATTAAACTCAAAATTAAAACCATTTAATTAATTGTTTAAGTTATGAACCCAAGAGTTTTAGAATTCAATTCTTTTTTTCATAAAAAACTTTTCTCAAATTCCAAAACTTGAGGGCAAGTTTTGTAATTCTTGAAAACCTTTGGATTCCATAACTTATGGAATTAATGGTGTTTTATGATGAAACTTTCCATGTTCCATAACTTAAGAACAAGTTATGGAATTCTTTAAAACATTAACACCAAATTTTATAACTCCATAAAAAACTTTGAATCAATTTTTTTAAAAACCTTTTCATATCCATAACTTATGGAGGTTTCAAAAAACTCTTTAGATCAAACTTTTAAAACTAATAAAATAATCATATCATTTTATCTTTTACTAAATTTGACCTAATTCAACTCATATAGCAAATGATTCAAATTTTACAAATAATTAGTTTTTCACAAAAACAAGTAATTATCTTAAAATTTGACAAACGTCATGTTTTTTTTTCCTTTTTTTTTCAACTTGAAAATAAAACATTTGCATCAATATAACAGAAAACAACCCATGGCTCTGATACCACTGTTGGGTTTTTGAGCATTCTAACACTCCTATGGTGTACATGCAACCCTATAAACCTTGGATCTATGTTTTCTCTATTATACATGCAAATATTAACTATTCCAAGGTTTCATCCTAACTAGCATATTATGAAGCACCTATACTACAAAGTTCTAGTTAGATGACATACCTTTTGATGTAGCTTGATGTCTTCAAGCTTTAAGAGCTTAGCCCCAATAGTGTGGAAGCCTCAAATGGAATCACAAATCACCAAAACACCTTGGAAGAACTTGAGAGAATATGTATGCACACTAAAATCGGCCCACTCTTATTTTCACACACTTGTTCCAATTTTGTCAGCCAAGGACCCCTTTATATATTATGGAGGATTAGGGTTACATCCATGTAAACCCTAATACCCATGGCCTTTCATTTACATAGGATCCATGGGTTAAAAGCTCCATGGACCATCCATGAAAGCTTAGCCCAACCTAAATGAACTTGGCCCATTCCATATATATAAGAGTCCATATTTAATTAGTTCTTTTTGATCACTTAATTAATTCTAAATTAATTCTTGATCAATACTAATTAAATAATATGATTCCATATTAATATATTAGAACTTATAATATATTAATATAAATCATAAATATACTATTCTCAAAAGACTATCCATATAAATTGTGTCGGTGAAGTGCAACCCAAATGGACCATGCCGGGTCGGGTCAAGTACATACCAAATATAGTTATGGACTTAGACATTAATCCAACACGCTCTTGGTCAACCGATCCACGATGATCCAAATCGAATCCACTCCCCGTGCGGTCCTGGGAAGCTTCGTGATGAAATCCATAGTAATATCCTCCCATTTCCACACAGGGATGTCCAATGATTGCGTCTTGCTGTGAGGTCTCTGGTGTCTAGCCTTGACCTTCCTGCAGGTCAAGCACCTCTCCATGTACCAGGCTACATCCCGCTTCATACAGGGCCACCAGTAATCAGGACGAAGATCTCTATACATCTTCGTCGCCCCAGGATGGATAGAAAACCTGGATTTGTGTGCCTCCTCCATCAGAACCTGGCGCACACCTCCATGATATGGAACCCACACTCTATGATGGAGTGTCAATAGCCCGCGACTATCATAGTCGAAGGAGGAAATCTGCCCCACAATACGCTCACTCTTCCGATTTTCCTCCTTCATAGCCTCCTGTTGAGCCTCTCGAATCTGCTCCACTAGAGGAGTCACCACTGTCATCCTCAGGTAGATGTCTTTAATCGGGGCTGCGAATGCCTTGCGGCTAAGTGCATTGGCCTTCCCCGGGTGGTAGAGGATCTCGCAGTCGCAATCCTTCACCACATCCAATCATCGCCGCTGCCTCATGTTCAGATTTGGTTGATCCATCAGATATCTCAGGCTCTTGTGATCCGTGTAAATGGTACAACGGACCCCATAGAGGTAGTGTCGCCAAATCTTGAGGGCAAAGACAATTGCCCCCAGCTCTAGATCGTGTGTCGATTAGTTCGCCTCATGAAGCTTCAGCTTCCTCGAAGCGTAGGCAATGACGTGCCCTCTCTACATTAATACCGCACCTAATCCCGAGATGGACGCATCGTAGTATACTACAAAATCCTCAATGCCCTCTGGAAGGGCTAAGATCGGTGCCTCGCACAACCTCTGCCTCAATGTCTCGAACGATGTCTGCTGCTCAGGCCCCCAGCAAAAAACAACAGCCTTCTTCGTCAGCCGGGTCAAGGGTACCGATATCTTGGAGAAATCCTGAATGAATCTCCGATAATAGCCTGCTAATCCGAGGAAACTCCGAATCTCAGATGGAGAATTTGGAACCTCCCATCTCATCAAGGCCTCCACCTTGGCCGGGTCGACCAGAATACCGTTCTGGTTGACAAGGTGCCCCAAAAACTGCACCTCACACAACCAGAACTCACACTTAGAGAACTTGGTGTACAAGCTCTCCCTCCTCAGGGTATCCAACACCTCTCACAAGTGCTCCTCATGCTGCTCCTGCGTCTTGGAGTAAACCAAGATGTCATCGATAAAGACTATCACATACCGATCCAGCATCGGTCTGCATACGCGGTTCATGAGGTCCATGAACGCGGCAGGAGCATTGGTGAGCCCAAAGGGCATCACCACGAACTCATAATGACTGTAGCGAGTCCGGAAAGCAGTCTTTTGTACATCCTCATATCTGACTCTCATCTGATGATATCCTGAATCCAAATCAATCTTGGAAAACCAAGATGCCCCCTGCAGCTGGTCGAAGAGATCGTCAATCCTCGGGAGTGGGTAATGGTTCTTCACCGTTACCTTGTTCAGCTCCTGGTAGTCTATGCACTTCCGGTGGGACCCGTCCTTATTCTTCACAAACAGAATCGGAGATCCCCAAGGCAAACTACTCGCATGATAAATCCCTTGTCTAACAGTTCCTACAGCTGTGTAGACAACTCCTGCATCTCAGGAGGAGCCAACTGATATTGTGCCTTGTCTATCGGTGTCGCACCAGGAACGAGGTCAATCTGAAACTCCACCTGTCTCTCCGAAGGTATCCCAGGCAACTCCTCTGGAAACACATCTGGGTATTCCCGTACAACTGGCACATCGCTCACAGTCGCCTTACCCTCCTCCCGGGTATCCATGACGTAGGCGACATTGAAGGGTTTTGAGCATTCTAACACTCCTATGGTGTACATGCAACCCTAGAAACCTTGGATCTATGTTTTATCTATGATACATGCAAATTTGTTTTTCCAAGGTTCATAACCTATCTAGCATACATGGAGAACTTTTAAACATAAAAGATTGTAAGAATTACATACCTTTAGTTGCTTGGATTCCTTGAGAACCTTGTGAGCCTAGCACCTCAAGTGTGATGCCTCAAATGTCTCACACAACACCAAATACACTTGGAATAACCTTGAGAGAAATAGAACACTTCTAAAATCGGCTATGCCCTCTTGTTCTCACACTAGTGCCGATTTTGGTTGCTCACATATTATTTTATAGTGTGTCATAAGTAGGGTTACACCATGTAAACCCTAACTTGACATGGCTCTTCATTTCCATGATCCATGGGTTCAAAGACACCATGGAGCATCCATGGAGCATCCTATGGTTTTTATCCCAACTTGATAATCCATGGAGCATTAGCCCGCTATACAAGTATGGGTGATTTACACAATCAACCCATATATTTAATTAGTCTCTTTTTGATCACTTAATTAATTTCAAATTAACTCTTTGATCAATACTAATTAAATAATATTATTAATATATTAGAACTTATAATATATTAATAAACCTTAAGTGTTATTTCTCTCATTTTGGTCTATCCAAATGCATGATGCCATGCAACCCAAATGGACCATGCTAATCGGGTCACGTACATTCCAGAAATAGTTATGAACTTAGACACCTAATCTAACAGTCTCCCACTTGGATAAGTTTAATAACTATATCTGCAAGAATAACTTCAGGAACCGATAAGCAATCGTAGCTCTTTCAAGGTCTCGCGGAACTGAGATGATGCTGATACGCCATTTAAGATAAGTGATCATATAATCCTCTGTTCTAGATATCAGCCGGACAAATACATGGAACAATGTCTTACTTATTGTCTAGCAGTTTGTTTCTCGATTTTCGATTTGCTTGACATAGAACTTAATTGAACACATCAACTTAGTTCTGACCAGGCCCGATACATGGGTTAACACAAAATCATCGAGAGGCCCAGATATCGCTTCTAATCTAAGAAAGAACAGATAAACTTCGACTCATATGCTTATTCTACTACTTGTTGAATCATACACAAAGGCACGTTTTATAACATTGAGTTACTAATGCGTTTACGCACAATCAATGTATAACCAACTCATAAGACACAATTCATATCTCTAGGTTTGAAGACTTATATGATATTACCGTCTCACGGTCACTCGAGATAAATTCCATGAAGTGATACCAGTGAGCGTGGGTTGAATCCAATACTCAGAACTTATGAGCACTCATGAATGTTGCAGCAACTCTTGCTATGTCCCATACCTTGGACATCTACAATCCAGCTTCATGACAGTCTTGATTCATATCTACTTCCAACATATGACCGACTGTGAATGGTTTGAATAACTTAGTCATTCAAGAAGGGCGACTTAGTTATTCTGGAAGTCAAAACATGCAAAGTGAAACACAAGAATAATCGAATCCAATATGGTCTCAGAACTTATGAATATAAATAAAACAACTTTTATTTATCACCATATTGATTACACATTATTCATTGTATACTGTTTCAAACTATCAACTTTATACCTGAATTAAAACAATAGTTGTCCCATGCTCCAAGCATGTACACTATGTTTTTCTAAACACTAGTCATGCCATACACCAAGTATGCACACTATGTTTGTCTAAACATTAGTTATGCCATACACCAAGTATGCACACTAAGTTAGTCTATGATCTTTACTTTGTGAAATAGATCGACTGAACATTATTCCAATGATACTCATTTCACAATCCCAAATCCCTACCACAAATGCAAGAATTCCAAATTCCTGCCATTTACCTAAATCTGTTAGATTCTAAACTTGTATGCATTGGGCCTCTTGTAATGATTATGCACAAAGTCACAAAGACTTGTCAACAGACATTATAGAGTATTCCAGTGGAGATCATTCCATGGAAACGAAGTCTCAAATTCAAAGTATATTGCTTTGAACATCCTTCTTGCATTAAGTTTCCTAATCTTACATAGATTTAATGAATAACTTCCACTTATGGGAACATTTTCATATTCCCCTTTTGACTATTACTCCTGAACAAGAGTTGCCTCTTTTCAGAATATGTCAATATGGTCCTTCCAAAATTAACACTATACTTTCAACCGTCCCTGAGCAACCACTCTTTGGTAAACCTTAGATTGTCCTCGACAATTGCTTAATCAAATTAGTCATATATAGTTCTAGTACTTTTTCTTCTTAATGCTCTGGGAATTTTGAAAATTTTAGAACAGATGAATATTATAGCACATGCAATCGATCCTATATCCGAAGCATATGAGACACGATTCATAAAGACATGATACTGGACCAGTCTTTTGCTATAATATTTCTATTTCTATTTGACAAGTTCTCATAATTCAAATTATGAAAAAGGATGTCGTAATCATAATCGAATTTTAGAACACAAATAATGGACCCATATATAGAATTTCCTTATGTTGAGCCATTCCAACATAAAATTCATATATATATATATATATATATATATATATATATATATCCTTGACTAAAGATGATTAAAACCTCAATCTAAGCTTTTAGAATTGAAGTGAAGTATAATTTCCTCTCCCTTAATTATAGCAAAACAACTTTTTCCCAATTGAAACCTTTTGTTTTCTATAATTAACATTGCTAACTTGCAACACTTATTACAATTATCACGCTCCCACTTGCATGATGATTATTAACATAACACTTATGCTCCCACTAGCTTTGACATGTACTCAGAAATCAGCTGGACTTCTAGAAATCAATACTTTATTGACCTTCTTACCAAAGTTCATATTTCTGATACGAGATGCTTTGATAAAACTTTATCAAAATCATACACCTTTCCTTAGATAGCACACATATGTGTCTAAACAATTTCAGAACTATGAAAAGGGATGTCGTAATCATAGTCTCAATTGTTTAGACCTTTTCCATTTCTCACAAGTCCATGTTAGTGTGCTGGTTAACCACACACGCTCCACTAACGAATTTGAGAATGCAAATATCACAATTGCTATCTACTTAAAATCTACTTAGTGAAAGCGTTTCCTCACCATCATTTTCATGAATCGGAGATAAACCTTATGACACTTTAGATTTTATGGTGTGTGTGTTCCTATCCATGTGAATTTGTCAAAACCTTAATCACAAGACAAGGTTAGTGACAAATCCAAACTCTTATGGATTGAACTTGTGCAGTCTTAACTTCTTGCTATCTGGCAGCACAAGGTCCTGCCATTGCTTCCAAGTTGTTATGCAACCAATTGAGAACTCTCAGAACTCATATGCAAAGCCAACTTTAACTGGAATGGACACAGAAATAGGAATATGTCAACACGATAGGTTATAAACCTCAAGTCGTATGCTAGTGATAAACTATAGGTTTTTCTTCTTGATTAGATCTAGAAGCTTTTTCAAGATCTTTAAGACTCCCACTGTCCTCATGACATATAAGACTCACTTGCCAAATATTCAATAGATAGTGCGGGTTCTTTATCAAGACAAACACTTCACACAATTGGCCTTAGTTGGTCTTTGTTTTATCCAAAACATCATAACTTACCAATTTCAAATATACAAGAGTAGGACAGTTTTACTCTTACATTTTGACAAGTGTTATAAACCTTTCTTTAAGATATGTCACTCAAGTTACAATCTTGGAGTATGACTCTAAGACTTGTTTTGGAACGAAGTATGACTCATCTTCTTGATTTAACCACTTCAACAATTCATGATTCCTCTTCTTAGCCATAAGAATGCACTAAGATGTCCTTAGAGGACCAATTGTGATATGGTTTCTTAATCATTAAAATGATCACAAAACATGATACGAAAGTACTCTCCCATATTTTCAGATTTGAGAAACTTTTATATTTCTGCCTAATTTGATTCTTCTCATTCGTCCTGCAATACATCGAAACGTTTCCAATGTTTCAAAATTATACTTTAAACTGGTAAGTATAACCATATTTACTAAACTTTAGTAAATCATGACGAATAATCTTATCGGTCTTTTGTGGTGGACTTGACCAGTGCACAAGAATGTGTACTCGATCCCTTAGTCCTTCACTTGACTCACATATAAATGTGAACAAGGAAATAGTCTTAATTTCCCAATGCTGAAAGTTCTCATTCATCATACTATACAACTTGCATGATTCTAGGTTTCGGTTCAATTGAAACCTTGGGTGATGAGAATCTTTCCTTATTTGATAAATTTAGACACTACCACAAATGAAAGAATCAAATTCACATTTCCATTATTGCTAGAAACATATAAACATCAATTTTTCCATAAAAGCCATTGCAAGGAGATATAAACTAAAATAAAATCAAAATTTTATTTATTTATAAAATGCGGAAAAACTTTCCTTACAATGCAACTTTAAATGAAAACTATGCTATTACATATTTTCTAGCAATCTATCATAACTCCTAAGTAGTAGCTCAAGAATCCGATCTTCGAACCATGCGATTGAAATCCATCTTCGCGATCAGATTCAGCATACTCTTTCTCTAAGTTCCCTTCCCTTTGCTTGATCCTGCCATACATTAAAAATGTATTAAGAATCTTCAAATAGGAACTTAAGAGAGTTAGATAGTGGACTTACCTGAAGCAGAGTCAAGCTTTTTGACTAGACCTTCTCTCAGATCTTTCAGGTAGTTAAGGCAGCTTCGCAACCAATGCCCCTTCTTTTGGCAACAGAAACATATGGACCCTTTGGGAATGGTGCACTGGACTATCTCAGACTTGCCTTTCTCTTTACCATTTGTTCAACCGAGTTGACTATGGCCGATCCCTTTCCATTGGGAAGAGAAAGATTTTCTGGATATCTAATGTTACCAATTGTCAATGTCCACTGAAGTATGGGAAGTTGATCTTCTAATCAAATTTGCTTTACCAGAGCTCCAAATCATTGCTGATTCAGCAGCACAAAGCAAATAGATAAGATTATTAAGGGTCATGTCATAGTCTTTTACATAGTAGTCCATACAGAAACTCACTATGTGACTTAGAAAGTGATTGAACAACCAACTTTCTCAAGACTTTGACACCCAACTTTCTCAAGACTTTGACACCCAACTCTCCCGGCTTGTCAATGTGTGACTTCATCTCCAAGATGTGATCAGACATAAACCTTGCTTGCCAATAGGGCTTGAGTGACCTTGAACTTGTGGGATAGGGAGAATAATTGGAGGAGGCGGAGGAATTAAAGTATGATTTCCATGATCCAGTCACGGGACATCATCTTCATTAGGAAAGCCTATTCCAAGAGTTTTGGGAAGATCATAATTGTCTGAACCAGACATCTTTTAGGAGATATTCTAGATAGTTGATTTAAAGTCCTTAATATAACACCCAATTTGAAATATTAAGGCTTTATAACTTGGAAGAGGGATGCCGTAATCCAAGCTATAAAATATTTGAAGGTAGGTGAATGACGATTCACCAATTTCCACCATGAAAAACGAAATAAATTATTAGGTTTTAATTGGATTTGAAACTCCTAGATCTTTTGAGATTCATTGAACTTTCAATGGCATGTTTCAATCTCGAGTGTGCTCTTCAGATTTTATGACTGGGATGCCGAGGATCACAAAACAAGGTGTGAATAACAATGCAAATATACTTGGTACCCTTAATATTTACCCCTCAATCGATGTGTCGGTTAACCACACGCGCTCCACCGATACTATGATAAACATTAAGTTACCCTTTGCCTACCTTGTTAAATCAAGCTAGTGTGTCGGTTAACCACACACGCCCCACTAAACGACTTAAGCACAGTGCAAAGTGTAATTTCATGGGTTAGCACCAAATTCACATTTTCCTAAAGTAACTAAGATTGGGAATTTATAAAAGGTTTAGTTACTTTATATTTATCATTAATACTTTTAATGAAGGGAGAATTCTAGTCCTTGACCTACCCGTTCGGCTAACGACCCTCCACCGATCAAGGAAGCGGTGGGTGAGAGTGGACACCCATTAAGCTGTCATTTTATAGGCAACAACCTTATACCCCCCTTATAGATCGGCTTCGTGAATGAGGCCTACTAACAATAAAACGACTTTTTCTTATACATATATAATTATTATTAAACTTATAATATTATAAAGTATAAGGGTTGAATTTTAACTTTTAAAATTCTAGGGGTTGGAACTAAAGTTTTTAAGGTGACTTTACATGTTCCAAAACTTGAGGGCAAGTTTTGTAACTTTCAAAACTTTTTATCTTTCATAACTTATGAGTTAATGGTTTATTAAAATGAGAGACTTTTCATTTTATGTAACCTATGTGTTTAATAATGGACTTTAAAAGAGTGACTTTTGGTAATCCATAACTTGAGGACAAATTATGGATTCCATTAAAACACATAATGATCAAGAATTAAAATAACAAGCAAGAATTAAAATAACTCATAAGTTCATGAACATGCATATCAACAATTTCAAGAATCATAAATAAACCAAATACAACTTGAAAATTTGATAATAACCTTTGAAATTGGATTAGCATAATCATTACCACATCAAAACAGGTTTTAAGGTTCAAAAAACAGTTTAGGGTAATGATCTTCATCCAATACCAAACAAAACCCCCGAAATTTTGCATATAGGGGCATCACCACGTCGTGGTAAATACTGCCACGTCGTGATGAGCAGTCAGATGCAAAAAATGTAGAATTTCAACTTTTGAAAAAACATGTAGCATCAAGTATCAAGCAAAACAACCCTAGGCTCTGATACCACTGTTGGGTTTAGAGCATTCTAACACTCCTATGGTGTACATGCAACCCTAGAAACCTTGGATCTATGTTTTATCTATGATACATGCAAATTTGTTTTTCCAAGGTTCATAACCTATCTAGCATACATGGAGAACTTTTAAACATAAAAGATAGTAAGAAATACATACCTTTAGTAGCTTGGATTCCTTGATAACCTTGTGAGCCTAGCACCTCAAGTGTGATGCCTCAAATGTCTCACACAACACCAAATACAATTTGAATAACCTTGAGAGAAATAGAACACTTCTAAAATCGGCTATGCCCTCTTGTTCTCACACTAGTGCCGATTTTGGTTGCTCACATATTCTTTTATAGTGTGTCATAAGTAGGGTTACACCATGTAAACCCTAACTTGACATGGCTCTTCATTTCCATGATCCATGGGTTCAAAGACACCATGGAGCATCCATGGAGCATCCTATGGTTTTTATCCCAACTTGATAATCCATGGAGCATTAGCCCGCTATACAAGTATGGGTGATTTACACAATCAACCCATATATTTAATTAGTCTCTTTTTGATCACTTAATTAATTTCAAATTAACTCTTTGATCAATACTAATTAAATAATATTATTAATATATTAGAACTTATAATATATTAATAAACCTTAAGTGTTATTTCTCTCATTTTGGTCTATCCAAATGCATGATGCCATGCAACCCAAATGGACCATGCTAATCAGGTCAAGTACATTCCAGAAATAGTTATGAACTTAGACACCTAATCCAACAGACATATCCTACGCAACCCTTCTGAAGGTAGCGCCTAGCCCTCGCTGCTGAACACAAAGTCGGCCCACGTTGCGGCCTCTCTCCCTGAATCACTAGCTCTCCCCCACTTGGGGTCCTGACACGAACCAACTGCTGCTCACAGTCGATCACCACCCCATTAGGGCTCAACCAATCCATGCCTATGATAACCTTGTTCCCCCTCAAAGGAATGGCAACCAAATCCACAAGATACCGCTCATCATACATCCTCAGGACACAATCTCTGTAAACCTCTGACGCCCAAACGGATCGGTCGTCCGTAATCTCAACCTCTAAAGGACAATCCAACCTGCTCGTAGACTCGGCGAACCTCTTGCTGAGTGCAAGAGATACGAATGATCGGGTAGCCCCCGAGTCAAATAACACCAATACTGGAATACCGTTCACATGGAACGATCCTAACATAATACATGAAACATGAAACATAAATATCAAAACTGACATAAAAATAAAGATAGGGAGAAGAAGATACCAGTCACCACATCCGGTATGGCACGCGCCTCCTCGACGGTCAACTGGAAGGCTCGGCTCCTCACCACGGGAGCATTTGTCTTGCCCTATCGGCCATCCTTGATCCACAAGGTCACTGGAGTTGGCACCGCCACTGGCGCTCCTGATGTCAAACTCGGGCAGTTGGCCTTTTTATGGCCCTTTTGATTGCAATGAAAGCAAATCAGGTCTGATGTCAGAATGGTGGGGGTAGGGGCAGTATAATCCCTGCCAAAGTGCCCAAGCTTGCCGCACATATAGCAGCCCGATGCCCCCAATCGACAAACTCCCTCATGCGTCTTGCCGCATCTCCCACAGCGGCTCCGGACATGCTGACCCTTTGACCTCGAGTCGAATCCCTTGGGTTTCTTTCCAGAAACCCCAGTCGTCTGCCAGTCTCCGCCTTCCTCTTCCTGATGTGCTCTATATCAATATCCCTATCCCGTGCTCTGGCTATCATGTCCTCCACGGTCGGGTATGCCGAGTAGCTGACATGTTTCCGAATGTCAGCTCTTAACATATCGCGGTATCGGGTTTTCTTCATCTTCTCATCACCCACATACTGAGGAACCAGTAAGGCCCTCTCCCGAAACTTGGCGGTAATCTCTGCCACCGACTTAGTAGTCTACCTCATATCAAAGAACTCCCTGGCTAGCTGTTGGATCTCCACCGCTGGCACAATCTCAGCCCTAAACCCGATCACAAAGTTCCGACCAGGTCATAGCCTCAATGGTTGGGGCTCCCAAAGTGTCACTGACTACCTCCCACCAGTCTCTAGCTCTGTCTCTCAAACATCCAACAGCATACCTGACCTTCAACCCCTCAGGGAAGAAGCTCGTCAACTGTGCAGACTCGATGTCTGCAATCCATCTCCTGACCACAATGGGGTCCTTCACCCCGTGAAAGTCTGGCGCACCACATCCCCTGAAATCCTTGAAGGAGAGCGTGCGAGTCCCTGACTGGCCGAGTGCCATGTCGCTCCTGAATGCCATGAGGCGATCCTCCATCAGCTCAATGATACCTTCCTTGATCGACCCGAAAATCACTGGGGTCGACTCAGGATGCCTCTCATAATCTCGGATGCAATGAACTCGCGTAATCCGTCGTCAACAGGCTCGGAACCCGAACCCGAACCTGATCTTGACCCAGACCCTGAACCTCCTGCTCTGTGACGTGTCACCACCATTCTAAAACAAAACACATAATCGTCAGGGTCATACATAACCTCGAGAGGTATCACACACTACAAGTTTCCTGGTTCTATCTCAGTCCTCCTTGACTCGAGTACGGATCCTCTGCTTTCAGTAGTACGGGACCATACTACCTTCCACATCTATCCGTACCTCCCTCAAGGATTGCCTTGACTTCACCAAGTCCCTTCTACTACTATTGCTCTCCATGCGAATCTCATCCTAGGCTTACCCTAGGATAATCTCCGACCTACTCTCCGCCATCAACTGCATAAGAAGTCCCTGCTATCTCTCCCTAACTAGCTCGCGAATACCATTACATATTACTAAGACCAGATAATTCTTCGAATGAGAGGTCCTACCCTACAACGGTTGGACTCAGACGAGAGCTGCGAAATAGGGCTAGACCTAACCTTCTAAAATTATTTAGTCCTCGTAATATGTAACTTAACGTATTCGCTTACTAGTTAAGTAAAGTTAACTAGAACTCCTAAAAGCACAAAGCAAGCAGCATTCGCGCTTTGAGTAACCAAACCAAGCATATCCTATTTAGGCCATCATATCACTGACTAATCAGTTCTAGCATGTAATTCAATAAGCACATATAGCAGGCACATAAGGCATCTTCCTAGATCCTTAGCCCTAATCTAGCATGCAGTTCTCATAATCATATCATATCATATCATAACATGTATGGGTTTCTTGGGGAAAACTTACTTGAGCTCGGCCGATTGCACGCACCACACTCCTTGTTCTTTCTCAAAAACCTTAATTTTAAATTTTGTAAAAACTTTTCAAATCCTTGATTTGAGTCCAGACACCCCCGAAGGTGTGTCTGAATCCCTCAAACCAAGGCTCTGAGACCAACTTGTAACATCCCAAAATTCAAGACCAAAAATTTCATTTTTAATTTAATAATCATAAAACCATTTGTCTAAAAACATCATATAAACAACTCATATCCAAAACCAATGTATCAATAGTCAAATCATGTCATGATAAAACAACATCAGAGTATAACTCCCAAGAATCTCATGTGCGGAAAATGTAGTGTGATGAGCTGCGATCATGCCGGCTCCTTTCCCTTCGAAGAGGAAGTACCTGACACCAAAACTGAAAACCGTAAGCACAAAGCTTAGTGAGTTCCCCCATCATACCACATACCACACAATACACATACTGCCTAGCATATCCGGGTGTTGGCCTACCCCTTCGGTCTCTTTCAACCGGTAACCGCCTAGCATATCAGGGTCCTTCAACCGGTAACTGCCTAGCATATCCGGGTGCTGTCCTACCCCTTCGTCCTTTCGACCGGTAACAGAGACTATTTCACCGCTACTACTACCATATATCATTCTAGTACATAAACACATAAATCACATACTGCCTAGCATATCCGTGTGATGGCCTACCCATTCGGTCCTTTCAACCGGTAACGGGGTCTGTCCTACCCCTTCTACCACTATCACATAATATAATAGCATACTAGCACATAAAGCATAACAGATAGTGGCATACCAGACAATTATCACAAAGACAATCATCTCTACTATATCTCCTACTAGTAGGCCGTCATTGGTGCCTTAGACCCACTTCTACTGGAAGGTAACTCACCTCTCAAAGCTGAGTTTCGAATCTCACGATAAGGAATCCCCAACAGCTGCTCCAACGACTCCCCGACTATCAATATCATAATAACACTTAGTCAAAAACCATAACACTTCTTAGGGTAAAATTACCATTTTACCCCTTAGTCTAATTTGGACCATAACCTAGGCCCAATTCCATCTAATCTTTCAAAGCCCACTAAAGGCCCACTAATGGCCTAATTTTCTAAATTGGGCCCAACTCCTCAAATGGGCCTTATCACAAGCCCAATAACTCTTTAGCCAAAAATAGATAATTTCGAATGGCCCATTATGGCCCAAGAGTCCCAATACTTCTAAATCTCAATTCTAGGCCTAGAGACTCTACTCCATAGTGGGCCATGAGGGCAAACCATCTAGGCCAAAACTTCTAAGGCCAAAAAACCCAAGTTTGCCACTCTCCATGCGTACGTACGGCGTACTTGGCACGTACGCCCAGCGTACGCTGGACTTGACCGAGAATGGTAAGTTGACCTAGTACGCGCAGCATACCAGGATGTACGCCCAACGTACTGGCCAGCTTCCTTGCGGCTCCATTTGTGACTTAATCCATTCAGTCATCACATCCAGAACATAGATCTAGGTCCTTTAAGACATCCTAATCCATAAAGTCACAAACTTTATGTGCTTGCATGCATGGGTGGGGGTTAAAACATGATTTTAGTCCATAAACAAACTTTGTGACCATCAAACACTTGCATGGTTATGGCTTAACCATCAAGGTCTGATTTTTATGACTCTTAGTGCTTCCAAGAGCTCAAAAGGACAGCTCTTATGGTCTGAAACTATCAAGATACAAGAAACCCCAACAATGGAGTCAAAATAACCCATAAAACACCCCAACATTATAACTAAGCATGCAATGGTCAAGTTTGAAGCTTGATACCTTAAATGAGTTAGAAATGGTGCTAATCCCCTGGATCTACAAGCTCCCTTTGAATCCTTGCTCCTTATTCAAACTTCTTTCTCTTACAAAACACTAAAACAACACCAAAATGCTCTTAAATGGCTACCAAATCACAAGAACACACAAATATGGGTTAAGGTTTTGTGGTGGCTGTCTAAAGGTGAGAGGGAGGTTGGACTAAGTGCATAAGGTTCTTTATTTAGGGATCAAACCCTAAATTTTAGGGTTTTAGAGTCTGCATACGTACGTTGCGCGTACCCTTTGGTACGCTTGGTGTATACACATGACATCCGCACCTTCATCTCATGAGTACGCTGAGCGTAGATGGCATAGTACGCCCCACGTACGACACTTCTCAGCCCAATCACAAGGATCCAATGGTCCAAGCCCAAACCAATTCAATTCATTAGTCTTATAATAATATAATTAATACCTTATAAATCCTGGATGTTACACTAGACAGAAATCATGCACAAATAAAATAACAAAATTATGATATTGACATGTTGTTATTGGAAGAATTGGTGTTTACATACATTTATTAGGCTAGTTTGTACATATCGTCGTCTTATTTTTAATGTAATATGTGTTGTTTATATTTACTGGGAAGTAGGATTGATGTTAATGTTAGTAATAGGTTTTTGTTAATGTTTGATCACATGCTTGATGAAGGTTCTGATATTTATGTTATGACAAGAAACTTCATTATAGAATACAATAATACCATGATTATCTCTAAAAAAATTGGAATAAGAAGCTAATAAATAAATAAGCCAAGTTATTTGCATTATTTAAAGTAAAACATCACAACCAATCAGACCAACTTTTATTTTATAAAAAGTTTGTATTAGTGTTGACAATATATAAAAAAAATAACTCATGAATCATGATAAGGAATTAGAAGACACTCATAAGGAACAAGAATAATATATTAACTCCAACACTTCTTTTCTTGGTCATCTCCTCACCGTACTTGTCATTTTCTATACAACCCATGTAACTTGTTGCACCTGGGATTTGAAGCAAGCACTACAAACCAACAATAAAAAGGTTAAACCAGTCTTTTTCACTTTCATGAAGAAGAACAACAATGAGAAATGATGCAAATACTTACCTGGGAAATTTCGATTGAATTTTGAGTAGCACCTCCAACAATGTACTCTACAGTGGAAACAAGTCAAACCAGAATAAGACCATAAAAACCCAAGGTAACATCCCTTGTTATAATAAAAAAATGTGGTACTTCTGAATCAAGTATTATACATACAAATATATTAAGGTGAGTAACATCTTTTACAAATACTATACACACCAAAACTAAGCCTCTTCTTAATCCTTTTGAGTTGCTACAAACCCAAGATTTTTGGTGCATGAAAGTAATCCAGAACATATATATTTTTTACGCATGATCCCACGACAGTTCCTAACCTAGTCATGGTAATGTTTTCAGATTTATAAAAAATTAAACACAGTTTTTAAGTACTTTCATCCACATAATGCATTTGTCACAACTAGCATTTTTGCTAGGAAATTCTACTCTCATGTAAACATCATCTATTGTACAACTTGTACTCTAAGTGTATATCATACTCTATGCTCAATCAAAATCATCCATTTAAAATCAAAACTCACTCAAGAGGATCAAGACCTAATACAATACACCTCATGTGTTCAACTATGGGTTGAAAACCCTAGAATCCCGGTTCAAGTTCATTATGAACTAGGATTCTCTTATTGGGCCTAACGGACCAATAAACTTTCAACTTGACAACTTTGGGCCTAGGAACCCTAATTGGGATCTAAATGGACCACATTCATAAAACTTTAGCATTTTGGGCCATGTGGGCCTAAAATAATCCATTTTATCTCTAATAGGCCTTGTTGGGCCATGAATGATTCCATTTGCCCTAATGGGCCGTAAGCCCTTTTAATTTGGCTTCATAAATTCGAACAACCCAAGAATGGGCCCAAAACCATTTCCCTCCCATTCTTTTAGCCCATTCTCGGCCCACAAAAAAAATGGAAGAAGGTTTGATTTAAAACTTGACAACTCATAATTATCCATCATATATCTAGATAATCACATACTTCTAGACATCTATTATCCTTCATGCAAACATCCTTAAATCTCTTTCCTTCCTCTCTCTCTATTCTTGGCCGAGACCACCACCCCACCACCTTCATTCTTCTTTCAAAATCTCTCAAAAACTCTCTCAAGAACTCCCCTCTTCTCCTCTAAGTTTTCGAGATTTTGAGTGTATTTTCAAGAGGTTTTTCATCAAGATCATCATCCTTGGTAAGTTCTTACTTGAATCTATGGTTTAACTTCTAGATTTCATCAAAAATCTCTTCTTAACCCATATCATTTCATGATCTATACTCTTGAACTTCATAGATCTCGAAAACCCCCTCAAGGAGCTTGCTAGGGCCGAGATCTTCTCTTCATTCTTCATCAAAAACCGAAACTACAAAGCAAAGTGAGTTCATACCCCCTATTTTCGATTTTTACTTTGTTTTGGGGGAGAATACAAGTTGTTTTGTGTAGATCTATGTGTGTATGCATGATTTTGTGAGTTTTTCATGATATATGTTGTGATATGTGTTTTACTTTAGGAGTTTTACTTGAACAAGAAGTTTAACACTTAGATCTTCATAAAAACCTTGAGAAAAGTATGTGTTATCACATATATTACATGTAAACTTGTAGATCTGGGATTTATAAACTTAAAATAGCAAAAATAAATGTTGTGTTCAAACATGGATAACATAAACTCATAAATCAGCCTTTGACGGAAACGTTTTGGTCTAATCTCGGACTGTTTTGACCACCTTAATGGTAATACTTTTCAAAACTATTTTACATGAAATAAGTCCAGGTTTATACCTTTACAATGACTACTCTCACGTTTTAATACGATGTTTCTACAATGTTTGGCGAATTTTACAAAACAACCTATCATCTTTGAAATAATATCGGACCAGCCTGTGAAAGTGAGCAATTTCCCACTGGATAGAGGCCATTAAAAATTATGATAAAAATTGTGAACAAAGTAGACAAAATTTCAAAACTTACAGAGTTTACGGATCCAAATTTCGACTCACGATGATTTTTCTACAAATTTTCCAACAACCGGGTCAGAAAAGTCAAAAACCAGAAAAATGTGTATTTTCACAAAAATCATGCCAAAAATGATATTTTTGACAAAAATGGGTTTGAAATGTTATTTTTACCAAAAACTAGCCATAAATACAAGTTTTAAACAAAATGGGGACTAAAGTGTTATTTTTACTAAGATTGGGCCTTAATTATAAGTTTTTGGCTTATTGGACCAAGAATGTCATTTTTTTTTACAAAAAGTGGGCTTTATATGCTATTTTGGTAAATAATTTGGCTAATACTAGCAATAAAATAACAAACAGACTAATTTTGCCATTCGTATAATATTGGGCCTTAGTGGCCCATTAATATGCTTGATAGGTCCTGAATACTATTTATTTGTTTATTGGGCCTCACTGACCCATTAACATGCGCGACGGACCTTGGATACTATTTGCGTGCTATTTGGGCGTATAAATACCTTACATGTGAAATGGGCCTTAGTTGTCCTTTTACATATATTTTGCGCCCATGTTATATAATCTCATTTCTTTCCGGCATGAAAATGACTTACGTGTTCAGTGAAACTCAGTGGTCCGCAGACATAGTTCATTGGGCCCGGAATGAGTTTATATGTTTCTCTTCGCGTAAAATTCGATTAAGGATCTAGTGAGACTTGTCGGTTGACACCTATTGAGTGTATGCTCGTAGCCTGTAGTTATAATCAGAGTCTCTTGGAGGGAGAGCGGGGTTTTGTGTATAGATCTATACGGGGATGACACCCTACACCTGAGCTGTTCGCTACAGTTAGACTACATTAGTCTAGGGTGACGACAACCTTATTCTATTTTTCCGTCGACGTTCACAAACTCCAAGACAGGCGAAATTGTCATTAATTAGTATGGTTATGACGGCTCACTTACAGGAATTAACGCTATAAATTTACGGGAGACCATTCTTTTTTCTTATTCTTTGGATTACTCAGGAACATACTCGTACTGGTACTCAACATCGGAGGTTGGTATGGCAGCATTCTCTTTTACAGACAACATCGGGTTGTATGGGGGCATTCTATTTACATTCTCTTTACCTTTTCTGCATTATCTTTATACATTCTAATAAACAATAACATACATGCATTAATACAAGATCTGACACAAACATACTAAACTGTTTTCAGAAAATATAGGATTTTCTGGTGGTTTCAAAGTTGTACAAATCATTTTCACAAACATGCTTATGAAATCACCAACATTTTTATGTTGACCTTTTTAAATTAACTTGTATTCTCAGGAAACCGTTGAAGCAGGTTGAGCGGAACAAATTTGTGACAACCGTCAAATTTCGGTCAATTTAAAGTCAACAAGTCAAACCGGTCAACTCCAATAACCCTTGTATGCTAGGGTTTACGTTATGAAATCACTATACAATTCGCTATTTTAATGAGAAATCATCATTTGGAAAGTTCATGTGTTTGATTTTCCTTAGCCTTAACAAGTGCTAAACAACGAACCAAAGCGATAAAACACTATTACACAATCATCGGGATTGTGTAAGACACTAAAACACGGTTTAATGGGGTTTACGAACCTTGCGTTGTGAAGCCGGACACTCAAATTAATCACAAACGAAACCTCTCTAAATCGTTTTCACTCTATCTCTTTCTATTTGAAATCTCTCCCAAATCTCTCTCAAAAGTTACTTTAACTTTTTGTAATCATTTGGGTCATCTCGACCCTTGACCGGGTCAAAAATCGCTTGAAACGGGGTAAAAACGAGTAAAATAGCTTTAAGGATCCGAAACCGAAGCTTCTGGACCGAAGCCTCGCATCCGAAGCCTCTCATCCGAAGCCTCGCATCCGAGGCCTCTGATCCGAAGCGAGGGTCCGAAGATCCGAAGCGAGGGTCCGAGGGTCCGAAGGTCCGCAGACAGCTCCTTTTTACCGGTTTTTCGACTACGACTTCGTTTTAACTCCGTTTTTCATTATTTTAACGTGAGATTTTCACCCAAAACTTTATTTTATAAACTAAGGCCCCAAAATATATAAATCTCCAGGGTTTTTATAAAATATATTAAAAGAATTGGTGATTGAACTAATTATTGAGGGAATATTTGTTTTTCCTTAATTTATGGCAAAAGCAAACCACTACCACCTCACTCTATGATTAGCCACTCTTTCCCACTACCCCTTGTCTCCTTAGTGGACCTTTACAGCCAATCTCCAGCTCTTCCCACGTTCTAAGAGCTGGAGGATTGATCCTCTCTCCTCATTCTCCATAAAACTCTTTCATTCTACACTTAGCAACCAAGAACACTCTCCAAAATTCTCTCATCTTTTCTCTTAACTTCAAGAACTTCAAGGCTTTCTCCAGGGATTTCTTTCTTCAATTAGTAAGTATCTTCATCATTCACATAATTATTAAACTCCATTCTACTCAAATCATTGATATCTTACACAAGTTCCATCTTATTCGGTGTTAGATTCTCGAATCATCAAGACATCTTCTTAGTGTTCTTGAGTTGAACACTTCCTCTCTCTCACTTTCATCTACTGAAACCCCATAAGGTGAGTTCATACCCATACATTTACATGTTTTTCTTAAGTTTTAAGGGGGGAATACAAGTAAAATCATCAAGAACACAATTAAACTTTTTCTAACAGATTACATCAGAAAAGATGGACGTTAATCACGGACTGTTTTGGTCAACTTAAATATTTTAGTTTTCAAAACTGTTTCAGGTGCAAGTAGTTCAAACTCTTAGCTTTAAAATGACTACTTGCACATCTCCATATGATTTTTCTACAATTTATGGTGATTTTTACAAAACTGCCTGTCATTTCAGAGGCAAACCCGGACCAGTCTGTGATTATGAACCTTTTCACCTCTGTTAGAGATCACTAAAAATCACGATAAAATTTACGAACAAACTAGACTCATATTCCAAACTCTCAAAATTTGCGGATTTGGATTTAGAGCTTTGATGATTTTTCTATAAATTTTCTAAGAACGGTAACAGAAACTGTTTTTAACGAAAAGTTGCTGTTAATTTCATTTCACCTTGTAACATGTTGAGCAAGGTGTATATCTTTATGTGATTATATGTTACTGCAATATATGACATTTTATCTTAATATTTAGACACACATCAGTTTACAAATGGATTTGGTCATATAAAATATAAAGAATAACAAGTGATTATAATCAAAGTACAATCGATACATTCAAACATTAAATAAACTATTTTGAATATAGTTTGCATACATTACCACGTACTACCCTTGGTTGATAAACTATAATAGGTATAGTTTATGATACATTACATAACACATACATTTAAAAAGGGTACATTTATACAAAGGATATTTTCATTAAGCAAGGTACGGCCATACGGTACCAAGTTTTCATAACACGTAATTCCGTTAATGACTTTGTGAGACATTTACTTCAAATTACCATTAAGTCCTGTATTGTAACCAGAGTCTCCTTGAGGGAGAGCGTGATACTTGTGTATAGATCTATATTGGGTTTGACAAACCCACACCTAAACTGCATGCAACAGTTAGACCGATAGGTCTGGGGTGACAAATGTCATAACATTTCCGACGCCTGAAGAACGTCGTTTTAGGCAACCTTGGTCATAGTATGGTTATAATAAACTCACATAAAGTATTAACAAACATTGGAATTTACGGGGACTTCATTAAAATTTAACGAGTTTATGTCGATTTAAACTTGCATTGTTTTACTATAAATATGATAAATTACTTGTACATTTCGGTCTTTGGGTTTTAAGACTACATTTACACATTAAGGAAAATATTGGATTTTTCTAACACAAATACTACTTTTACAAACGAAAAGCTTATGAACTCACCAACCTTTGTGTTGACACTTTTTCAAACAACTTGTATTCTTAGGAAATCATTAAACAGGTAATCAAGTGCTTTTGAGGATGGGACGCTAAGGCGTCTACTATTTCATATTTTATCAACATATTGTAATTGATTCGTAAACATGTAATTCATACAATGATGTAATTTTTTTTCAATTATATATATGTTGGTTGTGTTTGCTTGAATTACTATTACAATTGCTGTTATGATACTATACATGAAGTCCTCCACCCCCGGACGTTTCCGCCATCCTTGGTTTGGGGGTGTGACAGATTGGTATCAGAGCGCAGTTTATAGTGAATTAAGTATATCAAACCACATAAGATATACAAACTATAAACACAATTGGGACTAATAGTCTCTGATTTGTGCATTTTTCAAATAAATATACTTTTAGAAAATAAATGATTTTTTTTATTAAAAGTATAAATACATGCATACATGCTCACATAGTGTCATAACTAGAAAAACATAAAATAAAAGAAGAGGAGTTGTACATTATGGGTATGCCTTGGTATATGTAAATCAAGTCTGGGAAGGATATAGCCTGATCAACTATATCTGTCCGGGAATTGACTTGCATATACCGGGGGATGGTCAGGATGGACAACAAATCTAACAAACCTAATAACATACTACAAAGGATACTTTAAGAACTCAAAACTAAACATTTACAAATACTATAGGAGTATTTTGTGTTACTATAATAAAAATATTTTATACTTTCATTTTACCTCATAACCCAATGTATTGGGTCAATAAAAAGTATAAAATCGTATGTATCGTAAACATACCGGAAAACAACGTAATAATATACTTTATGTATAAAAGATTTCTCTCCCTATAAATACACTTTTACTAAAAGTACATTGGTTTATGACTTATGCCAGAACCATGCCGCCAAGGAGAAGACCAAGACCTTCCAGCAACACAGCAACACCTCCTCCGCCGCCGCCTCCACAGTTTGATCCCGCGATGTTCCAGGCTGCAGTAACAGCAGCCGTACCGGCCGGGCCCTTACTTGGTGGAACTGCCGGATTAAGTCACTTACTCTCGAAGTGGCTAGCTCCATAACCTGGGCAGAACTAAAAGCGTTGATGATGAAGGAGTACTGCCCGAGAGGTGAAATTCAAAAGCTGGAACAAGAACTTTGGAACCTCAGGATGACGGGCTCTGACCTTGAAACCTACACCACCCGATTCAATGAATTGGCTCTCCTCTGCCCAACAATGGTTACTCCGGAGGAGAAAAAGGTGGAGCGATACCTTTGGGGACTGTCTCTCCACGTGCAAAGTAGTGTCCTGGCTTCAAGGCCAACTACTTTTGACAGTGCCAGGGAGCTGGCACAACAACTTGTTGACCACCGAGCCGGTCATAATACTACAACCACCACCACTGATAAATCAAAAGGAGGAAACAACAAAAGGAAGTTCTGGAACGAAAAGAAGAGCCAACCAGCACAGGACCCCGCTAAGAAGCAACAAATTGTTGCTGTCCATGCTGCCACTAATACTGTCACTACTGCTACCACTCCAGCACCACCGAAGCCATATGCGGGAAAACTACCTAAGTGCAACAAGTGCAACTTTCACCACAATGGTGCTTGTAGGGAGATGCACTGTAACAACTGCGACAGGAAGGGGCACACTGCTCGTTTCTGTAAAGCGCCGGCTCAACCAATCAACCAAGTCGCCAGTACGGGGGCAACCCGGACCTGCTACAACTGTGGAGACGCAGGTCACTTCAAAAGAGACTGCCCCAAAGCACAAGCCCCTAATGCTGGTGGAGTAGGAAGAGTCCTGGCAATAGGACATGGGGAAGCAGTCGAGGATCCCACGGTGGTTACCGGTACGTTTCTCCTCAATAACTCTTATGCATGCGTACTATTCGATAGTGGAGCGGAGAGGAGTTTCGTGAGCCACCAATATAAACATTTACTTGAACAAAATCCCCAATCACTAAAGGATACTTATGTAGTAGAAATGGCAAATGGGAAAGTAGAACGCACTAGCGATATATACTCAGAATGTACTCTCACTCTAGACAACCATACATTTAAAATTGACCTGATGCCAGTCACCATAAAAAGCTTCGACGTAATCATCGGGATGGATTGGTTAGTTCCTCACCGTGCCGACATTCTATGTTACGAAAGGGCCGTTCGCCTCAATCTACCAAATGACGAAACCCTTCTCATCTATGGTGACAAACCTAGTGCGAATTTACAAATCATCTCATGCATCAAAGCCCAAAAGTATCTCCGGAAGGAGTACCACGCCTTCTTAGCCCATGTAGTAGACAAGAAACAAGACGTGAAAGACATCAAAGACATCCCCGAAGTGTGTAACTTCCCGGATGTGTTCCCAGAGGATCTTCCTGGTGTACCACTCGCACGACAAGTCGATTTCAGAATTGACTTAATACCCGGAGCTACCCCCGTAGCCAGAGCTCCATACCGCCTCGCACCATCAGAAATGCAGGAGTTGTCCAGTCAGTTGACCGAGCTTTTGAGCAAAGGGTTCATCAGACCAAGCTTCTCACCTTGGGGAGCACCAGTCCTTTTTGTAAAGAAGAAGGACGGATCCTTTCGCATGTGCATCGACTATCGGGAACTAAACAAACTCACCATCAAAAACCGATATCCTCTACCCCGAATCGACGACCTTTTCGACCAACTCCAAGGAGCAAATTTCTTCTCAAAAATCGACCTAAGGTCAGGCTACCATCAGCTACGAGTTCAAGAAGAAGATATTCCCAAAACTGCATTCAGAACTCGCTATGGGCACTACGAGTTTGTGGTGATGTCCTTCGGTTTAACAAACGCACGTGCGGTATTCATGGACCTAATGAATAGAGTGTGTCGACCCTACCTAGACAAGTTTGTAATCGTATTCATCGACGATATCTTGATCTACTCGCGAAGCGAAGAAGAGCATCGCCTACATCTACGCCAAGTGCTAGAGACACTAAGAGCGGAGAAGCTTTATGCTAAGTTCTCTAAGTGTGAATTCTGGATTAGAGAAGTGGATTTTCTTGGACATGTGGTAAGTGAGAAAGGCATACATGTGGATCCCTCCAAGATCAAGGCAATCGAGAATTGGTCAGCACCCAAGACGCCAACCGAAATTCGACAATTCCTTGGGCTTGCTGGCTACTACCGAAGATTTATACAAAACTTCTCCAAGATTGCGAAACCACTCACCACCTTGACGCAGAAAGGTGTGATATTCAAGTGGGAAAATAAACAAGAAACTGCTTTCCAAACGTTAAAACAAGCCCTATGCAGCGCACCGATCTTGTCTCTCCCAGAGGGAACCGAGGACTTCGTAGTGTACTGTGATGCTTCGAATCAAGGCCTCGGATGTGTGCTCATGCAGAGAAGGAAGGTTATCGCGTATGCATCAAGACAGCTTAAGACGCACGAGGTTAATTATACTACGCACGACCTGGAATTAGGAGCAGTGGTATTCGCTTTGAAGATCTGGAGACACTACCTCTACGGCACGAAATGCACTATCTTCACTGATCACAAAAGTCTTCAGCATATCCTCAATCAGAAAGAGCTCAACATGCGACAGAGGAGATGGGTAGAGTTGCTGAATGACTACGAGTGCGAAATTCGTTATCATCCGGGCAAGGCCAATGTAGTGGCCGATGCTCTAAGCAGGAAGGAGTACTCGGGCCGCCGAGTAAAATCCTTAACAATGACAATCCATTCCCACCTGACCATACAAATCAAGGAAGCTCAACTGGAAGCTTTGAAACCAGAAAAGGTGGCAGGAGAGACATTAAGGGGAATGGATAAAAACTTAGAAGTCAAGGATGATGGAGCACGTTATATCATGAACCGGATTTGGACACCGAAGTTCGGTGGACTCCGAGATGTCGTCATGAATGAAGCACATAAGACTCGATACTCCATCCATCCCGGGTCGGATAAGATGTATCTGGACCTCAAGAGATTATACTGGTGGTCGAACATGAAAGCTGAGATTGCTACCTATGTGAGCAAGTGCCTGACTTGCGCTAAGGTCAAAATCGAATACCAGAAACCATCCGGGCTATTACAACAGCCGGATATACCTGAGTGGAAGTGGGAACGAATAACCATGGACTTCATAACCAAGCTGCCTAAGACATCGGGCGGGCTTGACACAATATGGGTAATTGTAGACAGATTGACCAAATCAGCACACTTCCTACCAATGAAAGAAACCGACAAGATGGAGAAGCTGACTAGAACGTACATCAGAGAGATTGTACGACTCCATGGTGTACCGATATCCATTATCTCTGATAGAGATAGTAGATTTACCTCACGGTTTTGGCAGTCTCTACAAAAATCATTGGGAACTAGGCTTGACATGAGTACGGCCTACCACCCACAAACCGACGGACAGAGCGAACGAACCATTCAAACGTTGGAAGACATGTTAAGAGCTTGTGTGATAGACTTCGGTAAAGCATGGGATACCCATCTACCGCTTATCGAATTCTCCTACAATAACAGCTATCATACTAGCATCAAAGTCGCTCCATTCGAAGCTCTTTACGGTCGCAAATGCAGATCACCCCTGTGTTGGGCTGAGGTGGGGGATACACAGCTAGCTAGAGGGCAAGTCTCTAATAGCACCCGCACTGGCCCTGAAATCATAAGGGAAACCACAGAAAAGATCGTTCAAATTCGAGAGAGACTGAAAGCGTCTCGCGATCGGCAAAAGAGTTACGCAGACAAACGACGCAAACCCTTGGAATTCCAGGTGGGTGATCGAGTACTACTAAAAGTTTCCCCTTGGAAAGGAATGATACGATTCGGCAAACGCGGGAAACTAAATCCAAGGTACATCGGGCCATTCGAAATCCTTGCTAGGATTGGGCCAGTAGCATACAAGCTTCGATTACCTCAGGAACTCGACAAAGTACATCCCACATTTCACGTGTCGAACCTAAAGAAGTGTTTGTCTGATGAGACACTCGTAATACCACTCGACGAAATCAAAGTTAACGAAAATCTCCACTTCGTGGAGGAACCAGTCGAAATCATGGATCGGGAAATCAAACGAACGAAACAAAGTCGTATTCCCATCGTGAAGGTACGTTGGAACGCTAAACGAGGACCCGAATTCACCTGGAAACGCGAGGATCAGATGAAACAAAAGTATCCACATCTCTTCCCAAACTCTTGAAATCCCAGTCAAAATGAAAATTTCGGGACGAAATTCCTTCTAACGGGGGGATGATGTGACAACCGTCAAATTTCGGTCAATTCAAAGTCAACAAGTCAAACCGGTCAACTCCAATAACCCTTGTATGCTAGGGTTTACGTTATGAAATCACTATACAATTCGCTATTTTAATGAGAAATCATCATTTGGAAAGTTCATGTGTTTGATTTTCCTTAGCCTTAACAAGTGCTAAACAACGAACCAAAGCGATAAAACACTATTACACAATCATCGGGATTGTGTAAGACACTAAAACACGGTTTAATGGGGTTTACGAACCTTGCGTTGTGAAGCCGGACACTCAAATTAATCACAAACGAAACCTCTCTAAATCGTTTTCACTCTATCTCTTTCTATTTGAAATCTCTCCCAAATCTCTCTCAAAAGTTACTTTAACTTTTTGTAATCATTTGGGTCATCTCGACCCTTGACCGGGTCAAAAATCGCTTGAAACGGGGTAAAAACGAGTAAAATAGCTTTAAGGATCCGAAACCGAAGCTTCTGGACCGAAGCCTCGCATCCGAAGCCTCTCATCCGAAGCCTCGCATCCGAGGCCTCTGATCCGAAGCGAGGGTCCGAAGATCCGAAGCGAGGGTCCGAGGGTCCGAAGGTCCGCAGACAGCTCCTTTTTACCGGTTTTTCGACTACGACTTCGTTTTAACTCCGTTTTTCATTATTTTAACGTGAGATTTTCACCCAAAACTTTATTTTATAAACTAAGGCCCCAAAATATATAAATCTCCAGGGTTTTTATAAAATATATTAAAAGAATTGGTGATTGAACTAATTATTGAGGGAATATTTGCTTTTCCTTAATTTATGGCAAAAGCAAACCACTACCACCTCACTCTATGATTAGCCACTCTTTCCCACTACCCCTTGTCTCCTTAGTGGACCTTTACAGCCAATCTCCAGCTCTTCCCACGTTCTAAGAGCTGGAGGATTAATCCTCTCTCCTCATTCTCCATAAAACTCTTTCATTCTACACTTAGCAACCAAGAACACTCTCCAAAATTCTCTCATCTTTTCTCTTAACTTCAAGAACTTCAAGGCTTTCTCCAGGGATTTCTTTCTTCAATTAGTAAGTATCTTCATCATTCACATAATTATTAAACTCCATTCTACTCAAATCATTGATATCTTACACAAGTTCCATCTTATTCGGTGTTAGATTCTCGAATCATCAAGACATCTTCTTAGTGTTCTTGAGTTGAACACTTCCTCTCTCTCACTTTCATCTACTGAAACCCCATAAGGTGAGTTCATACCCATACATTTACATGTTTTTCTTAAGTTTTAAGGGGGGAATACAAGTAAAATCATCAAGAACACAATTAAACTTTTTCTAACAGATTACATCAGAAAAGATGGACGTTAATCACGGACTGTTTTGGTCAACTTAAATATTTTAGTTTTCAAAACTGTTTCAGGTGCAAGTAGTTCAAACTCTTAGCTTTAAAATGACTACTTGCACATCTCCATATGATTTTTCTACAATTTATGGTGATTTTTACAAAACTGCCTGTCATTTCAGAGGCAAACCCGGACCAGTCTGTGATTATGAACCTTTTCACCTCTGTTATAGATCACTAAAAATCACGATAAAATTTACGAACAAACTAGACTCATATTCCAAACTCTCAAAATTTGCGGATTTGGATTTAGAGCTTTGATGATTTTTCTATAAATTTTCTAAGAACGGTAACAGAAACTGTTTTTAACGAAAAGTTGCTGTTAATTTCATTTCACCTTGTAACATGTTGAGCAAGGTGTATATCTTTATGTGATTATATGTTACTGCAATATATGACATTTTATCTTAATATTTAGACACACATCAGTTTACAAATGGATTTGGTCATATAAAATATAAAGAATAACAAGTGATTATAATCAAAGTACAATCGATACATTCAAACATTAAATAAACTATTTTGAATATAGTTTGCATACATTACCACGTACTACCCTTGGTTGATAAACTATAATAGGTATAGTTTATGATACATTACATAACACATACATTTAAAAAGGGTACATTTATACAAAGGATATTTTCATTAAGCAAGGTACGGCCATACGGTACCAAGTTTTCATAACACGTAATTCCGTTAATGACTTTGTGAGACATTTACTTCAAATTACCATTAAGTCTTGTATTGTAACCAGAGTCTCCTTGAGGGAGAGCGTGATACTTGTGTATAGATCTATATTGGGTTTGACAAACCCACACCTAAACTGCATGCAACAGTTAGACCGATAGGTCTGGGGTGACAAATGTCATAACATTTCCGACGCCTGAAGAACGTCGTTTTAGGCAACCTTGGTCATAGTATGGTTATAATAAACTCACATAAAGTATTAACAAACATTGGAATTTACGGGGACTTCATTAAAATTTAACGAGTTTATGTCGATTTAAACTTGCATTGTTTTACTATAAATATGATAAATTACTTGTACATTTCGGTCTTTGGGTTTTAAGACTACATTTACACATTAAGGAAAATATTGGATTTTTCTAACACAAATACTACTTTTACAAACGAAAAGCTTATGAACTCACCAACCTTTGTGTTGACACTTTTTCAAACAACTTGTATTCTTAGGAAATCATTAAACAGGTAATCAAGTGCTTTTGAGGATGGGACGCTAAGGCGTCTACTATTTCATATTTTATCAACATATTGTAATTGATTCGTAAACATGTAATTCATACAATGATGTAATTTTTTTTCAATTATATATATGTTGGTTGTGTTTGCTTGAATTACTATTACAATTGCTGTTATGATACTATACATGAAGTCCTCCACCCCCGGACGTTTCCGCCATCCTTGGTTTGGGGGTGTGACAGATTGGTATCAGAGCGCAGTTTATAGTGAATTAAGTATATCAAACCACATAAGATATACAAACTATAAACACAATTGGGACTAATAGTCTCTGATTTGTGCATTTTTCAAATAAATATACTTTTAGAAAATAAATGATTTTTTTTATTAAAAGTATAAATACATGCATACATGCTCACATAGTGTCATAACTAGAAAAACATAAAATAAAAGAAGAGGAGTTGTACATTATGGGTATGCCTTGGTATATGTAAATCAAGTCTGGGAAGGATATAGCCTGATCAACTATATCTGTCCGGGAATTGACTTGCATATACCGGGGGATGGTCAGGATGGACAACAAATCTAACAAACCTAATAACATACTACAAAGGATACTTTAAGAACTCAAAACTAAACATTTACAAATACTATAGGAGTATTTTGTGTTACTATAATAAAAATATTTTATACTTTCATTTTACCTCATAACCCAATGTATTGGGTCAATAAAAAGTATAAAATCGTATGTATCGTAAACATACCGGAAAACAACGTAATAATATACTTTATGTATAAAAGATTTCTCTCCCTATAAATACACTTTTACTAAAAGTACATTGGTTTATGACTTATGCCAGAACCATGCCGCCAAGGAGAAGACCAAGACCTTCCAGCAACACAGCAACACCTCCTCCGCCGCCGCCTCCACAGTTTGATCCCGCGATGTTCCAGGCTGCAGTAACAGCAGCCGTACCGGCCGGGCCCTTACTTGGTGGAACTGCCGGATTAAGTCACTTACTCTCGAAGTGGCTAGCTCCATAACCTGGGCAGAACTAAAAGCGTTGATGATGAAGGAGTACTGCCCGAGAGGTGAAATTCAAAAGCTGGAACAAGAACTTTGGAACCTCAGGATGACGGGCTCTGACCTTGAAACCTACACCACCCGATTCAATGAATTGGCTCTCCTCTGCCCAACAATGGTTACTCCGGAGGAGAAAAAGGTGGAGCGATACCTTTGGGGACTGTCTCTCCACGTGCAAAGTAGTGTCCTGGCTTCAAGGCCAACTACTTTTGACAGTGCCAGGGAGCTGGCACAACAACTTGTTGACCACCGAGCCGGTCATAATACTACAACCACCACCACTGATAAATCAAAAGGAGGAAACAACAAAAGGAAGTTCTGGAACGAAAAGAAGAGCCAACCAGCACAGGACCCCGCTAAGAAGCAACAAATTGTTGCTGTCCATGCTGCCACTAATACTGTCACTACTGCTACCACTCCAGCACCACCGAAGCCATATGCGGGAAAACTACCTAAGTGCAACAAGTGCAACTTTCACCACAATGGTGCTTGTAGGGAGATGCACTGTAACAACTGCGACAGGAAGGGGCACACTGCTCGTTTCTGTAAAGCGCCGGCTCAACCAATCAACCAAGTCGCCAGTACGGGGGCAACCCGGACCTGCTACAACTGTGGAGACGCAGGTCACTTCAAAAGAGACTGCCCCAAAGCACAAGCCCCTAATGCTGGTGGAGTAGGAAGAGTCCTGGCAATAGGACATGGGGAAGCAGTCGAGGATCCCACGGTGGTTACCGGTACGTTTCTCCTCAATAACTCTTATGCATGCGTACTATTCGATAGTGGAGCGGAGAGGAGTTTCGTGAGCCACCAATATAAACATTTACTTGAACAAAATCCCCAATCACTAAAGGATACTTATGTAGTAGAAATGGCAAATGGGAAAGTAGAACGCACTAGCGATATATACTCAGAATGTACTCTCACTCTAGACAACCATACATTTAAAATTGACCTGATGCCAGTCACCATAAAAAGCTTCGACGTAATCATCGGGATGGATTGGTTAGTTCCTCACCGTGCCGACATTCTATGTTACGAAAGGGCCGTTCGCCTCAATCTACCAAATGACGAAACCCTTCTCATCTATGGTGACAAACCTAGTGCGAATTTACAAATCATCTCATGCATCAAAGCCCAAAAGTATCTCCGGAAGGAGTACCACGCCTTCTTAGCCCATGTAGTAGACAAGAAACAAGACGTGAAAGACATCAAAGACATCCCCGAAGTGTGTAACTTCCCGGATGTGTTCCCAGAGGATCTTCCTGGTGTACCACTCGCACGACAAGTCGATTTCAGAATTGACTTAATACCCGGAGCTACCCCCGTAGCCAGAGCTCCATACCGCCTCGCACCATCAGAAATGCAGGAGTTGTCAAGTCAGTTGACCGAGCTTTTGAGCAAAGGGTTCATCAGACCAAGCTTCTCACCTTGGGGAGCACCAGTCCTTTTTGTAAAGAAGAAGGACGGATCCTTTCGCATGTGCATCGACTATCGGGAACTAAACAAACTCACCATCAAAAACCGATATCCTCTACCCCGAATCGACGACCTTTTCGACCAACTCCAAGGAGCAAATTTCTTCTCAAAAATCGACCTAAGGTCAGGCTACCATCAGCTACGAGTTCAAGAAGAAGATATTCCCAAAACTGCATTCAGAACTCGCTATGGGCACTACGAGTTTGTGGTGATGTCCTTCGGTTTAACAAACGCACGTGCGGTATTCATGGACCTAATGAATAGAGTGTGTCGACCCTACCTAGACAAGTTTGTAATCGTATTCATCGACGATATCTTGATCTACTCGCGAAGCGAAGAAGAGCATCGCCTACATCTACGCCAAGTGCTAGAGACACTAAGAGCGGAGAAGCTTTATGCTAAGTTCTCTAAGTGTGAATTCTGGATTAGAGAAGTGGATTTTCTTGGACATGTGGTAAGTGAGAAAGGCATACATGTGGATCCCTCCAAGATCAAGGCAATCGAGAATTGGTCAGCACCCAAGACGCCAACCGAAATTCGACAATTCCTTGGGCTTGCTGGCTACTACCGAAGATTTATACAAAACTTCTCCAAGATTGCAAAACCACTCACCACCTTGACGCAGAAAGGTGTGATATTCAAGTGGGAAAATAAACAAGAAACTGCTTTCCAAACGTTAAAACAAGCCCTATGCAGCGCACCGATCTTGTCTCTCCCAGAGGGAACCGAGGACTTCGTAGTGTACTGTGATGCTTCGAATCAAGGCCTCGGATGTGTGCTCATGCAGAGAGGGAAGGTTATCGCGTATGCATCAAGACAGCTTAAGACGCACGAGGTTAATTATACTACGCACGACCTGGAATTAGGAGCAGTGGTATTCGCTTTGAAGATCTGGAGACACTACCTCTACGGCACGAAATGCACTATCTTCACTGATCACAAAAGTCTTCAGCATATCCTCAATCAGAAAGAGCTCAACATGCGACAGAGGAGATGGGTAGAGTTGCTGAATGACTACGAGTGCGAAATTCGTTATCATCCGGGCAAGGCCAATGTAGTGGCCGATGCTCTAAGCAGGAAGGAGTACTCGGGCCGCCGAGTAAAATCCTTAACAATGACAATCCATTCCCACCTGACCATACAAATCAAGGAAGCTCAACTGGAAGCTTTGAAACCAGAAAAGGTGGCAGGAGAGACATTAAGGGGAATGGATAAAAACTTAGAAGTCAAGGATGATGGAGCACGTTATATCATGAACCGGATTTGGACACCGAAGTTCGGTGGACTCCGAGATGTCGTCATGAATGAAGCACATAAGACTCGATACTCCATCCATCCCGGGTCGGATAAGATGTATCTGGACCTCAAGAGATTATACTGGTGGTCGAACATGAAAGCTGAGATTGCTACCTATGTGAGCAAGTGCCTGACTTGCGCTAAGGTCAAAATCGAATACCAGAAACCATCCGGGCTATTACAACAGCCGGATATACCTGAGTGGAAGTGGGAACGAATAACCATGGACTTCATAACCAAGCTGCCTAAGACATCGGGCGGGCTTGACACAATATGGGTAATTGTAGACAGATTGACCAAATCAGCACACTTCCTACCAATGAAAGAAACCGACAAGATGGAGAAGCTGACTAGAACGTACATCAGAGAGATTGTACGACTCCATGGTGTACCGATATCCATTATCTCTGATAGAGATAGTAGATTTACCTCACGGTTTTGGCAGTCTCTACAAAAATCATTGGGAACTAGGCTTGACATGAGTACGGCCTACCACCCACAAACCGACGGACAGAGCGAACGAACCATTCAAACGTTGGAAGACATGTTAAGAGCTTGTGTGATAGACTTCGGTAAAGCATGGGATACCCATCTACCGCTTATCGAATTCTCCTACAATAACAGCTATCATACTAGCATCAAAGTCGCTCCATTCGAAGCTCTTTACGGTCGCAAATGCAGATCACCCCTGTGTTGGGCTGAGGTGGGGGATACACAGCTAGCTAGAGGGCAAGTCTCTAATAGCACCCGCACTGGCCCTGAAATCATAAGGGAAACCACAGAAAAGATCGTTCAAATTCGAGAGAGACTGAAAGCGTCTCGCGATCGGCAAAAGAGTTACGCAGACAAACGACGCAAACCCTTGGAATTCCAGGTGGGTGATCGAGTACTACTAAAAGTTTCCCCTTGGAAAGGAATGATACGATTCGGCAAACGCGGGAAACTAAATCCAAGGTACATCGGGCCATTCGAAATCCTTGCTAGGATTGGGCCAGTAGCATACAAGCTTCGATTACCTCAGGAACTCGACAAAGTACATCCCACATTTCACGTGTCGAACCTAAAGAAGTGTTTGTCTGATGAGACACTCGTAATACCACTCGACGAAATCAAAGTTAACGAAAATCTCCACTTCGTGGAGGAACCAGTCGAAATCATGGATCGGGAAATCAAACGAACGAAACAAAGTCGTATTCCCATCGTGAAGGTACGTTGGAACGCTAAACGAGGACCCGAATTCACCTGGGAACGCGAGGATCAGATGAAACAAAAGTATCCACATCTCTTCCCAAACTCTTGAAATCCCAGTCAAAATGAAAATTTCGGGACGAAATTCCTTCTAACGGGGGGATGATGTGACAACCGTCAAATTTCGGTCAATTCAAAGTCAACAAGTCAAACCGGTCAACTCCAATAACCCTTGTATGCTAGGGTTTACGTTATGAAATCACTATACAATTCGCTATTTTAATGAGAAATCATCATTTGGAAAGTTCATGTGTTTGATTTTCCTTAGCCTTAACAAGTGCTAAACAACGAACCAAAGCGATAAAACACTATTACACAATCATCGGGATTGTGTAAGACACTAAAACACGGTTTAATGGGGTTTACGAACCTTGCGTTGTGAAGCCGGACACTCAAATTAATCACAAACGAAACCTCTCTAAATCGTTTTCACTCTATCTCTTTCTATTTGAAATCTCTCCCAAATCTCTCTCAAAAGTTACTTTAACTTTTTGTAATCATTTGGGTCATCTCGACCCTTGACCGGGTCAAAAATCGCTTGAAACGGGGTAAAAACGAGTAAAATAGCTTTAAGGATCCGAAACCGAAGCTTCTGGACCGAAGCCTCGCATCCGAAGCCTCTCATCCGAAGCCTCGCATCCGAGGCCTCTGATCCGAAGCGAGGGTCCGAAGATCCGAAGCGAGGGTCCGAGGGTCCGAAGGTCCGCAGACAGCTCCTTTTTACCGGTTTTTCGACTACGACTTCGTTTTAACTCCGTTTTTCATTATTTTAACGTGGGATTTTCACCCAAAACTTTATTTTATAAACTAAGGCCCCAAAATATATAAATCTCCAGGGTTTTTATAAAATATATTAAAAGAATTGGTGATTGAACTAATTATTGAGGGAATATTTGCTTTTCCTTAATTTATGGCAAAAGCAAACCACTACCACCTCACTCTATGATTAGCCACTCTTTCCCACTACCCCTTGTCTCCTTAGTGGACCTTTACAGCCAATCTTTAGCTCTTCCCACGTTCTAAGAGCTGGAGGATTGATCCTCTCTCCTCATTCTCCATAAAACTCTTTCATTCTACACTTAGCAACCAAGAACACTCTCCAAAATTCTCTCATCTTTTCTCTTAACTTCAAGAACTTCAAGGCTTTCTCCAGGGATTTCTTTCTTCAATTAGTAAGTATCTTCATCATTCACATAATTATTAAACTCCATTCTACTCAAATCATTGATATCTTACACAAGTTCCATCTTATTCGGTGTTAGATTCTCGAATCATCAAGACATCTTCTTAGTGTTCTTGAGTTGAACACTTCCTCTCTCTCACTTTCATCTACTGAAACCCCATAAG
Organism: Lactuca virosa; assembly: GCF_052849685.1. Classification (NCBI taxonomy): domain Eukaryota; kingdom Viridiplantae; phylum Streptophyta; class Magnoliopsida; order Asterales; family Asteraceae; genus Lactuca; species Lactuca virosa. Next base: position 350,339,040 of record NC_136430.1, read on the forward strand.
GTGAGTTCATACCCATACATTTACATGTTTTTCTTAAGTTTTAAGGGGGGAATACAAGTAAAATCATCAAGAACACAATTAAACTTTTTCTAACAGATTACATTAGAAAAGATGGACGTTAATCACGGACTGTTTTGGTCAACTTAAATATTTTAGTTTTCAAAACTGTTTCAGGTGCAAGTAGTTCAAACTCTTAGCTTTAAAATGACTACTTGCACATCTCCATATGATGTTTCTACAATTTATGGTGATTTTTACAAAACTGCCTGTCATTTCAGAGGCAAACCCGGACCAGTCTGTGATTATGAACCTTTTCACCTCTGTTAGAGATCACTAAAAATCACGATAAAATTTACGAACAAACTAGACTCATATTCCAAACTCTCAAAATTTGCGGATTTGGATTTAGAGCTTTGATGATTTTTCTATAAATTTTCTAAGAACGGTAACAGAAACTGTTTTTAACGAAAAGTTGCTGTTAATTTCATTTCACCTTGTAACATGTTGAGCAAGGTGTATATCTTTATGTGATTATATGTTACTGCAATATATGACATTTTATCTTAATATTTAGACACACATCAGTTTACAAATGGATTTGGTCATATAAAATATAAAGAATAACAAGTGATTATAATCAAAGTACAATCGATACATTCAAACATTAAATAAACTATTTTGAATATAGTTTGCATACATTACCACGTACTACCCTTGGTTGATAAACTATAATAGGTATAGTTTATGATACATTACATAACACATACATTTAAAAAGGGTACATTTATACAAAGGATATTTTCATTAAGCAAGGTACGGCCATACGGTACCAAGTTTTCATAACACGTAATTCCGTTAATGACTTTGTGAGACATTTACTTCAAATTACCATTAAGTCCTGTATTGTAACCAGAGTCTCCTTGAGGGAGAGCGTGATACTTGTGTATAGATCTATATTGGGTTTGACAAACCCACACCTAAACTGCATGCAACAGTTAGACCGATAGGTCTGGGGTGACAAATGTCATAACATTCCGACGCCTGAAGAACGTCGTTTTAGGCAACCTTGGTCATAGTATGGTTATAATAAACTCACATAAAGTATTAACAAACATTGGAATTTACGGGGACTTCATTAAAATTTAATGAGTTTATGTCGATTTAAACTTGCATTGTTTTACTATAAATATGATAAATTACTTGTACATTTCGGTCTTTGGGTTTTAAGACTACATTTACACATTAAGGAAAATATTGGATTTTTCTAACACAAATACTACTTTTACAAACGAAAAGCTTATGAACTCACCAACCGTTGTGTTGACACTTTTTCAAACAACTTGTATTCTTAGGAAATCATTAAACAGGTAATCAAGTGCTTTTGAGGATGGGACGCTAAGGCGTCTACTATTTCATATTTTATCAACATATTGTAATTGATTCGTAAACATGTAATTCATACAATGATGTAATTTTTTTTCAATTATATATATGTTGGTTGTGTTTGCTTGAATTACTATTACAATTGCTGTTATGATACTATACATGAAGTCCTCCACCCCCGGACGTTTTCCGCCATCCTTGGTTTGGGGGTGTGACAAAATTAATGGATATTTTGATATATTTTGTTTCATCATACTCTGACTATTTTGGCATGTAATATTCGAATACAATACTCGATGTAAACAATAAATATTGTTATATTACATGTGTGATGATGATGATGATGTTATGTTTCAGTTATATACTCTGTGATGATACTACAACAATGGAGTCACGCTCAAGCCCCCGGACGTTTCCGCCGTCTGGTTCGGGGGTGTGACAGATTGGTATCAGAGCATTGTTTATAGTGAACTAGCATATCTAATCATACGGGATATTCAACTATAAATACAATGGGACTAAACTACTCTGAACATAATAATTAAAATACATACCTATGTGTGCATTTTAGAGTAGTAACACAACAAGAACAATAAAAGTCTTTGGAGGATTTGAACATCGCAGTTAAACCCGGGCAGTTATGTAGTCGTATTGGGGGTGAATGTAGCCTGATCAACTACATTCATTCAAAATACGACCAACATGTGTTCGGAAGTAATTGTGATCGACAATGAATCAAAAAAAAAAACTTACCACCGAATTATCCAAATAGTTTATAGAACCAAACCTAAACAAAATTTAAAATACTATAGGAGTATTTGGTGTGCTATTGGTTTCTAGTATTTATACACTTACTTGCAGACACTATGGTCGCGTATCATTAGCCAGGAAACCCCTATCTCCCTAGTCAGGGAAAGGCAGGGTGGCTTGACCCAGAGAAAGACCCAGCAGAAGACTCAGAGGAAGAACCAGAGGAGGAACATGCAGATGGATTCGCCGAGTCAGTGGTGGACCTCGAAGAGGAAGAGCTCGAGGGCAACGACGATGATGACTCAGATGCAGAGTGCGAGGTCATCAATTGTGACAACCAGGAACTTTTATCTCACACACATAGTCAATTCAATCAAAGTTAAACATGTTTTGTTGACTTTTAGCTCTGTTTGAGGATTCGTTTAAGTGATTCTAAGCTTGAGTATGACCAAGGTTGAGTTTAGGAATGTGTCAGCAAGTCGTATACTGTCAAAACAGGGCCATACACACCCTTAGAGGGAGTGTACGGTCGTACACATGGGTGTGCGGCCGCACACCCACTCCCTTGGCAGCACACTCACTCTTGGCAGCACTCTCACCCCTATATAAAGGGTAGACCCTTTTCCTTTCATTCCTTTAACACCTTGGCAGCACACAACACCATTTCTCTCAAGCTTCTTCAACCACAAACCCTCCCAAGGCTTCAAAAACGTGAGTAATCCATCCCTTAACTTGTTGTGCATGAAGAACCTTTTGATCTAGGCCTTGAATCATGAAAGTCCCGTCATGTTCTTCATCTCTTTGAAGGAGTGCGACCACACACTTATGTGTGCGGCAGCACACTCATGTGTGTGCGGCAGCACACTCCTGTGTGAGGCAGCACACTCCCTTGTGCAGCAGCACACACATTTGTGCGACCATACACACACACCATAGGACCACAAACCCATTTCTAAGACCCTAAACTTGTACTACAAACAAGTATGGGCCTAGGACACTTCATGGATGCAAGTATGGACCATGAAAACACCTCAAAGGCACCTTCCATCATGAGTGTACGGCCGCACAGCCATTGGGCCGCACACCCATGGCCGTACACACCTTTAAGGTGGCCATACACCTCCCTCATGCAATCCTTAGAGGTCCTAACACTTAGTGCAAGTAGTCCCAAGTTCTTAGAGTGGTTCTTCATCACATCTAGTGGTGAAATACCATCATTTGACTCCTTTATGTGTCATTACTTGTTGATTAGGATCAAATCGTGTTCAAGGCTTCACTTGAACATCCCGCATTCCGTATCGATCCTTCATTCAAATCACCCGAGGTGAGTTCATACCCCTACATTTTCCGTGTTTTTAATGTTTTCAGGGGGGGAATACAAGCCAAATTCAATGTATTTTATTAAGTTTTAAACTTATTAATGCAGTCCAACGATTTCCACGTTTAATAACATATTCGGATATTTTATCTCTTTTTGTAATATGTTGAGCATAAGGGAAACTACTATTTTGGAAATCTAACTTCATAGCTTTCAGAAAGGTTTTTATAAAGCAGCTCTATATCAACTCTAATAAACTATAATGGGTATAGTTTGGGATAACCCTCTAGGCAGTCTCTACCTAATCAGATTTCATAAATGAATATATATAAACTATGGCAGATTTAGTTTATGTTATATGTTTTCTCAGAAGTATAAAGTACATTTATTCAAGGATAATTACTATTTTATGCCGATTTCTCGCTAGTAAACTAGATTATACAGAATTGTGAGGCGCTACTTCAATACTGTACCCTTAGCTGTATAGTGATAAATCTTTTAGTATAACCAGAGTCTCCTGGAGGGAGAGCGTGAGATTTGTGAATAGATCTATTCGGGACTGACAATCCCACACCAGAACTGCTAGCTACAGTTAGGCGGGCACGCCTGTGGTGAACAAATGTCATTTAGCTTAACGCCTGAAGAACGTTATAAAGGTCTCTCGGTCATATCAAGTATGGTTATACGACTCACAAAATAAGTATAAACTAACTTTGTTTACGGACTCTATTCTTCATTTGTTTTATTTTAAGTAATAAAACTACCTTTATATATGCTAATAGTAATCAAGGACTTCTAAACTGGCATCTCTACCTCTAGGACGGATAACATGTTTTCTAAAACTGATGGTTTATTTTCTACTAACTGACACTCTTTCAAGACCGCTTTTCATAAGAAAATATTGGATTTTCTTGAGGAACACTTTTCAAAAGAATCAAAGAAAATTTTTCCATCAAAACTAAATGCTTATGAACTCACCAGCCTTATGCTGATATTCTTTCAAAACTGCTTGTATTCTCAGGGAATTAGTAGACAGGTACTTCCGGGAGCTCGGAGAAGTCGAAGTGTTAGAGTCGCGTCTTTCTATTTTGCTTTTGATGTGAACAAAACTATGTATTAAAACAATGTAAACCTTTTTCATAGATGTATTCAATTTCTGGTTGTGTTTACTACGCTTGCTATGATACAATTGTTGTGATACTACGCATGACGTCCTCCACCCCGGAACGATTCCGCCATTACGGTTTCGGGGTGTGACAGATTGGTATCAGAGCCCTTGTTTATAGCGAACTAAGTATACCGAACCTTACATGGTATACAACTATAAATACTAAGGGGCCTAAGTGCTCTAAACTAAAAATATACTTTCAAAAATACAAGTATTTTTATAAAAGTATATAAGTATACCCGAGTATCAGAATCCGTGTCGTAAGTAGAGCAAAATAAAAGTATTTGGATGTTGGACATCGCGGTTAAACCTGGGCAGTTATGTAATCATGTCTAGGGTGAATATAGCCTGATCAACTATATTCAATCGAGATATGACCAACATGTGCTTGGGAGTGACTATGGTGTTGCAGCAAGTCTAGAACTTACCTAGATACTAGAGGAGTTCTAGAGCCAAACATAAGGATTAAAATACTATAGGAGTATTTTAGAATGCTATAACGACTAAGCCGAAAACTTACCCAAGGATCCATCCTTCAAGAATCAAGCATGTAGCCATGATACATTGGAAGTATTAATAGATCTAATGCCTATTAACTACTCCTTTACCCTCACCTCGCGTAGATAGCATGGCTGGATTCCATCTTCCTGGCGACCCGTACTTTCATAACCAAGGAGATGATGGATGGATCGAACCAGAGCCAGAAGGAAACCAAGAAATCCCTTTTGACGATGGCATTTCCGAACCATTTCCTGAAGAGACTGACTCGGAACCAGAAGTCGAGAACTTACCCCCAGTGGCCCCAATACCAAATCCCAACCCTCAGCTTGTACTCGAAGACCCAACGCCTATGTGGGTCGGAAGCCTGGATAGGTGGAGTCACGAACAAGGCCAACCCCGCCCGTACAATGGGGATCGCCGCTTCTACAATGTGGACGGAGGAGGCTCCGCAGATAGAGCCCTTCCAACTATAGTCCATCGAGTGGCCCGCAATGTCGAAATGAATGTGGCGGCCATTCAAAGAACTGTGGAACTCGAGGCAGACTCGGATGCCAACACAAACCGTATTCGCAGTCTCGAGGTTGCTCATAGGAGGATTTTGAGAGACCACGAAGCCCAGCAGCGAGAGCTAGCTGCAACTCGAGCTGAGGTCGTGGAGCTTCGAGCACGCCAATCAGTATACGAGAGTCGCCTGCTTGACATGGAGCGCCAGTTGACTAACCTAAGGTTCCGCCCGAGAAGTGCCCGTCGCCAGTAGGAAATATTCTACTTGTCCTTCCTTTTGGAATAGCTTTCCTATTTATGTTCTAAGTAGCTCCTTTCTCTGTAGACATTCTTGTCTTGCAAGTGCCGATTCACTAGTTCTTTATGTTGTCAAATTGTTCCTCTGTTGGTATGTGGTAGACCTACTCCCAGGTCAAATTTTCCAAACTCTGTGTAATCTTGATATCGACAATGGTGGCAACTATCATATTTCAGTTGAAGATTTTCATTGTCAAAAGTATACCTTAGATCGATAGCATGAAAAGTAAGCAACTTTATCAAGGTCCCATCACTGTTTTGTCCTCAAAACGTGAATCATAAGATATATTCAGATGATTATTCCTTATCCCCATCATTTTCGTATCAGCTTCGATATCCTAATCGGCACGGAATTGTTAAGCCTCAAATCGTGCTGATATTCTTTGCTTCGAGAAATCAATTCGTGTCAATCTTCCCTTCGACGAAATCCTCACTGGTCTCAGTGATAAGATTTGTCGAACCTTCGTATCATTTCCTGCGTAAAGCCTCGAGAGCATCTTCGAAGTCTGCAACTTTCCCGATGTCTTCCCCAAAGACATTCCGGGGATTTCTTCAGAGTGCCAAGTTGAATCCCATATCGACTTGATCCTCGGAACTACCCTTATAGCCAAATCTCCATATCGTCAAGAGCCGACAGAAAAATGCGAGAGTTACTCAGCCCGCCCGATGAGCTGAGCAACCAGGAGTTCGTAAACTTATTATATGCAAACTTTGTTGTGCTCAAATCTTTTCTATTCTTTGCTAAGACCACATCGTGGGGATGAGGTTCGAATCAATGAAAGTCAGATAACAAAACGGGGAAAAATCTCAATGCATAAATAAACATTTGGGATATATCCAGAGGCAACCATTGTTGCTCACAAGCTTCTTTTCTTGACATGTAGCAGAATCATGCCTCCAAAGAAACGTAACCATCCCACCGACAAGACACCAATCCTTCAGATGGATTCAGCTACGTTCCAAGCTACTGTCACAGCAGCCGTAGCAGCTGCACTAGCTGTTCTTAACGCTAACAACACCAATATGGGTGGATGTGTTATTGGCAATCCAAACCTTGGTGTTAATCAATCTCAACCACAAGTACCTACTGGAAAGGACACACCTGATCCCCAACCTAACATCCTGAAACGAAAGTTCAAAGGAAGTTGTTCGACCCAAAGACCTACTGAAAGGCGGCGGATTGGGACAGTCAATACCCCAGTCAGCCCTACTGTTCCATCCCCAACCACACCCTACTTGGGAAACCTCCCGCACTGCAGCAAATGCAACTACCATCATCATGGAGTCTGCCGAGTGCCGCATTGCACTAGATGCAACAGGGAGGGGCACACCTCCCGCAGCTGTAGGGCCCTATTTAAGTTCGTCACTCTGACTACCAATGTTGGGGAAAGTCCAACATGTCACCTCTGTGGGAGTATGGGACATTTCAAAAGAGACTGCCCAACAGAGGAGAACAATGAGGAGACAGGAGGAGTCTGACCTCAGAAAACGGGAAGCATCAAAGAACCCTACAGTGTTTTGGTACGTTTTCAAAAACCTCAATAATCATTCATGATCGTGATTACTTTCTTGTCCAAATTATATCACGACATACCCTAATGAGTAAAGTATGACAGCTTAGTGAATACGTTGGAGTCGGTTGTAATTATACATGACTTATATACGCCAAGCAATCATAGGAAAATCTAATGGGAACCATTCCATCGAGAGCCCATAGTTTCAAAACATCTGGACCCTCGCATTAGTAGTACCCACCAAGTCCAAATCAAACGCAGAAAATACCAGAGACATTCATTTAGGGATGCCAATGTGCTAGCAAAACGATCCTCCCGGACTAACTTGACGCGCGATTCTACGACACCATTCTGTCTAGCTCGACTAAGTCTATGTTATACCAAACCCTTTTTTCTTAAATCGTTCGATCACGAAACTCCCGTCGCTCGTGACGACAACCAGATGCGAACTTCAAAGAATTCATCTCTCTTTGAAATTCGAAAGTATTCATATGAAGAGTATAATCCGCAAAGAGAAGGACAAAGTAAGAGAACCATCTGGGCAATTGAAGATGTGTCATGGGACACACATTTATCCTTAATTGGACTTTCTTGCAACAACGGCGACCTTTCCAGTAGCAAGGCTGCGCCGTTCGAAGCCCTCTGCAGCCACAAGTACAGACCCCATCTGTGATGGGCTGAGGCGGGCGACACGCAAATAAGACAAGAGTCATGTCCCCGACAGCACTCCCACGAGTCCTGAAATCATCTGAGAGACGGCAGAAAAGATCGCATAAGATAATAGACAAAAACCATTGGAGTCCCAGATTAGTGAACGTGTCTTTCTTACAGGTTTCTCCCTGGAAAAGCCTGATACGCTTCGGAAAGCGTAGAAAGCTAAATCCGAGATACGTTAGACCGTCTGAGATCCTTGTTAGGATCGGTCCCATAACGCACGAACTCCAGTTACCTCGAGTGCTTAGCAACGCTCATCTCGTCTTCCTCGTTCCAAACAGAAATGAGTGTCCGTTCAACGAGACACCTATGATTATCCCTCGACAACCTCGAGTTAAATGAGAGTCTACACTTTGTGAGAGAATCATCTGAGCTCACGGAACGAGAAGTCGAGTGAACGAAATAACGTCACATTCCGATAGTGAAGGTCCGCTAGAATGTCAACCAGGAACTTGGATTCACTTGGGAGCACGAGAGTCCCATGAACCGTAAGTACCTCCATCTTTTTTTCAAGACCATGAGTTATATTCTTATTCTTGAATTTCGGGACAAAATTCCCTCTAACGGGGGGATGATGTGACAACCCGGAACTTTTATCTCGCACACATAGTCAATTCAATCAAAGTTAAACATGTTTTGTTGACTTTTAGCTCTGTTTGAGGATTCGTTTAAGTGATTCTAAGCTTAAGTATGACCAAGGTTGAGTTTAGGAATGTGTCAGCAAGTCGTATACTGTCAAAACAGGGCCATACACACCCTTAGAGGGAGTGTACGACCGTACACATGGGTGTGCGGCCGCACACCCACTCCCTTGGCAGCACACTCGCTCTTGGCAGCACTCTCACCCCTATATAAAGGGTAGACCCCTTTCCTTTCATTCCTTTAACACCTTGGCAGCACACAACACCATTTCTCTCAAGCTTCTTCAACCACAAACCCTCCCAAGGCTTCAAAAACGTGAGTAATCCATCCCTTAACTTGTTGTGCATGAAGAACCTTTTGATCTAGGCCTTGAATCATGAAAGTCCCGTCATGTTCTTCATCTTTTTGAAGGAGTGCGACCACACACTCCTGTGTGCGGCAGCACACTCCTGTGTGCGGCAGCACACTCCCTTGTGCAGCAGCACACACATTTGTGCGACCATACACACACACCATAGGACCACAAACCCAGTTCTAAGACCCTAAACTTGTACTACAAACAAGTATGGGCCTCGGACACTTCATGGATGCAAGTATGGACCTTGAAAACACCTCAAAGGCACCTTCCATCATGAGTGTACGGCCGCACACCCATGGCCGTACACACCTTTAAGGTGGCCATACACCTCCCTCATGCAATCCTTAGAGGTCCTAACACTTAGTGCAAGTAGTCCCAAGTTCTTAGAGTGGTTCTTCATCACATCTAGTGGTGAAATACCATCATTTGACTCCTTTATGTGTCATTACTTGTTGATTAGGATCAAATCGTGTTCAAGGCTTCACTTGAACATCCCGCATTCCGTATCGATCCTTCATTCAAATCACCCGAGGTGAGTTCATACCCCTACATTTTCCGTGTTTTTAATGTTTTCAGGGGGGGAATACAAGCCAAATTCAATGTATTTTATTAAGTTTTAAACTTATTAATGCAGTCCAACGATTTCCACGTTTAATAACATATTCGGATATTTTATCTCTTTTTGTAATATGTTGAGCATAAGGGAAACTACTATTTTGGAAATCTAACTTCATAGCTTTCAGAAAGGTTTTTATAAAGCAGCTCTATATCAACTCTAGTAAACTATAATGGGTATAGTTTGGGATAACCGTCTAGGCAGTCTCTACCTAATCAGATTTCATAAATGAATATATATAAACTATGGCAGATTTAGTTTATGTTATATGTTTTCTCAGAAGTATAAAGTACATTTATTCAAGGATAATTACTGTTTTATACTGATTTCTCGCTAGTAAACTAGATTATATAGAATTGTGAGGCGCTACTTCAATACTGTACCCTTAGGTGTATAGTGATAAATCCTTTTAGTATAACCAGAGTCTCCTGGAGGGAGAGCGTGAGATTTGTGAATAGATCTATTCGGGACTGACAATCCCACACCAGAACTGCTAGCTACAGTTAGGCGGGCACGCATGTGGTGAACAAATGTCATTTAGCTTAACGCCTGAAGAACGTTATAAAGGTCTCTCGTCATATCAAGTATGGTTATACGACTCACAAAATAATTATAAACTAACTTTGTTTACGGACTCTATTCTTCATTTGTTTTATTTTAAGTAATAAAACTACTTTAATATATGTTGATAGTAATCAAGGACTTCTAAACTGGCATCTCTACCTCTAGGACGGATAACATGTTTTCTAAAACTGATGGTTTATTTTCTACTAATAGACACTCTTTCAAGACCGCTTTTCATAAGAAAATATAGGATTTTCTTGAGGAACACTTTTCAAAAGAATCAAAGAACATTTTTCCATCAAAACTAAATGCTTATGAACTCACCAGCCTTATGCTGATATTCTTTCAAAACTGCTTGTATTCTCAGGGAATTAGTAGACAGGTACTTCCGGGAGCTCGGAGAAGTCGAAGTGTTAGAGTCGCGTCTTTCTATTTTGCTTTTGATGTGAACAAAACTATGTATTAAAACAATGTAAACCTTTTTCATATATGTATTCAATGTCTGGTTGTGTTTACTACGCTTGCTATGATACAATTGTTGTGATACTACGCATGACGTCCTCCACCACGGAACGATTCCGCCATTACGGTTTCGGGGTGTGACATCAATCCTCCATACATGGCCAGAGTACCGACTTATCGTATGGGCCCCGATGGCCCCACGCCTCTTGGGCACACAATATTGGAGATGGAGTCGCCAGCAGGGGATACGACCGCCCTACGGTATGAACCGAGGTCTTCTTGATCTTAGTCATGGGGGACCAGCTGACCGGGCCCTCTCAGACATGGTCCGGCGCACCCGAGATATTGACAACCAAGCTCAGGACACCCCCAATCAAATGGACCAAATGTTGGCTGCTGTTGAGAGAGTTGAGCGACAAACATATGAAGTGATCGGGGACTCCCAAGCGAGATAGTCAGTTTGGGAGGCACGACTACGAGACACCGAGCGACAAGTAGCTCGTCTCCGGGGTGCATCCACTTCATCAACACCATCACCAGACACTTTCCGCCACGATTAGGATCAGCTTTTCCCCCCACTACTATTCGTTATGATTCTCTTTCGCGTACTAAGATGGTATTTACTAATGAAACAATTGTGTGTTTTCCTTATTTCATGTTATTGCATGAATTCACTTATATGCACAACCGAACCCCCGAAACCGCTAGATACTCAAGGATCTCGAAGCAAAAATCACTTATATACTCTAGGGATAGACTTAACAATCGTGCAAAAATCTACGATCTCTTACCACCATAATTACATCTTAAGGGATGTAGGTTGAAACGATGAGAATCATACAACAAAACGCGAAATGACCAATCGTTACTTACAAGCTTGCTTATCATCATGCAGCAGAAAATGTCATCCCGCAGAAATAACAAGCACACCCGTGAGACACCAATCCTGCAGATGGACTCTGCTACATTCCAAGCTGCTGTAACAGCTGCCGTAACCGCTGCTATGGCACAACTCAACGCAAACAACACCAACAGAGGTGGAAATAGTGTCGACAACTCCAGCCGAAGTAACAACCACAAAAACCAACGAGTGACAGCTTATCAAGGCACTCCAAAGCCCAAACTTAAGAGCAGGAAGCGAGAGTTTGGGAGTAAGAGAAAGGGAGAACCAACTCAAGGGTCCTCAAAGAAACAACATGTCGTTGCTGTCCATACGACCATGACACCTACTACATCAACACCAGCGAGACCATATGCTAGAAGTCTTCCAAAATGCAACAAGTGCAATTTCCATCAAAAGGGAGCCTTCCAGAAGCCGTATTGTAATAGATGCAACAAGAAAGGACACACCACCCGAGACTGCAGATCTCAACCACAACATAACCAACAGCCAAACGACAACAACAACAACAAAAATAACAACAACAACCACAACAACAACCGCAACAACAATAATGCTGGGGTTAGTTACACTTGTTACAGATGTGGAGGAACCGGTCATTTCAGACGCAACTGCCCCAAAGCCAACAACCAGGGGGCAGGAGGATCAGGAAGAATCTTGACTTTGGGTCAAGGTGAGACAATGCAAGACCCGACGGTTGTTACTGGCACATTCCCACTTAACAACACTTTCGCTTGCATCTTATTCGATAGTGGAGCCGAGCGAAGCTTCCTTAGTAACAAATTCAAACACTTACTAAAACAACAACCCCATAAGCTAAACGAAGCCTTCACAGTGGAGATGGCTAATGGGAAAACCGAATCAACCAAAAATATTTATGTAGGGTGCACATTAACACTAAACAACCATTCATTTCAAATAGATTTGATGCCAGTAAATATTAGGAGTTTTGATGTGATAATCGGCATGGATTGGTTAAGCCCCCACCGTGCCGATATTATGTGCCACGAGAAGGCCGTTTGCCTTCAACTCCCCAATCACGAAACTCTAATAATCTATGGTGATAAACCTAGCGCCAATCTTCGTCTTATCTCGTGCATCAAGGCACAGAAGTGCCTGCACAAGAAGAATTACGCGTTCCTCGCTCATGTTGTAGACAAAGCCAAAGAAGAAATCAACATTAAAGACATCCCAGTGGCATGCGAATTTCCGGATGTATTTCCTGAAGACCTTCCGGGAATACCCCAGAAAGACAGGTTGAATTCCGAATCGACCTCGTACCTGGAGCCACATCAATTGCCAAATCACCCTACAGGTTAGCTCCCACCGAAATGCAGGAGTTATCCAGTCAATTAAGCAAATTGTTGAACAAAGGATTCATCAGACCAAATTTCTCACCCTGGGGAGCTCCAGTCTTGTTCGTCAAGAAGATAGACGGATCCTTCAGAACGTGCATCGAAAAACCGATACCCACTTCCTAGGATTGACGACCTATTTGACCAGCTTCAAGGAGCTAGTTACTTCTCCAAAATAGATCTAAGATCCGGATATCATCAACTCTGAGTCCGGGAAGAGGACATTTCAAAAAATGCTTTCCGAACTCGATGCGGTCATTGCGAATTCGTTGGGATGTCCTTCGAACAAATGAATGCCCCCGCGGTATTCATGGACCCCACGAACCGAGTTTTCCACCCATTCCTAATCAACCTTTTTATTTATTTTCATCGATAACATACTCGTCTACTCTCAAAACAAGAACAAACACAGTCAACACCTACAACCGGCTTGGGAGACATCGAAGCCGAAGAATACCGCGAAGGAAGCACTGCGTGGAACGGATAAAAATCTCAAAGTCAAAAAGGCGAAGCATATTATTACAAAAGTTGGATTAGGCGCTAACTAGATGATCGCCATTAGGTTAACCAAATCTACCCATTTCCTACCAATAAAGGAATCATACAAGACGGAAAGACTAACTCGAACCTATGTAAAAGAGATCGTGAGACTTCATGGGGTATCAGTATCTATTATCTCGGATCAGGATAGTGTATTTACTTCAAGATTTTGACAGTCGCTCCGGAAAGCTATGGGAACACAACTAGACATGAGCACTACTTACCACCCTCAAACCAATGGCCAGAGCAAGCGGACCATCCAAACACTTGAAGACATGCTTCGAGCCTGTGTGATCGATTTTGGCAAGTCATGGGATACCCACTTGCCCTTGATTGAATTTTCATACAACAACAGCTATCACACAAGCATAAGGGTTGCTCCTTTTGAGGCCTTATATGGTCGCAAATGCAGATCGCCTCTCTGCTGGGCTGAGGTGGGTGATACCCAGCTGGCAAAAGGGCAGTCATCGGACAGCACCCTTACAGGACCAAAAATCATTCGAGAGACTATAGAGAGGATAATCCAAATCAAAGCCCGACTCCAAGCGTCGCGTGACCGACAAAAGAGTTACGCTGACAAACGACGAAAACCTCTGGAATTCCAAGTCGGAGATCAAGTGCTATTGAAGGTATCTCCCTGGAAAGGAATGATCCGTTTTGGGAAACGGGAAAAACTAAATCCGCGATACATCGGACCGTTCGAGATTCTTGCCCGAATTGGTCCAATGGCTTATAAGCTGCAACTACCTGCCGAGCTCAGCAATGTACACTCCGTGTTCCACGTCTCAAATTTGAAAAAGTGCTTAGCAGATGAAACTCTTGTCATTCCTTTAGAAGAGATTGAAATAAACGAGAATCTCCTGTTCGTCGAAGAACCAGTTGAGATAATGGATAGGGAAGTGAAGCATACGAAGCAGAGCCGCATCCCGATTGTGAAAGTTCGATGGAACGCTAAGCGTGGACCAGAATTCCCATGAGAACGCGAATACCAGATGAAGCAGAAGTACCCTCACCAATTCTCTCATTCATGAACCTATCTTTTGAAAGAATTTCGGGACGAAATTCCCTCTAACGGGGGGATGATGTCACAACTAGCATTTTTGCTAAGAAATTCTACTCTCATGTAAACATCATCTATTGTACAACTTGTACTCTAAGTGTATATCATACTCTATGCTCAATCAAAATCATCCATTTAAAATCAAAACTCACTCAAGAGGATCAAGACCTAATACAATACACCTCATGTGTTCAACTATGGGTTGAAAACCCTAGAATCCCGGTTCAAGTTCATTATGAACTAGGATTCTCTTATTGGGCCTAATGGACCAATAAACTTTCAACTTGACAACTTTGGGCCTAGGAACCCTAATTGGGATATAAATGGACCACATTCATAAAACTTTAGCATTTTGGGCCATGTGGGCCTAAAATAATCCATTTTATCTCTAATAGGCCTTGTTGGGCCATGAATGATTCCATTTGCCCTAATGGTCCGTAAGCCCTTTTAATTGGGCTTCATAAATTCGAACAACCCAAGAATGGGCCCAAAACCATTTCCTTCCCATTCTTTTAGCCCATTCTCGGCCCACAAAAAAAATGGAAGAAGGTTTGATTTAAAACTTGACAACTCATCATTATCCATCATATATCTAGATAATCACATACTTCTAGACATCTATTATCCTTCATGCAAACATCCTTAAATCTCTTCTCTTCCTCTCTCTCTATTCTTAGCCGAGACCACCACCCCACCACCTTCATTCTTCTTTCAAAATCTCACAAAACTCTCTCAAGAACTCCCTTTTTCTCCTCTAAGTTTTCGAGATTTTGAGTGTATTTTCAAGATGTTTTTCATCAAGATCATCATCCTTGGTAAGTTCTTACTTGAATCTATGGTTTAACTTCTAGATTTCATCAAAAATCTCTTCTTAACCCATATCATTTCATGATCTATACTCTTGAACTTCATAGATCTCGAAAACCCCCTCAAGGAGCTTGCTAGGGCCGAGATCTTCTCTTCATTCTTCATCACAAACCGAAACTACAAATCAAAGTGAGTTCATACCCCCTATTTTCGATTTTTACTTTGTTTTGGGGGAGAATACAAGTTGTTTTGTGTAGATCTATGTGTGTATGCATGATTTTGTGTGTTTTTCATGATATATGTTGTGATATGCGTTTTACTTTAGGAGCTTTACTTGAACAAGAAGTTTAACACTTAGATCTTCATAAAAACCTTGAGAAAAGTATGTGTTATCACATATATTACATGTAAACTTGTAGATCTGGGATTTATACACTTAAAATAGCAAAAATAAGTGTTGTGTTCAAACATGGATAACTTAAACTCATAAATCAACCTTTGACAGAAAAGTTTTGGTCTAATCTCGGACTGTTTTGACCACCTGAATGGTAATATTTTTCAAAAATGTTTTATATGAAAAACGTTTAGGTTTATACCTTTAAAATGACTACTCTCACATTTACATACGATTTTTCTACAATTTTTGGCGAATTTTACAAAACTGCCTATCATATTTGAAATAATATCGAACCAGCCTGTGAAAGTGAGCAATTTCCCACTAGATAGAGGCCATTAAAAATTATGAGAAACATTTTGAACAAAGTAGACAAAATTTCCAAACTTCCAGAGTTTACGGATCTAAATTTCGACTCACGATAATTTTTCTACAAATTTTCCAACAACCGGGTTAGAAAAGTTAAAAACCAGAAAAATGTGTATTTTCACCAAAATCAAGCCAAAAATGATATTTTTGACAAAAATGGGTTAGAAATGTTACTTTTACCAAAAACTAGCCATAAATACAAGTTTTGAACAAAATGGGGACTAAAGTGTTATTTTTACTAAGATTGGGCCTTAACTGTAAATTTTTGGCTTATTGGGCCAAGAATGTCATTTTTTTACAAAAAGTGGGCTTTATATGCTATTTTGGTAAATAATTTGGCTAATACTAGCAATAAAATAACAATCGGACTAATTTTGTCATTCATATAATATTGGGCCTTAGTGGCCCATTAATATGCTTGATAGGTCCTGAATACTATTTATTTGTTTATTGGGCCTCACTGACCCATTAACATGCGCGACGGACCTTGGATACTATTTGCGTGCTATTTGGGCCTATAAATACATTACATGTGAAATGGGCCTTAGTTGTCCTTTTACATATATTTTGGGCCCATGTTATATAATCTCATTTCTTTCGGGCCTAAAAATGACTTACGTGTTCAGTGAGACTCAGTGGTCCGCAGACATGGTTCATTGGGCCCGGAATGAGTTTATATGTTTCTCTTCGCGTAAAATTCGATTAAGGATCTAGTGAGACTTGTCGGTTGACACCTATTGAGTGTACACTCGTAGCCTGTAGTTATAATCAGAGTCTCTTGGAGGGAGAGCGGGGTTTTGTGTATAAATCTATATGGGGATGACACCCCACACCTGAGTTGTTCGCTACACTTAGACTACATCAGTCTAGGGTGACGACAACCTTATTCTATTTTTCCGTCGGCATTCACAAACGCCAAGACAGGCGAAATTGTCATTAATTAGTATGGTTATGACGGCTCACTTAGAGGAATTAACGTTATAAATTTACGGGAGACCATTTTTTTCTTTTATTCTTTGGATTACTCAGGAACATACTCGTACTGGTACTCAACCTCGGGGGTTGGTATGGCAGCATTCTCTTTTACAGACAACATCGGGTTGTCTGGGGGCATTCTATTTACATTCTCTTTACCTTTTCTGCACTATCTTTATACATTCTAATAAACAATAACATACATGCATTAATACAAGATCTGACACAAACATACTAAACTGTTTTCAGGAAATATAGGATTTTCTGGTGGTTTCAAAGTTGTACAAATCATTTTCACAAACATGCTTATGAACTCACCAACATTTTTATGTTGATCTTTTAAATTTAACTTGTATTCTCAGGAAACCGTTGAAGCAGGTTGAGCGGAACAAATTAATGGATATTTTGATATATTTTGTTTCATCATACTCTGACTATTATGGCATGTAATATTCGAATACAATACTCGATGTAAACAATGAATGTTGTTATATTACATGTGTGCTGATGATGATGTTATGTTTCAATTATATACTCTGTGATGATACTACAACAATGGAGTCACGCTCAATCCCCCGGACGTTTCCGCCGTTTGGTTCGGGGGTGTGACAACATTTGAGAATCGATGATTGAGGCATGATAATCTTAATTCCTAGAATTTAGACATGTAGCTAGATAATCGAAAGAACTTAGATTTAACCATTTGTTAGAACTTGAAGTAAAAGTGCTAAATCACTCATGAAAATTCCTAATCCAGTGATTGAGATATAATTCACAAAAAAAATATCAAATTTTAATCAATCGCAAGAACATTCATCAAAGCAAGTATCATATTCATACCGTTAATTAGGTTGAAGTCATTGGGAATGATATACTCGTCATATCCAGTATCGTCATCGTCACTGGTCTCGGCAGGAAGATGAGTGTTGTGTCCGCTGTAATGAACGACGAGGAAGTCGCCAGGCTCTGCAGATTGGATGAGTTCATCGAGCGCTTGGCGGATTGAAATCATTGATGCATCTCCTGAGCTCGCCTTGGTTCCGATTGAAATCTATGGTGATTGTTGTGGAAATCGACAATGATTATGGTTGATCATCAATCTGTGCAAGCGGTATATTAGGGAGGATTGTGGGATCGAAATCCAGATCGAGAGACGGTAAATCCATCGAGACACGAATCAATCGTCGGAGATAAGGATGTGATGTAAAATCGGTCATTGGAGATGTGGCGGAGATCGATCGTCGATGACAGTGAGTGAACGTGAGGTGGAGATCGATCGTCAGTGGTTGTGTAGGGTTTACAAAGAGATCGTATGTCGATGGTACTATAGTAGGAAATCGAAAATGTCTATTGTACATGAAAAAATGATCAGTCTATTCCCTAGGTTCATTTTCTAAATCCCTAAAATACCCCCTATGTCATTTATTAATGTACCCATGTCCCTTTATTTTTCCACTTATTTACAAAAATGTCTCAATGCATCTTGGTCATCCCTTTTTTTGATCCAACGTTCCACTTTTAGTTCTCGAGTTCTCGGGAAACTATGAGTTCTCAAATGATAATTCTTATATATATATATATATATATATATATATATATATATATATATATATATATATATATTGGGTTAAGTTCATATGAGACCATAATATTTTGTGAGACATGGGGACCTATTTATGTCCCTTGATAAAAAATAATCTAAGGCTGAGATCAAAACATACAATCTGATAAGAGACTGATAAAAGGCGGTGACAATTTTGAAAATTTATCAAAGTTTAGGATTAATTCGATGACACGAAGGGGTAAAATAGGAATTGTGTACTCCAATGGATGATATCTGATCAATTCACGTTCAGAAGTTTGTTCATCGTTCTCGCCCAATCTCGATCCAAATTTCCTCTCAATCTTATTCCCAGCACCTTCCAGAAAAAAACTGCATTTATCTACTTATCAAAAGGTGTAATTAGATGGAATAATTTTGAAAATTAGTCGATAAAACCCTAGCTTCTTGTTCGATTGGAAGGTATCAAAAACCCTAGAAATTGCAATAATCAAATAGATTTCAAGCTCCGGTACACTAATTTGAAGGTTTTTTTCTAATCAAGCATCAATCGTGGCTCGTTCTGCTAAAATTGATTCTAATTCTAGCTCTGGTTTGTGTGATGATTCGTCAGGAGTAGTTGATTCTCAATCAAAGGCTTCAGGTCTAAGTTTTCATACAAAAACTTCCCCTGATGACTTAAAAGATCCAGAACATGAGGAAATTACATCTATTGCAGGTATTTTAGGTTTCAATAATTGATAAATTAGGTTTTATCTCCTTGTAATGACTTAATAATATTGGATTTGCATTTTTGATGAATTATAGATTTGATTTTAGAAGTTGATTTGTTGATTAATGACATGACTTGGTATTAAATATGTATAATACGGGTTGATATGTTAGTATTCCAGATATTCTTATATGATTCTGATTTGTATATGATTTTGATTTATATTATCTATGGATTATCAATTTAATTTTTTGATTTGGTATTTAATTGAATCTCTTGTATGTTGTAAAGCCTTAGAATGTTACTAATATTTGATGTTTGTAGTTAATTTAAGTTAGTTTGTTTCATATTCATCACAATAAAACACTAAAATGATCACAAAATGGCTCATTCTACACAATCAGATTCTGATTATATACATGATGAATCTCCACTTTGCAAAACATGAACTTTTATAATTCCACTAAAGTCTATATATTCTGGAATGTTTTATGTGATATTCTAATTCTTATATGAAGTATAATGTATGTTTTAGTTGAATACTATGTATATTTTGGATTGATATTTATTTTATATATTCTTGATTGTTATTATGCTATATTTTAAATATTCTAATTATTATAATGCATGTTCTAGTAAAATATTCTATATATTCTGAAATGTTATTACATGATATGTTGTTAGTCTATGAATTGAAATGTGTGCTTTAATATAAAATTATATATATTATGCTTCATTTTATAGATTCATATTCGGATTATACACCTGATCATTCTCCAATTCACAAAACAGGTATTGATTTTTTCTATATTTCAACTATAACTTGGTAATAAAATTATTCTGATTTACGTAGTTAGGGTTTATGATATAGTTATTCTGATTTATAAATCAATAGCAATTCAAGCATTTGTATTCTACATGCTCTTGAGTTATCCTTGATTTTGATTCTGGTTATTCAACGATTATGATTTATGAAACATTTTTTATGAAATTGTGTACTCTAGCTACATTTAACAATGAATTTATAACATCATATAATTTTTTTTCTAGATTTTCTAAGATGTTACAGGTGTTTGGACTACAATTTAATCTAATATGTTATTGTTATTTTGCTTATTAGTTGAATATTCTAGAAAAAGTTTAATAAATTGATGTT
This sequence comes from Lactuca virosa, assembly GCF_052849685.1. Classification (NCBI taxonomy): domain Eukaryota; kingdom Viridiplantae; phylum Streptophyta; class Magnoliopsida; order Asterales; family Asteraceae; genus Lactuca; species Lactuca virosa. The sequence goes on from NC_136430.1 coordinate 350,359,661, forward strand.
TCAAAAGTTGATACTCTACGTATTCTGGTATGATTTCATATGTCAGTTCATAACTTTATTGTTTTATAACATTGAAGGCTAATTGTTGACGATTTCTTTAGAGTTTATGATATAGGTTTATTGTATATAGGTTTAGCTATGAATTTTAGAATTTTCTAAGATGTTATAGGTGTCTGAACTATAATATTATCTTAGATGTTATTGCTATTTTGCTGATTAGTTGGATATTGAAGAAAAGTTTAATAATCTGATGTTTCATAAGTTGATATTATAGGTATTCTAATATGATGTCATATGTTACTTCATAACTTTATTTCATTATATGATATAGTGTTTTATAACATTAAAGTCTAACTGTTTTTAATACTTTTACATTTATGATGTAGTTTTATTGTCGACAGGTTTAGTTATGAATTTCAGATTTTCAGAAAATTCAATACCAAAGAGTCGAGGATAAAGGATTCAAATAAAGTTCTCAAACAAAGTAACATTATGATTCCAGTGAGGACCATATATGAGTTATTTCAGGTATTATGTTGATTATTTATCTTCTGGTATAAATTTAGTAAAAATGATTTTTCAATTTTGATATTCTATTTATTCTTATAAGTATAATCTAAGTTCAAATGTTATTGCATTATTTAATTGAAAGATGTAGTACAAATAGAGTGATATAGGTTTTGTTATCTAAATATTCTGATTTTGTCTAAACTGCTTGATTTGAACATTTTGGTGAAGTAATGTGTAATATTCATAGAGCATTTGATATACTATGAAGTTATGTGAAATATTTTAATATTATGTGTCATATTCTAATTTCAGACATTTTGATTTTGTTGGAAACAACTTTCTTTAAAAAAAATTAAGTAATATGTAATATATTGTTTTAGACATTTTAATTTTGTTGAAACGACTTGTTTTGAATATTTTTTTAAGTAATGTGTAATATATGATTTTAGACAATATGGATTTAGCTGGAAACAACAATTTTAGAACATTTTTTAAAATTTTTTGTTTATATCCTAGTTTATTGTTTTAACAAAAGTATGGTTTATTTTTTATGCAGATGAGATGACAAAATTACCAAATCAAGGGAAAATGAGTTTTTGATCCTAAAGAAAAGAATGTACGACAAGGTCTATAAAAATTTGTAGTTCATTGTACCTTATCAGATAGCTCGTCAACTGATCAAATACACACCACAAAATATGAAACAAGTATATATGACAATATATTTTTATTTTAGAATATAAGATGTATAATTTTGACATTCAATTTGTGTTATGTATTTTAAAGAATAATAGATGTAATGTAATAGTTTATGTAATGTAATGTTAGTAATATTCTATATTTTATGTTATATGAGATTAAAATTAAATTTTGTGTGTATAATATTCTGTTAGAGTAATATTCTATGTTTTATGTTATAATAAGTAGATGTATAATAGTCTAATATAATAATATTATATGCTGTTTGTTTTCCTATGTGTATATTTAGAATATTTTAATAGAATAATGTTAATGGAATAAGTTGATTTATTATTTGAAAATAACGTGCATATGTGGAATATTCTACTAGAATATTGTTATATGTTATTTGTTTTCCAAAAGTTATATATAGAATATTCTAAAAGAATAATGTTGTAGGATATTCTAAGTTATATCTAGACTATTCTGATAGAATAATACCTAATTAAATTTAAGCTTGTTTCATACTCACTAATATGTTATTATTCTGGCTATTCTAACTATTTAACATTTAATATTGTGTTGAAATTTAATATTCTGAAACTATGTGTAATATTCTGATATTAAAGTATAATATTCTAATATTTTTAATGTGTAAAATGAAATTATATTATGTAACATTCTAATATTATAAATTTGTATTTAACAACTTGATATTATATATATTTTGATTTGACGAGTCAGATGTTACTTCTTTTTTTAGATGTTCTTTTGTCATAAACTACTTGCTTTAATCATTTTATTCAAGTAATGTGTGATATTATAATAGTATTTGACATATATGAAGTAATATGAAATATTATGAAATTATGTGTCATGTTATCTTTTTAGACATTCTGATTTTGTTGGAAACAAATTGCTTCGAATATTTTTGTTAAATAATATGCAATATATGATTTTAGACATTCTTCTTTTATTGGAAATAACTTATTTTGAACCTTTTTGTTAAGTACTAAGAAAGTACTTGATTAACACTGAAGTAATGTGAAATATTCTGAAATTATATGTCATTTTCTGATTTTAGAATATGTAATATTCTAAAATTAAAAATTAATGGTACAAGAATGTTGTTCGTTTAATGATTAATGTGTTGTATATTAATGTATACTTTTCATAATATTGTTGAATTCTGAATATCTACATTAAATTTGATTATTCTGATGAATTGAATTGAATGACATTATTATGTAATATTTTCAACATAGATTATGTAAAGCTAGAATTAACTTATAATGTAATATGTAATATTATGATATTATTATGTAATATTTTCAACTTACAACTTATAGTGTTAAACCAACAAAATTTATAGATAACAAAGTTTTATGATGTTAATAAATAATATTCTAAACGAATGTTATATGGTGTTATATTATGTCATAAGATGTAATATTCTAATTCGGGACACCCTTCCCTTTAAATGTGAAGAAAACCAAAATAACAAACATTTCAAACCAGTGAAAAACATATAATTTTATAGAATCAAATGAATACTTTTTTAGGATAAATATCAAATTTGTCTCTGAAAGTAGAAATGTATTCTATAAGCCTGATAGATTAAAAACCACATATTAAGTTTTTAACATATAAGATCTGCAAAAATTTGTCAATCTCAGCTTATGATGTTAAAATCTTCTAGATTAAAATATTCAAGTTCCTTTCAAGTTGGGCTTCATCAACTAAAATATCATGCAACCTTAAACATAAGAAACACATTTAATGTTATAGTTTATATCGTGAAATATTAGTAATATCTTTCATGTATCATATTTGTTTAAACTTAAAGTATATATGTACAATATTATATTAGAATAATATTCTATTCTTTCTATGACAATAATTAGATGTATAATATTCTAATAGACAAATATTATGGGTTGTTTGTAGGATGTTGGTAATTTAATAGAATAATGTTCTTGTCTTTTGTTAAATAAGTTGATTTATTATTTGAAAATAATATGTATATGTAGAATATTCTAATAAAACAAAGCCTAATTAAATTTAGGCATTTTAATACTCATTGAACTTATATTATTTAAGATTCTAATGTTATATGTAATATTATGATATTGTTATGTAATATTCTAAATATACAATTTATAGAGTTATAAGAATATCTAGAATTATTTACAAGAAATCAAAATAATTTATAGAAACAACTTTTTTGATGTTAATGTATAATATTATGAAATTATGTTATAAAGTGTAATATTCTAACATAAGGTGTTATATTCTAATCCAGGTCACCCTTCCCTTCAACCATGTAGGAAACCAAAATAACAAATTTTCAAAATAGAAAGAACCACATAAGTTTAAAGAATGAAATGAGTGGTTATAGGATAAATATCAAATTTTTATCTAAAAGTTGAAATGTATTATAAAAATCTAATAGTTTAAAACCACATTTCAATCTTGTACCATAAAAATATATCACGGTGTTACAAGGTGTAATATTCTAATATAATGTGTAATATTCTAGTTCGGGTCACTCTTCCCTTCAACTATGTAGGAAACCAAAATAACAAACTTTTCAAACCGATGAGAACCACATAAGTTTATAGAATGAAATGAATGTCTTTAGGATAAATAACCAATTCGTTGTTAAATGTTTAAAATGTATTCTAGAAACCTGATAGCTTGAAAACAACATTTCATGTTTGTACAATAAAATCTCTCAAAAATTATTTTGATAGATAAATGGAGGAATGATGAATTTCAAAAGGGTCTTACAAAATTATAGTCAGATAACATTATACCAAAAGCCTAAAAAATTATATCACATGCTTCTAAGATCTATTAAATATCCATTCATCTCAGCACTTGTTAAAAACTTCTAATTTGAAATATTCAAGTAGGGATTCATTAGCTAAAACTACCTGCAACAAAAAATGAAAGAATTATAATGAAGTACGGTTTATACAAATATTTCAAATTGAAGTCAACATGCTATAGTATTGTAATTAATGATACAACATAATAACGTAGTATGTAATGTAATTGATCATAAAACACATAATGCAAACATTTCTAAGAAAAATACTCTGATCTAATGATCGTTTCTTGAGTACAACCAGTTACTACACATCAATAAGAGCAGTCAATATTGTTCAAAGAGACATCTCTAACCTTTTGTGCTCAAAAAAACTTTTTTTGACACAATTATAGTAATGATCATATTCTAGAAACAGATATAAGAGAAGCCCATATTTTCTTTTGTACAACCCTTTTTCTGCAAGCTAAGAAGAAGATATCCAAACCAAACTATGTTGAATAGACCTCTAACATTATGTGTTTGAAGAAGTAAAAAAGTTATTTTTAACAAAACTATGGTAAATTTAATAAAAGTGGTCAACATTGCATTATTTTTCACTAATTGTGACTCATAGTTTGGAAATATACTCATATTCTTAAAGAATAATTTAGTCATGAGAAGGGGTGATACATCTGACTCTTTTTTCATTCGGGACTTTCATCAAACAGGTAGAATGTATGCATAGTTTAAGTGAATTTTTTGAATAACAGTAATTATTTTTTACATACCTTGTCAATTTTACAAAACACATTGCTTGGAAAGTGTTGAAAATCAAACCTTAAAAGTGTTTAAAGTCAAACCTTGACAAATTGTAAAAACCATAAACCTGATAAATAGAAATCGAATCTTGAAAGTGCTCAAAATAGATCTAAAACAGATAAACAAATGTGATTTGATAAAGAATTGTTGAAATTGAAGATCAAAGAAGAAAAACTAACCCTTTTTGTTGAAATGGATGATTATGGTGCTAAAAATCGATTAGAATTTGATAGTGATATATGTAATTTGATGAAGTATATTATTGAAAATAACCTCTATCTGATGAACACCCCAGATGTCGATATATGAGAATCAACCCCAGTCAATCCGATTATCAATTGCAGATGTAGAAGAATGAAGAAGATGAACTCGAAAAACACAAAAATCATGAATTTAGAAGCTATGATGTATATAGGATACGATCATTCTTCGATCAATTAATCTAAAAAATCAGAGGATTATATGGTTGAAATAAGTGAAGATTTAAGGAGATTGAAGATCGATTACATGAGAAGATTAAGGAATGTTGATCACATATGAGCGATAATCTTGGTAGAAGAATCGAAGTAGATGAAGATGTTCTTGAAGATGACGTGAATATGACGCTAATTGTGTATCAGATCTGGTAGTGATGTTATATTTAAATTAGTGACTAATTTTCCCCTGATTAACTAACCAGTTAGATTAATTAGTGTTAATCCATTTTTTTATAAGCCACAAGATCAAATTTGATGAAAGGCTAAGATTTGGTCCTCATGTCTCACAAAATATAGGTGGTCTCAAATAAACATCTACCTATATATATATATATATATATATATATATATATATATATATATATATATATATATATATATATATATATATATATATATATATATATATATATATAGGCTTAGGTTATTCTATTCTAACTAATTATTGTACGGACGTATGGATAATGCTATTCTTTGAGAATGATAAAGAAAATATGTTGTTTGATAATATAAATACGTTCAATCTTACATAACTATTGTCATTAACATACATTCTCACTAATTAAATCGTCTATAAGGTTATTATACACTAATTATTATTATTCTCATTTCTGTCAGAATGTTGTCAGAATGTTTATTGAGTCGTATTCTGTCAGAATGAAAATGAGTGAAAAACGATGTGTGATAACAAAAATAAATAATAATTAGCGAGAATACATGAAAATGACGATATTTTTGTAAGGTTGAACGTATTCACATTGCTAAACAACTTATTCTCTTAGTAATTCTCATAGAATAACATTGTACACACATCCGCACAATAATTTGTTAGAATACTTGAACCTCTATATATATATATATATATATATATATATATATATATATATATATATATATATATATATATATATAGTTTCATGACGGAAAAACAAGAAATTCATTGTGGTCCATATTCATGAACTCTACATCATTGTAAGTAAATATCGTCGAGTCTACATATGTTAGGGGTTTGGGATAAAAATAAAAAACATATGTAATGTATGTCAATTGTCGATATCATCAGCACCTATGGAATTTGTCATCCTTCATGAATCAATCTTTATTCTTAAGATTAGGCTTTCAAAGTTCATACATTATACAATATTGAAGATGAATATACCTTAATCGATGTCGTGTATGGTTGATCGGAGTTTATAGATGAAGAAGTACTGCATTTCCCACAAAATCCATGTCATACACTTTTGATGACTCGTATTGAACAAATTAGGAATATGAAGGGCTTCAACACTCTCAATAATGATGAAGTTATGAGCTTTTATTTTCCATATCATTAACTCTTTTTTATTAAATTTGTGTCACGTTATGTTGAAACTGACAGTAGGCGGTAATAAGGAGTAAGAAGTAAGATATAATAAAGAAAAAGTGTTCAATATATATATATATATATATATATATATATATATATATATATATATATATATATATATATTAGCCGTTTACCCGCGCCAAGCGACAGGTGAAAATAGTTTTTTCAGAAATTAGTTTTAGAGGCTATTAGTTTTTTTACGCAAATAGTTGGATGTTTTACTTTGTTAAACAGTGTAAAGATGTTCAAAATATATGGGTCACTAATATGTGATAAAAGTAGATGAATGTAATATCGCTCCCCTTCAGCGAAATTAGAATAAACCAAACGACCTCGCATTAATCTTTGTTTTCAAGGATTCGAATGACTTGAGCTCGGATTCAACGTAATTTTTTTTTTTTGAAAAATGTTTGTATGTATAATGTCTCGCACTGATATCTTCTTTATTTTTTAGGAAAAAAATATTCAAATTATTAATTTTTATAAAAAAAATTATGCAACATATGCATACTAGTTATATTGTTTGTTTTTCTTCAACACAATGCTTAAAAAAGGAAAACCAAGCGATATACATTTATAATTATTGCAGTTAGCATCTAAATAGTCTAAATGCAATGATGATAATAATAATAATAATAATAATAATAATAATAATAACAACAACAACAATGTACGTTTGATAGTTTAATTACATACCCCAAATATCATTCTTAATAATTTATACTTTATATACATGAGAAAAACACGATGTCCGACTTTTTTTTTACATATGTAGGAAATGATAAATGGTGAATTTTTTTTTTCAGTTTTGGAGTGTCCACAACTTTGAGTGTGCAGAATGTCATATTTCACTTCAAAGTGTGTCCATAACATTGATTTTTGACCCTTTAACTTGAAGATAACCGGTTAGCATCTTATGGTAATTTGTTGTTTTGAATAATTCCATTGAAGTTTTGCTTCCTGTCAAGGTCTCTTAACGCCATTAAAATGTGTTGTTAATAAAGATTTAATGTAAAAATATGAAATTAGTTATTGCAAATATGATTTTAACCTTCAAAACTTAAGAACAAAATATGACACATCAACATAAAATCACCAAATTCGACTAATTCTCAAATTTCTTAAAATCACATTACAAATCGAATTAAAACAGATAGTTTGATATAATAAAGAACAAATTCACAAGAGAGTACTTCCTTTTTAGGATCTTATCTTATCACCAAAAGAAATTAAACCTGGATTATTAATATCAAGATTTTTAAGAGAAAAAGAGCAGATAAGAAAATAAAATACTCTCTTTTGAGAAGCGTCTATGTTACCTCTTTTGAGAAGCATCTTCCAATATAATTTTGGTTGTTTAACTTGCTGCCACTATCCATGAAGCTCAGTGTAGGCTCTGTAGATATTAAATCAATAGTATGTAAAAAAAATGAACCAAAAAATCTAAATTATAGAACTTGGTCAAGGGGACAGAAGCAAATGAGTCAAATATTATCCTAAAAGCAAAATCACTATCCAATCAACAAAAAGGTGAATCTAACAGTTAATAAAAACTCAAAAATTGTATCAAGCTTGTGAACCAAAATTGAAAATTTTGTAGGAATCACCTTTAGTGCTGACTGTACCGATGAGCAAAGATATAAAATGTTATGTGCATCCAAATAAACAAAGGATGCTAGTAAAACTGAAAGGGGATTAATCTTGTATTAAACAACAAAGACTATAGAGGTTTTAAGATTGAAAATTAACTAAAAAAATTATAGAGGTTTTAAGATTGAAGAGACCAACCTGGTGGACTTTAGCATATCGTGTTCATAAAATCCTCCAAAAAAATCAAAATACATCTTCAGGGATTTTAATCTGTCACATCACAGGAATAACAAAAGAGTACTTATCAAGAAATAATGTTTCCCTTGATTTTATTAAAAACTAAGATTTATAAAATACATGTTGAGAAAATCAGGCCAAATACAAACCTGGTAAATCAAAAATGATGAAGTATACAATCCTAGTATAATAATCTAAATGTTTTCCCTCATCATGCCTATGATCTCTACATGAAACAAAAATAAATATAAGTTGAGCCAAATACGCAAAATAAACATGGGTAAGGATATCAAATATATATCAAATGTTGGGCTAATTTCACAAAATCAAACCACGCCTATTGAGATGCAAACCAAAACTACCTGGGATTCAAATATAAAAAAACAAATGGTCAAAACCCAAAAATGAAGACGTGTTATATCAGTGCCTATGAATATCTAGTGGAATGTCCTAAATAAATAAATTTCTTAGAGATTCAACACAGAATGAAAATCCTGCATTCACAGCACATAAAAATCCATTAAATATCTAAAAGAGGTTTAAGCGTAAGGACCAAATGAACATCACACATATTACCAACAGAACCAACACAGCCTCAAACATAAAAAAGACCCAAAACCTAATACATGAAAAAGATCAATGTAGGGCAGCAAAAAGTATCATAAATGTCAAACATATTGTAGCTAAATACATCCGATAATATAAATACATCTAAAATTCCATTAGATACATGACATAAGTTTTTCTTATGAATACATGAGAAACCTACATGGTTTGTGGTGTTGACAAAACTTTCTAAATATTATGCTTGAGCAAAAAAAAAAAACAATACAGGCAAGATGAGAACAGTTGCTTACCATCAAATCAAAATTGAGAGTGAAAGAAAGATTGGACTGTTGCTTACCTTCAAAACGGAATTGAGAGATAAAAATACAGAATATAGAAGGATGAGAGTAGTAGTGGTGGTGGTGTTTGTTGTGTTAACCTGCGATGAAGGTGATTGACAGTGGTGTTAAGAAATTTCAATGCGAAACATCTTTAGTTTGGATGCCAATGTTTAAACAAAATAGAAACACAGTGGCATAAATAGAAGATAAATAAATTTCAAAAAGAATCAAAATACCTTTATCCTCAAATCATGCAGGTTCAGATTCAAGAATTCAAATTGAAGAGATGATGTGCGTCTTCTTGGGAGCGAGTTACCAGGCTAGTGAAGTGGTCCAAGCAGATGATTTGGTCTTAGTTCTTCCCCAAATCACACCTCAAATCACTCCTCTTATCACCAAAAGAGATCAAACCCAATTACTAAAATCAAGATTTTTAAGAACTAAAGAGCGGATAAGAAAAAAAATACTCTCTTTTGAGAAACATCTATGTTACCTCCTTTGAGAAACATCTTCCAATATAATTTTGGATGTTTAAGTTGCTGCCACTATCCATGAAGCTCTATGTAGGCTCTGTAGATACTGAATCAATAGTATGAGAAGAAAATAAACCAAAAAAGTCTGAATTATAGAACTTGGTCAAGGGGACAACAGCAAATAAGTCAAATATATCTCAAAAGCAACACCACTATCTAATCAACAAAAAGTTAATCTAATAACAGTTGATACAAAATTAAAAATTCCATCAAGCTTGTGAACCAAAATTGGAAATTTTATAGGAATCGTCTTCAGTGCTGACTGTACTGATGAACAAAGAGATAACATCTTATGTGCATCCAAAGAAACAAAGGATGCTGGTAAAATTGAAAGGGGGTCAATCCTGCATTCAATAACAAATGATGATAGGTTATATCAGTACCTGTGAATCTCTGGTGGAATGTCCTAAACAAACAAATTTGTTATAGATTCAACATCAAATGAAAATCCTGCATTCACATCACATACAAATCAGTTAAATATTTAAAAGAGGTTTAAGCATAAGGACCAAATAAAAATCACACATATTACCAGAGGAAACAACAAGAAAGAAACAAAAACATAAAACATGAATAGAAATACATCCTATTATATAATTAGGAAACCCTAACCCCCAAATCAAAAAAATCAAAATTTTATGTAAGAAATGAATGTAAATACATCTAAATTTTGATAAGATACATGGCATAAGTTTTTATTATTAATCAATAAGATGAGAAACTTACAAGATCAGTGGTGCTGATGAAACTTTCTGAACGTTACGCTCCAGAAAAAAAAAATCAATACAAGAAAGATGAGAAAAGTTGCTTACCTTCAAATCGGAATCGAGAATGAAAGGAAGATAGAACTGTTGCTTACCTTCAAATCTGTATCGAGAGAGAAAAATAGGGAAGAGAGAAGGATAAGAATAGTGGTGGTGGTGGTTGCATTAACTGCCGAAGAAGGTGGTGGTAGCGACTTCGATTAGGCTTCGATTCATGCTGGTGATGAGAAATTTCAGTGCCAAGCATCTTCCAATGGATGCCAATGTTTGAACAAAATGAAAAAACTGTGGGATAAATAGAAGAACATAAAGAAATTTTAAAAAAAATACCTTTATCCTTAAATCACGAAGTTTATATTCAAGAATTAAATTGAAGAGATGATGTGCGAGTGTTACTACATGATTCAATTAGGTCCATAACCCGCACAAATGAAAAGAGGCTTTTCTAGAAATGTTTGTGACTTAGAGAAACACGAAATACTTTTACTAAACATGAACCAAATAAGAAAAAACATAAAAATCCCAAATTGGATCTTTCTTCATAAAGGAAGAAAAAAGAAGATTTATCACTTATCTGTGTAGATTGAGGGGGAAAAGATGATCATAAGATTTTGTATTCTACAGCGGTGGTGATGGCAGTGTGCATCTTTCCCACGCATATTTCCCATTTCTATAGTAGAGAGAGAGAGACGGACAAAGAATTGTTGCTTGGTGGTTAGGGTTCCTTACATATATGTATACTAAGAAATAGAGGGAGGTCCGGTGGAGGAGGGAAAGGCAACACCGGTGGATGGTGGTGATAATTGAAGGGGGTGGTGAGATAGAGACGGTGACTGGCTTAGATCCGTCGTCCATATGAACGATATAGAGATAGATTTTGAATGGAGTTGAAGGGTCTCCTCAAATTCAGCTTCTTCTCTCTTGTACATTGCCCAGAAGTGGGTAGATGTTGGTAGGAGGTTCAGATCTGTAAAAATCATAAACATAACCACAATAGAGACTTATCAAAAGCAAAAGCCCAGAGAGAGAGACAGACAGTCAAATGGTTTAGGGATCTTATGAATTCATGGTGGTGGTAGGAGGTTTGAAAGCTAGGGTTTATTGAAGAGAAGTGATTAAGAAAGGCGGATGCGTTTAGGAGGGACGGTGATGATAACTGCAGATCGAAGGAATTTAAGAAGACACGGCCGAGATATCTGGGATTCAAGTTTGAATCTAACTGAAACTCCTCACAGTTATGGTATGAATCTCTAATTCTTATCTTTGACTTTTTCACTTGACCGGATAAGTTTATCATGATGCATAAAATTGTTGTATATGATGTTTTAGCGGTTGTACCTCTTAAAATTCAGCAAAACATGCTAAATGCTTATTAAGGTATATATATATATATATATATATATATATATATATATATATATATATATATATATATATATATATATATAGACATGGAAAATAGTTTCATGCTCTATTTTAAATTTTCTAGATGGAGTGAACGTCGAATATATAGACTTCATACGTTACGTTTGAATTTTTCTTCTGTAATGATGAATGGCCTTCTAACAGTTTTGTTTGCATTAAGTTGTAACCCTTGTAGTTGACTTGCAGTAAAAAAAATTGTGCAAGACAATACATTATCGTACATAATTAGGCGAATGACCGCGTGTTGCGCAGAAATACCTATATAGTTGACATCTTTACAAATATATGTTTTTTTAAATATAACAATAACGTTGTTGTTAAATTTGATACAATAATTCGTATACTAAATTTATATAATATATTGATTATTTTGAATTATAGGATAATATATACATCTATTATAACTACATAATCTCAATCGTTTGAATAAATTCTACCCGCGAGTTACTCATTAATAAAATTAAATATAATATATGGTTTAATGCTATTTATAGTTTTTGTTATTGTTAATTAATTTTTTAAAATTTATTTGTTTAACGTTTTAATTCCTATCATTATAATTATTTAAAACATCAAACATTGTTTTTTGATTTTATAGGTAACAATATAATAATTTATATATAGTTATTTTTAACTATTGTTATTGTAAATTATTTTAAACTACCTATTTGAAAACATTTAACGATTATAAAAATATTTTTAGGAAATAATTTAGTTAAATTGAGATTACAATTTAGTTTTTGCATTACCATTACAATTTATCACTTTTAACTATTCACAAAATATTCATTGAGTTTTTTAAGTGGAACTGAAATTTATATTTAAGTAGACACTATAATGTTATATTTAAATTAACAATTTAAGTATTTTGTTTAAACTGTTTAAAAGTTGTAGCTTTAAACTGATAATGGTTTACATACAACAACATATTAAATTTAATAAATTAAGTATAATATGTTAAAAGTTAAAGTCATAACTTTATAAGTAGAAGTAAAGATATTATTTTAATATTGAAATTTAGTTTATTTATGGTTACATTTTAGGTTTGATATTTATTAACCTTATTAACCAAATTATAATCATTATTAGAAAGACACTATAATTTATCACTTTTAACCATTTACAAAATATTCTTTGGGTTGTTTAAGTTAAACTAAAACTTATATTTAAGTTGACCATGTAATATTATATTTAAATTAATAATTTAAGTATTTTATACAAATTGTTCAAAAGTTGCAGTATTAAAATTATAATGGTTTACATCCAACAATATATTAAAACTAATAAATTAAGTATACTACTCCCTCCGTCCCAAAATTATTGTCCACAGACAAAAAACACATAGATTAAGAAAAGCAATCATTAGTTTGTCTTTTTGAGTAAAATGACCCTCTTGCCCTTTTCTAAAACCAATGGAAAATGTGTGTTTGTAATTATTCAAGTTTACTTTATTAAATGTTAGGGGTAATATGGTAAAAGTGTATATCTACTTTTGGTAGTGGACAATAATTTTGGGATAAACTAAAATACTAAGGTGGACAATAATTTTGGGACGGAGGGAGTATGTTAAAAGTTAAAAAACATAACTTTATAAGTAGAAGTAAATATATTTTTTCAATATTGAAATTTAGTTTATATATGATTACACTTTAGGTTTGATATTTATTTAACCTTATTAACCAACTTATAATCATTATTAGAAAGAAATTGAAAAGTCATGGGAGTTTCAAATGAATGTGGTGAAAGGAAAAATGCATGAGAGTTACAAATGAATGTGATGAAAGAAAAAATGTTTCATTTATAAGCATACCAGGCGAATGCCCGCGCGTTACGCAGAAACACCTATATTGTTGAAATCTTTACAAATATACGTTTTTTTAAATATAACAATAAAGTTGTTGTTAAATTTGATATATTAATCCGTATACTAAATTGATATAATATATTGTTTATTTTGAATTATATGATAATATATACATCTATTATAACTGCATAATCTCAACCGTTTGAATGACTTCTACCTGCGGGTTACTCATGAATAAAATTAAATATAATATATGGTTTAATGTTATTTATAGTTGTTATTGTTAATTAATTTTTTAAAATTTATTTGCTTAACGTTTTAATTTCTATCATTATAATTATTTAAACATCAAACATTGTTTTTTGATTTTAAAGGTAACAATATAATCATTTATATAAAGTTATTTTTAACTGTTGTTATTGTAAGTTATTTTAAACTACTTATTTAAAAACTTTTAACGATTATACAAATATCTTTAGGAAATATTTTAGTTAAATTGAGATTATAATTTAGTTTTTGCATTTAACACTACAATTTATCACTTTTAACTATTCACAAAATATCCATTGGGTTTTTTAAGTGGAAATGAAATTCACTGTAATATTATATTTAAATTAACAACTTAAGTATTTTGTCTAAACTGATCAAAAGTTGTAGCTTTAAATTAATAATGGGTTACATACAACAACATATTAAATCTAATAAATTACGTATAATATGTTAAAAGTTAAAGGCATAACTTTATAAGTAGAAGTAAAGATATTATTTTAATATTGAAATTTAATTTATTTATGGTTACACTTTACGTTTGATATTTATTTAACCTTATTAACCAACTTATAATCATTATTAGAAAGACACTACAATTTATCATTTTTAACTATTTACAAAATATTCTTTGGGTTGTTTAAGTTAAACTAAAATTTATATTTAAGTTGATCTTATAATGTTATATTTAAATTTATAATTTAAGTATTTTATCCAAATTGTTCAAAAGTTGTAGCTTTAAAATATTAATGGTTTACTTCTAACAATATATTAAAACTAATAAATTAAGTATAATATGTTACAAATTAAAAAATATAACTTTATAAGTAGAAGTAAAGATATTCTTTTAATATTGAAATTTAGTTTATATATGATTACATTTTAGGTTTGATATTTATTTATTCTTACTAACCAACTTATAATGATTGTTAGAAAAAAATTGAAGTTATGAGAGTTTCAAATGAATGTGGTGAAAGGAAAAATAATGAGAGTTTCAAATGAATGCGGTGAAAGAAAAAATGATTTCTTTATAAGTATATATATAGATATAGATATAGATATAAATGCCTTTATATTTTCTAATTCTTGATACCTATATATTCTTGATGCCTTTATATTTCCCTATTCATCCTGATTGACAACGTAAAAATTATGTGGTGTTACATGGATTTTACTCTTAATTGCAAACTTGGTCCTTGTTTTTTTTTAATATTCTTACTATTTTTTTCTTTTATTTTTATTCTGAAAGCCATTCTTTTATATATATATATATATATATATATATATATATATATATAATAATGTTTCTAAAATATTTTTTCACAAATTTATTTTACATGTTTTTTAAAAATTAGGATTTTTGCATTTTTTTTTATAATTTTATATGACTTTTATAAAATATTTATTTTGATGATTTTCATTGTACATACTTTAGATGATCGTACTTACTAATGGTTAATGGGCAGATAACATCCTCTGACATGAAAAATAGATAAATCGTAGTCAATTATATAAGTAACAAGATTGTAAATATAGCATACTTTTTTTTAACCGGTAAATATATTATGTTGATTATCTCATTCATTAAATTACTAACGGTCAATTTTTTTTATAAACAAATAAACAAAATGAAAACATTTTGATGGAATCCTTATATCGGACAATAATGAGAAAGTTTGGTCTAAGAAAGTTGCTTTTAAGGCATGCGTGCTTGTGCATTTATGTTGAGAAAAAGACTCACCATCAATCCATCATGGTCTATTTATTCATCCACACCTCTACCTTTTTTTTTTAGAAATATCTTTCACAATTTAATATTTTATTTTATACAGAAAAGTGTAAAACTACTTTGTCTCAATAAAAAGCTCTTTTAATATGAAATAAATTACAAATTTGTTCCCTATGGTTATTGAAAAGTTATTCTTTTAGTCTAGAAGATTGTTTTGTTGCGTGGGTCGTCCTTAATTGTTGATTGACAACACTTTTTATGTCTAAACAAACGTTGCTAAAAATGAATATCAAGTTTAACTACAGGGACTAATTTGCCTTCATCCATATCTTCTTTATTGAAACCTATAAAAATATTTCTTATATGCTTAATTCTATAACGATTTTGTTCCATTATTCTTCATTTGGTTATTTTCCATTACAATGTTCATAGTTCATCTTCATCATGGCAATGTTCAATAACCCTAAAATCAAACATAAATATATAACAATAATCACTAGAGTTAGTATTTTACAAAAAATATCATTTACATATGGTTTGTGTTCCCCCATTTACACCGTGGTGCTTTGGTTTTGTAGAAGGGTTGCATTTCATTTGTTATTCATGGACCTCCATCAATTCAGGTTGTTATTTATATGTTTGTTATAAATAGATAAAAAAATTTGAAACGTCAAGATTTTAATATAAAACTAACAAGTGGCTACCAAAATATCAATACGATTACAAATTAGAAGAAACTAAAGTAGGGTTACGCAACCAACTAACCCAAGAAAAACTAATTTTTCTACACCTTTTAGAAACCAAAAAAACGATCTATCCACATTCTCAAAAAAAAAACATTTAACGATTTTCTAGGCCGACTTGTACATCCCAAAATCAATGCCAAATTTTATATTTCCAAACGAATCCAAATACCACAAATATCAGAAAATTATAGTTTCCAAAATTCATAAAACAAGAATCAGAGTACTCACAAAATCATAATCTCATAAAATCCATGATGGTATGCACGATCAAGCATTCGCCTTGCCCTGTCATATGAAGTACCTGAAACCATAACAATCAAACTGTAAGTCAAAGCTTACTGAGTTCCTCCAAAATACCCCACACAACAGAACATATACAATCATGCATGTTAGGTCCACAATCATCGGACTGGATTACCCTCAGGTCCACAGTCATCAGACTGGATCACCCTTGGCCCACAGTCATCGGACTGGATTGCCTCGGCCCAATCAGTCATTGGACTGGACTGCTCCGTTCTGTTGACTTATGCTCATAGCAGTAAAGCCACAAACCAAAGCGCACTATGTCGACATATGCAACAGATAAAACATATAAAAGTAAACAAATAAGCATGCAGATCTAATAGATCACAACAGCACAACAACATCCTATATACTATGATACATAACCTATTAGGCTGACATTGGTGCCTTCGACCCGTAAGTACAGTGAGAAAAACTCACTTAAATGTCTGAAAGATAGCTGATCTGAATGTTGCTCTAATTACCGGCTCTACATGCCACTTGTACAATGCACAGGGACCAAGCCTCAATCTACTACTCAAAATATCCTAAATGACCTAAAGTTAAACTTGGTCAAAGTCAACGGTCAAAAGTCAAAGGTCAACTTCAACTGGTCGCCAAGTCGTGGCCATCCTTGGCCACGATGTGGCTGCTAAACGACAAAATTGATAGGTTTCTGCCCAGTCGCCACGCCGTGGCAACCCAAGGCCACATCATGGGCACTAGTCTGGACAACTTAATCCATTAAGCCATTTTCCTACGACTCTAAGAGCTCTAAAGCTCAGATCTGGCCCTTCCCATGATTTTGATGGATAATGTTTCCAACTTTATCCATCTAGACACCTCTACTAGCCAAGATCCCAAACCCTAATTCCTTAAGGATGACTAAATGCATCAAGACACTCATTAAGCACCCAATCCCTAGAGTTGCACATCCAAAGTTTCCAAATTGATTTCTTACTCCTAATAAGCCCTAAAAATTATGGCTTTATGGACATGCATGTCCAATACATGTCCCTTCTATTTTAGGTCAAAACATGGCATTAAGGGCTTAAACTTGAGCATAGAACCAAAAACTACATATATCCTCAGATCTAAAACATATAACACTAAATTGATCCCATGGATCCATAAAGTTTCCAACTTTTTGAGATTCAACCATCCAAATTCCCATACCAAGAAGATTTACGGACAAAAGGGCTAGATGTAAAGATAAATAACATAAAAGTTGGATCGTGGGGACTTGCAATGGTCCAGAAACGTGCTCAAGGTTGGTGAGAATACTTTCTTGTTGGAACCAAGCTCAAAGATGTCTTCTTTTTCTTCAAAATATCACCAAAACACAAAAGAACTCAACGATTAGCAATACGGTAGGGTTTCCTATTAGAGACTGAGGGAGAGTGAATAAGGCTGTAGGTGGGCAACCCTAGCCATCACATCCTCTTAAATAGGGGCTCAATCCCCGGATTAGAGTCTGTCATTAAAGAGCCACCCTGTCGTGGTGATATATGCCAGGCCATGGCGCCAACTTAACGGCCACGAAAACTCTTAACTTAGCCATGTCGTAGGATTCCATCACCACGTTGTGGCCACCAGAAATCTCACTTCAATTTATTAAAATTACTTAAAAAAGGAACATACCCGAAACTTGGTGTTACATTACCTGTGCCAAACAGAATAAAAGTCCTAAAATTCCAAATAACCCATATAGTTGTAACTATTACTACATCAAACACATTCCTCTGACTTCTAAACAAGCGGGTTAAGTCAGCCCAAAAAAGAAAGGAATGTATCCCAGTAGTTGTAGGAACTTGAACTCCCCACCGAATGGCAATCTGATGCCAAACATCAACCAAGTCAAAACAACCCACAAATAAGTGATCAACAGTCTCCACTCCAATAGAACAGACTGGGAACATAATCGAAAGAAGAATACCACCAGAAAGTATAATCTTTCTCACGTAGGAATACTGAGAAACGTAACTCGCCAAAGAAGGATATTTAACTTGATTGGAACCCAAGAGTTCCACATAGTTTCCCCACCCCCGTTAGGAAGTGTACCTCTATCTAGAAAATCATGAGCCAATGCTACTATGAAAGAATCTATGGGATCTAAAGCCTACCCCAAATTATATGGTCGAACATCGGTCTCCACCCTACATGCCAACTGAATAAACGCCTCCCACTAGGACTCATCCACACCACCCATGAGATTTCTCATAAGGAAATCAACCGACCAACCAATAGACCGCCTGGAAGCAACCGAACCAACCTTATGGAGATTTAAAGCAAACAACCTATGAAAATGATTACTAATCCAAGTATCCTGCATCAAACCTAGAGCCATCTCCAATATGAATTGGGAAAAGATCTTGAAGATCTAAGCCTTGATCCCGCAACAACCTCAGTACCTTGTAAATACCAAACCAGGGGCCCCGAGAATGATTGTAAGAAGAAATTGTAGAAATATCTCCATCAACACCATAAACAGCCTTTGCTACTTTAGCCCATAAGGCGTTCAGATTAAGAAAAAAAATCCACTTCCATTTAAAAAGCAGAGCTTTATTGTAGAAAAGCAAACTTCCTACACCTAGGCCACCTTCCTTCTTACTAACTAAGACTTTGTCCCAACTAACCCAATGCATTCGTCTTTCTCCTAAATCCGCTCCCCAAAAATATTTAGCCTCGAGAAACTCCAAAGACCTTAAAACTAAAATAGGTACCGGGGATGAACAATATTGGATAAATCCCAACCAAACCAAGAACAAACTTCAATAAAGTGAGAAACCCCCCCCCCCCCCCCCACTAGAAAGAGATTTAGCTTTCCAAATCGAAAACCTACTAAAAACAATTCCATAAGTGTAACATTCGAGATTATTGGTATGTCCCTGTTTAACCTTTAATGTAAATTTCTTTCATTTCAGTCCCTAGCTCAGTACACGGGGCATACTCTATGAGTACGTCAAGCGTACTGGCTCGAGGTTGGATCGCGGATGCACCCACGTATGTTGATTGTACGTGGGAGTACGCAGAGCATACGCAATGTAGGGGAAACCCCTAATTTTTAGGTTTTGTGCCCTATTTAAATAAATTCTGACACCCTTGGACCTCCTTATGAACAACCTCCATCTATCTATTCCCTAAGATTGAAACCCTAATTTCCATTTGTGAAGATTTGAGATTGGAAGTGAGTTTTGGTGGTGTTTTTGGTGAAGTGAAGGAAGAAGAACACTTAGAGGTTTCTTGGGAGTGGCTTGAGCTTGTAGATCCAGAGTCATCTTCATCATTACTAGATATTTGAGGTAAAAATCTCTCATGTTGATGGTTCCTTATGCTAGATCCAACTTAGGGTGTTATTTGTGCATTTTTGGGTTCTTTAAGCCATATATGAGATTATGATCTACTCCAGAAGCCATGGATGTTAGATTGTCACACCCCCAGATCAGACGGTGGAAACGTCCGGAGGCAGGTGACTTCATTGTGCAGTATCATAACAATTGAATATAAATGAAACATAACAAATCCAAACATCATACATTAATATTAAACTTACATTGTTTACAATACTTGTTCTGTTCAAAAGTTAAACATGAAATAACAAAAGTAGCAATAACATAATGCAGCGACGCCAGTCCTTGATCGTGGTGATTACCTGCTTACTAGATCCCTGAGAATACAAGTCGTTTTGAAAAGCGTCAACATATAATATGTTGGTGAGTTCATAAGCATTTTTGTATAAAACTTTGTGATAGTTTAGAAATCCAGAAAATTCCAGTGTTTTCTTGTCAAAACAGTTGTAAGTCTTGTTTTCTGTCTAGTATAGTTGCATGTGTGTGTTTTAGTTTATCATCTTTCGAAATTGTGAAATCGTTTTCTCCAGAAAATCCTATATTTTCTTATATAAAATAATCGTGAGTTCTGTTTCCAATTGAGTATACTTGCATATGTGTGTGTTAGTTTATCTTTTTCGAAATCGTATACAATCGTTTTCCTAGAAAATCCTATATTTTCTGATGTGTAAAATAGTAGTATTAAAACCCTAATACATGAGTGGTGTGAGAAATCAACAGGCGATTGTGGACATTCTGCGCAATGTAAATGGACGGTCAACACAACGAATGCGGACCATCACTACCATGCATAAGGGCAGTCAACACAATGTGCCAATTTATTTATGAGGTTTTCCTTACATAAATTTCTAAATACATTACCATATTCTAGTGAGTCGTTATAACCATACTAATATGACGGAGGCCTGTCTTGGCGTTTCTCAGGCGCCCAAATCGATTAAAGACATTTGTCACCCTAGACTGACCGGTCTAGCTGTAGCGAACAACGAAGGTGCGGGGTGTCAACCCCGTATAGATCTATACACAAATTCCCGCTCTCCCTCCAGGAGACTCTGGTTATAACTCCTTACAGGACTTTAGACGTACACTAATATATCTATATTTAGGTACTTTTGAGATTCGTCTTCACTAGAATACCAACTGGTTTTTGAGCAAATCGATGAGATCCGTTATTTAATAAATAACAATAATTGTGCTAATTGAATCATATTTATCAAAAATGATCCGGTATTATCGATATTGGCAAAAATGGCCCTTCTTTTTATAAATTATAAAATAAGACCCATATTTGTCAAAAGGTGTCATATGTGGTTCAAAACTAGGTGAATTGTTGAAAATGGTCCATTCCTTCTAAAATGTGCATTTTAGACTTATATTTATGAAAATATTCGAAAAGGCCCTTGTTTATCCAAAATTTCCATTTTTGGTCCTTTAAAAATTGAGATGTTCAATATTTCTTCAATTTTATTCCATTTTCCAAAATGGTCCTTATATATATGTGTGTGCCGAAAACGGTCCCCAAAATATCATTAATATCCCAATTTAACCATTTCCAAAATATTATGTTTAACAATTTTTGAAGTAAAACCTTATGGTTCTTGATATAACAATTTATGATCTATATTTCGTAAACATATTAGTTTTTGTGTTTCTAACATCTACTTTGTGATGTATAGTTCAAAACCTTGAGACTTGCTAAAAATCTCGAGTTCTTGAACAAATACATAGAGTGTTGGGGTGCAAAGTTCTTCATGTATGACTTTGTAATGGTTTGACTCTTGTAGACCCACTTGCATGTGGTGCATTAGCCTTTAGACCCATGTGTTAGTGAGAGTGAGAGAGAGACATGTAAACACCTCTATATAAGGTGGGTTTAGTCCACTTGTAGAGGTGTGCTTGAGAGATGTAAAAGTGAGTGTGTAAGTGTATGTTATTTATGTAGTCTAGATCTAGATCCTTTTTGTGTAACACCATATACAATCAATACATCTCTTGAACACCCAAATCACCATGTTCATTGTGAAAACTTTAATTCCGCATGCCAAACCATGTTCTATAATCACTACAATTGGTATTAGAGCGGGTCTTCAAGATCAAGGTGATTTTTGAAGAACGATTCTCGGTTTGGCAATTTTTGTCGCAATTTGAGCAATTTTGGTGAGTCTCTCTCTATGATCTCTCTTAATTTCATTGAATTCGTGCGTTGCGTTTTTTATTTGTGATTGTTTGACTCGTTGGATAAAATTTTTTCTTGAAAAACCCATTTGTTATGATCCAATAATCCTTTTGTCGATCAAGGTCCGATCCCATCAAGTTTTAATCAGATCATTATTCTTTCTCAAATGATTGAGCCCAAATCAAAAGAATTCGTTACTATTCATCAGATCCAAGAGCCCAAATTCAACTTTGTTTAAGACAAATCTAAATCTCGATTTTTACTGTTCATCAAATTCAAATTCAAGCCCAAAAGTTTAACCTGATACTGTTTACATCTGATTTTAAAGCCCAATACTTATTTCAGCATTTGTTTCATCTGTTTCGCCTGATTAGTTCTTCGATTGACAGTATCATTCATTACGATATTCATTTGCTCAAAAGCGTTCTAGATCTTAGCATAGTTCAGCGATTGTTGTTCTTAACATCTATTCATATCGTTTTGATTCTCAATTTGATTAATCTGTTCGTATTTGCTGTGTATCTTGATATGTTTCATCTATTTCCTATTTGTTCGATTTTGGTATTAATTGATGAATGATTGAAGAAATTGATCAAGAACACTTGAAATCGATGAAGAACAGAAGTTTTGGTATTCGATTTTGGAATTGGTTGAAAATCGAACGTGTTTGACTGTATTCATTCACAACCTGCTATCGATTTCTTACAAGGTTGATTTTGTTCTTCAAAATTTGGATTCCACTTATTGTTATTCTTGAAGTTGAAATTTGTATTAGGGATTGAATGTATTGGAAAAGTAATCCATCTGTGAAAGAAGTAGGTTGATATCGATGCTTGGTTCCAACAAGGTTTCTATTTCGTTGAATCAGAGGGTTCGTTGATCTGATTCATAAACAAAAGAAGTGAAATCGTTTTGAAAATTTGATTGATAATGGTTGGATTGATGATTTTGGAGTTTGGTATCAACGATTTGGTTAACATCGAT
This sequence comes from Lactuca virosa, assembly GCF_052849685.1. NCBI lineage: Eukaryota > Viridiplantae > Streptophyta > Magnoliopsida > Asterales > Asteraceae > Lactuca > Lactuca virosa. The sequence continues at coordinate 350,383,096 of NC_136430.1, forward strand.
TTGGAATCAAGGTTTGATTGTTCGAAATGTAAGTAAGTAATACGATTGAAGTCGATTGTTTCGAAAGTTTGATGTTTGATGTTTGCTTTTGAAATTTCGATTTTGAGTAAATTGATGGGATCGACAGTCGACTGTTCTTGGGAATTGATTGTTAACGTCGAAGGAATAAATGATTTATTATGGATTACTGGATGATTTCGAATCGTGTGGGAAGACTTGATTTTGTGTTACAGTGTATTTGGAATAAAGGTGTCTATCTGGGTCAAGAATCGAATGGTTGGAATGGACGAAATCGGTGATATACGAAGAGTGGATGAGTATGTCGACTGGGTTTGATTTAAGAACGAAGGTTTTTGGAATCTGTATTCACGAAAAATTGAATGATCAAGGTCGACTGCAACGAAAGGAATTGAAGAATCGATGTACGAAAACTTGTTTTCCTGTATGGTCGATGATTTGGGAACGAATAGTTAATTGTTGGTGTTTTGGATTGATGAATAAAAGGAAGAGTGATGAACGAAGTCTAGCCGGTTGATGTCAAAGAACGAAAATTTGATTTTGGGTTGAATGTACGAAGTGAGTTAATTCGATTCAGAGGTTGGACGATTAAGAGGTTACTGTTCATTAAGAGGCTTCGAATGCTTCGAATTCTTCGAATTCGTGTGTTTGGATTGTGATTTCGTGTGAATTGAGGAAAAAGGAAGAAATATTTTCAAAAATGGTCCTTGAAGATTTGCATGTTTGTCACCTGATAATTTCGTACGAAGCAAGGCTTCGTATGAATTGATTGAAATTTCGAATGTTTTGATCAAAAATGGAAAATTTTCGAAAATCACCCCTAAACTTTCGAATATTTGGCAACCTCATCAATTAATTGAAGTTTCGAATGTTTGACACTTTTTACCCAAATTCGAATATTTTCTGAAATTTCGAATGTTTGGTTAACTCTTCGTATGTTTGGAACATAAATGGCAGAATTTTCGAAAATAGTCCCTGAGGCTTCGAATGTTTGGCGGTTCATACCCAAATTCGAAAAAGGACTGTTTTTGCTGAAAATTGAAGAAAATGCATTTTAAGCCCCGGCAGTTTGTGCAAATTGACGCTTTCTACCCAGCTTTGGAAAAGGGGGAGAGTTTTGCATATTTTGCTGTTTTGGGCGCACCGGGTCACTGCAAAATTTTGAAATTGACAATTTCTACCCATTTTTGAGAAATTTTGTCAAAGGCGATCCGTGAACGACGCTAAAAATTCAATATTTTTTGGATTTTCCGGATTGAAGCACAAAGTTTATGCCACATGTTAAGGGGGAGTTTTGACACGAAAAATTTCAAATAGAGCACGTTCTCTTTCCTTGAAGGTTTTATAATCAAGTTTCGATTATAAAAAGGGGGATAAATTTTTATGGAAATTCGAACTTGAATTTTTCATATTACGCGGATTTGAAGACCGAAGTGTCCTTAATTTTTGAAGCTTACGAAATGATGCAATTGGATGTTCGGAAGTGATGTATTCGAAATGGGTTTGGTTTTGTTGAAGATTTTTGGGGTGTGTTTTTATGCTCAACTTTAGGGTGATTATTTGGAGTTTGGGATACTCTTGATCATTCGTTGATGCTCGGATTGTATGGTCTCACATCCTAGAGCCCAAATTGAAGAATCATGGAAGAATTGAAGATTGAAGTTCGTTTCGACATGTGTCACCTTTAAGGCTCGGATCGCGTAGTTGCTCGATTTTGGAAGATTTGAAGTGGGTCATCCATTCCTACCTTTGAGGGGGAGAATGTTGGGGTGCAAAGTTCTTCATGTATGACTTTGTAATGGTTTGACTCTTGTAGACCTACTTGCATGTGGTACATTAGCCTTTAGACCCATGTGTTAGTGAGAGTGAGAGAGAGACATGTAAACACCTCTATATAAGGTGGGTTTAATCCACTTGTAGAGGTGTGCTTGAGAGATGTAAAAGTGAGTGTGTAAGTGTGTGTTCTTTATGTAGTCTAGATCTAGATCCTTTTTGTGTAACACCATATACAATCAATACATCTCTTGAACACCCAAATCACCATGTTCATTGTGCAAACTTTAATTCCGCATGCCAAACCATGTTCTATAATCACTACATAGAGTTCATAAATTTAAGCACATAAATCATAACATACATGCATAAACAAGAAATTATACTAAAATTTCACAAGACCCTTGACTTGTATCCTCCCCCAAAACTATGAAAAACATCAAAAGAGGGGTATGAAGCTCACCTTGGTTTGATTTGGTGGGTGATTTGGTTAGATGTTGAGAGGTTTCAAGTCCTAACACTTGAAGAGTTTGATAACTCTTTGAACCTTGGAACTTCCTAAGAATATTCACACATAAATTCGTGTGTAAATATGATGAACTAACCAAGATAATATATATATATATATATATATATATATATATATATATATATATAGAATCACTAACCAAAACTTGAAATACTTACTAGGATCCAGAGAATGCTTAGAAGAATTAAAGCTTGAAGCTTGAATCCATTTGAGAGCAAGTTATGAGTTCACAGAACGTGAATATGATAAATGGGATACAATGAGGAGTTTACAGAGAGTGACTTGAGTTTTTGGTGGAATGGGAAATGGGGTTTACGCTCAAAGAGGATAGGGGGGGGGGTGATAAGGTGTGCTTGGTTACCTGAGGGATATTGTGTGTTTACCCGTGAACACCTTGGGAATGGTTGAAATGTTGCATCATAAAGTCAAAGGCATTTGTCTTATTCACATCTTATGGCTGTAAACTCCATGGAATGGAGTTGTTTACGGCATAAAAGCCTCATAGGTTTGAGTTCACGCCCTAGATGCCTTCTAGAAGAGTGTTCACGGTCTAGATACTTCCTAGGGAAATGTTTATGGTCAAGGTTTGGAAATCTAATGTGTTTACGCCCTAGTATCCCATCTTGAAGGAGTTTACGCCCAAGGCACTGCCTAGGGGTCTGTTCACGGCCTAGATTTGCTTTATTAGGGTGTTTACGGCCTAAGGTGGGGTTTCTAAGGTGGTTCACGGCCAAGACCTCCCTTAGGGATGTGTTCACGGTTTAGCTTGGGTTCTTTTGGGTGTTTACGCTCCAAGGGGTCCATTAAGGAGGTTCATGGTCTAACTTGGTCTAGTAAAGGTGTTCATGGTCTTAGCAACTTAGTTATGTTAGCCTTATAGTTCATATATTCAAGATTGCAACATATCACAAGTTCTTACATCCATATCTTGTGATTCTTAACCAAATCCATTTGTCTAGTTTTGCTTTAATAAACTTGTTTACTTTCAAGGGTTTACCCTGCATGTGGCTTTCAAAGTGTATACTTTCATATACAAGCACAAATGCACTAATGGTTTTCAAAGTTCTTGGTGTAATAGGGTTACCATTTAGTCCTTGCTTGATCCAAATATTTCGGGTTGTCACATAGATCATAGTGTGACATCCCCATTTTCATGGCCAGAAAAGACCGATTTTGTTTATGCTTTGTTTAAAAACCAGAGTAACATTTTAAATAAAAGTGTTGCGGAATTTGTTCCCAAAATAAAATATGATAAAGATTTATCAAAGCATTTCCGTAGAAATGTATTTCATTAAAAACCTCGGGATGTCATGTTCGATACAGATCAAAAGCATAAACAGTACAAAATAATCCTTACTACATTTATTCATATCTACAGGCCTATATCCGTAATCTCTCATCCCAAACATCATATCTATGCTCGTGCACCACTACCTGTAATACAAGAAACTGAGTGGGTCAGGCTTGGGAGCCTGGTGAGCACATAGGGTTTTCAACCCACAATAAATAAGTTTATTAATTTCATCAACCAAGAATAATCCGATTACCCGTTCCCGTTATCCTCACTTTACATCCCTAAACACCTATCATAAGGCACCTAGCCTAAGGATCATCATCGGGATGGACACTACTGCTAAGGGGGTTCCTCAACAATAAATGTCCTAAAGGCAACCATGAGGGGGATAGAGTACACCGGTGAACACATCATTCACAAACACCTACAGGTTGCGAGCCTGCTAGCGTTCCACTGGACGGGGCCCATTTTATCACACATCGTCTATTACATCTACCCATGTTTTACCCCAACATTTTGTAGATATAAAATACATATACAGTTTAAATCATTTAAAACATGTATAAAAATCTTTCATCAGCATAGACAGCAAGTATTCAGACAATATGCACACATAACACGTAATTTATATTAAATACTTCATATCTACGTGTAAGATGAAAGTGACTATGCACTCACCTGTTAAGGTGGTGACTCGGAACTCGGACAACGCTTCGTTATATCAAAATAAGTTTTCCCTTGACAAAACCTAGTATCAATACCACTAGGGTTTAGTCTAACGTTAACCGCGACTAATTAATAGTCTAGCTATTATTATTATTATATAAGCGTTAAACAACACTCTATATAACTCATAATGATAGCCCAAATAATTATTTTAAGGACCTAATAACATTACTAAAATTATTTAAAAGCTATATTAAAAATTTCATAGGCGTAGCTCACTTACAGCGGATTTTAAAGAAAACCGGGCTTCGCTTGGAGCAGCGATTCCGAACCGAAAGACCATTTTTCTCGGACTCCGGGAGCCTCGGGGCTTCCTTCGGGTGCTAGGGGGCTTGCCTAGGCTTAGGAGGGGTTAGAGGGATAGTGAGAGAAAGTAGAGAGAGAAAGAGTTATGAAAATGTGTGAGAAATCCGAGCAACTTCGCATGGTATTTATAGGGGCGAAGTTCGGACGTACGCTGGGCGTACTGAGCCCTACGCTAGGCGTTCCTTCGGATAAGGTTGCCAGCTCGCACCAGCTGTCTCGCACGCGCCCACTCTCGGAACCGGATAAGAATCGAAGTACGCTGGGCGTACTTGGCCTCGGACGCGGGGCGTAGCGAAGGGTGGCGTGTCACTCATCCGAAGCGAGCCTTGATTATCATTGGACGGCCGAGATTCGGCCACGTCAGCAACAACTTCGTAAATTCGAGCTCTAACTTCAAAAATTCGTATCTTCCACATACGAGCTCCGTTTTCGACGTTCTTTATATCCACGCGTAGGCGGGAACGTACTCTGCAACTTTCGTTTAGACTCCGTTGGCTAATTTTGACTTTCTTTTAAAAGTTATATTATTAACAGGCCTGGACATGATTGGTCCGTTAAAATCTCATAACTTCTTCATCCGACGTCCGTTTTCGTCTGTCTTTTTATCGTTACGCTACTATTAACGAGATCTTCGATTCTCGTTTAGGTTGTGTCCGCTAAAAACCGTGCGATCTAATATTCGAACTTCGGGTTGTACACTGCTAAGCCAAAACTTCGAAAAATCATAACTTCCTCATACGAAGTCAGATTTGGGCGTTCTTTTTATGGACGCTCTCGGTTTAACATATTCTATGACTTTCGTTTAGATCGCTAAGGTTAAAAGTCGTTCTATCGTAAATTCACTATTTACGCTTCCCGGTGTCGTGCCAGTTCTGTCGCGAAACTTCGACGGGTCATAACTTCTTCGTTATAACTCGGATTTCGGCGTTCTTTATATCCCCGGAATCCTTGTTTCGACCACTACAACTTTATGTAGAGATATCGGGCTTATCTCACACTTTAATTTTGACACTTATTTTTATTCTTTATTTATTATACATTTATAAATAAGTAATAAGCACATAAATGCACATAATTCACATAATACTCAAATATTTCATCTTTATTACTTCAAAAAGAGTGTCAATAGTTGACCTAGACTATTACATCATCTAAAATGCTTAGCCCCGAAACCCGGGCGTTACAATTCTCTCCCCCTTAGGATGATTCCGTCCCGGAATCATGCATCAGCAAACAGATGTGGGTAGCGACTCATCATGTCACTTTCTGTTTCCCAAGTGAGATTCGGCCCATTCGAATGTTTCCATCGGACTAGCACTAGGTCGACCATCTTGCGTCGTAACTTCTTAGTCTTACGGTCAACAATTGCCTCGGGCTCTTCGATCAACCTCTTATTCTCATCCATCCTTAACTCTGAGATTGGAATTATGTCGGGAACTTCTCCTGTGAATTTCCTTAGATAACACACATGGAAGGTGTTATGAATACCATCGAGTTCTTCGGGCAATTCCAGCTTGTAAGCTTGGTTCCCAATCTTCTGAAGAACTTTGAACGATCCAATAAACCTTCAACTCAACTTTCCTCGTTTTCCGAATCTTATAAGTCCCTTCCATGGTGAGACTTTAAGCAAAACCGAATCCCCAACTTCGAAGGTCATTGGTCGTCTTTTCTTGTCAGCATAGCTCTTCTGACGATCCTGAGCTGCTAACATTCTTTCCCTAATCACCTTCAGCTTCTCAGCAGTCTCATGGACTATCTCGGGGCCCATAAACTGCTTTTCTCCAGCCTCAATCTAACAAGATGGCGTACGACAATTCTTTCCGTACAAAGCTTGATAAGGTGTCATCTTGATGCTCGAGTGGAAACTGTTGTTGTAGGAAAATTCTACTAGAGGTAAGTGCTCGTCCCAGTTCCCTTGGAACTCGAGGGTACATGCTCTCAGCATATCTTCCAGTGTCTGAATCGTTCTTTCGCTCTGACCATCAGTCTGCAGATGGTAAGCTGTACTCAAACACAACTTCGTACCCAATTCCTCTTGTAGACTTCTCCAAAATCGTGACGTGAAACGACTATCACGATTAGATACAATCGTTAGAGGAATTCTGTGAAGTCTCATAATTTCCTTCACGTAAGCATTTGCAAGCTTATCCATAGACCACCTTTCGTTGGCTGCTATGAAGTGTGTACTCTTAGTGAAACGATCCACGACCACCCAAATCATGTCGTGACCGTTCTTCGTCCTGGGCAGTTTAGTCACAAAATCCATGGTGATGTCTTCCCATTTACCCATGGGTACAGGTAAAGGTTCTAAACTCCCATACGGTTTCTGATGTTGTGCCTTAACTCTTGCACATGTCACACACTCGGCCACATACTTTGCAACATCGATCTTCATCGTTGGCCACCAGTAGTAGGGTTTTAGGTCCCTATACATTTTAGTGCTACCGGGATGAATTGAGTACATGGTCTTGTGCGCTTTTTCCATCAGAATTTCTCTTACTCCTCCTGTCTTAGGTACCTAAATCCGATCTTGGAATACCTTCAGTCCTTGACGGTTTGTACCGAATACCAACGTCTTTCCCAAACGTTCTTTCTTTCGGTCATTCTTTTCTGAAGCTTCTTCTTGAGATTTGTTGATACTTTCCACAATTGTTGAGACAACTTCAATTCTCAACGCTCTTGGCCTTTTCCTTTCAAGATTGACTTTCCGACTGAGAGCATCAGCAACAACATTTGCTTTACCGGGGTGGTAAAGTATCTCACAGTCGTAGTCCTTGAGTAATTCTAGCCAGCGTCGTTGCCTCATGTTCAATTCTTTCTGATTAAAGAGATACTGGAGACTCTTATGATTAGTGAAAAGCTTGCACTTCGTGCCATAGAGGTAATGCCTCCATATCTTTAAGGCGAATACTACCACTTCCAACTCCATATCATGAGTGGGGTAGTTCTTTTCGTGCTCTTTCAATTGTCGAGAGGCATATGCTATCACTTTTTCTCTTTGGGTCAGAACACAACCCAACCCGACTCCAGATGCGTCACTGTAGACTGCGAAGTCTTCGACTCCATCGGGTAGAGAAAGAATCGGTGCTTCACATAACTTCTTCTTTAGCTTCTCGAATGCCTCATCGTGTTTCTCACTCCATGTATAAGTAGCTCCTTTGTGGGTCAAAGCTGTTAATGGACCAGCTATCGAAGAAAAGCCGTGGATAAATCTTCGGTAATATCCGGCTAATCCTAGAAAGCTTCGAATCTCCGTGGGACTCTTTGGATGTTCCCACTTCATTACAGCTTCGATTTTTGCTGGGTCAACCATTACTCCCTCCTGGTTAACCACATGCCCCAAGAATTGGACTTCTCGGATCCAAAAATCACACTTGGAAAACTTTGCATACAACTTCTCCTTCTTCAATACCTCCAACACCTCTCATAGATGCTTGCCATGCTCCTCTTGGCTTTTCGAGTAGATCAGAATGTCGTCGATGAACACTATCACGGATTTATCGAGGAATGGTTTACAAACCCTGTTCATCAAAACCATGAATGCTGCTGGAGCATTGGTTAATCCAAATGACATAACCAAGAACTCGTAGTGTCCATATCTCGTTCTAAATGCAGTCTTCTCAATATCCTGATCTCTCACCTTCAGCTGATGATATCCTAACCAAAGATCGATCTTTGAGAAATAGCTCGAACCTTGCAGCCGATCGAATAGGTCATCAATCCTCGGCAATGGGTACTTGTTCTTTACCGTTGCCTTGTTCAGCTCTCTGTAGTCTATGCACATCCTCATGCTTCCGTCTTTCTTCTTTACGAATAGCACCAGAGCTCCCCAGGGTGATGAACTAGGTCGAATGAAACCGTTGTCCAACAACTCCTGAATTTGCGTCATGAGTTCCTTCATCTCCGTCGGTGCTAATCGGTAAGGTGCCTTTGCTATCGGTGTTGTACCTGGTAACAAGTCTATCCGAAACTCCACTTGTCTATCAGGTGGTAATCCGGGAAGATCTTTGGGAAAGACTTCAGGATAATCACACACAACCCGTATATTATGTACCTCTTTCTTTTCCTTCTTAGCATCGATTACGACTGCCAAGTATGATGCACATCCCTTGGACAAACATTTTCTGGCTTTCATCAGGGAGATGATTCCAGAATTTACTCGACGTTTGTCCCCGTACACCATAAATGACTCTTTTCCGAGTGGGTTTACCCTTACTTTCTTCTTTCGGCATTGAATCTCAGCATCGTTGGCGCCAAGCCAATCCATACCCAAAACGATATCGAAACCGTTCAACTCTATGGGTAATAGCTCTTCGTGGAATTCGTTTCCGCTTAGGTCGATGACGATGTTCCTAATACGGTTACTAACAGGTACGAACTTGCCACTGGCAACTTCCACAATTAGGGCATTATTAAGTTTTTCTACAGGCAATGCTAATTTCCCACCAAATTTATGCGACACAAAGGAATAGTTGGCTCCGGAATCAAATAGTATATTGGCAGGCAATCCATTTACAAGAAAGGTACCTGAAGCGATGTCTGCTGCCTCCTTTGCAGCCTCGAGCGTCATCTGGAAGGCTCTTACCTTCGGCTTCGGTGGAATGTTGGGTCTTCCTGCCTCCTTCTTCTTCAGGCAGTCCCTCGAAATGTGCCCTTCCTCGCCACACCCATAACAGACTTTCTTGGTGAGGGTGCATTCATTGGCATAGTGCCCGATCTTTCCACACTTAAAGCAGGTGACTTCTCCGTTGCATTTTCCGGAGTGCTTCTTCTTGCACTTGTCGCACCATTTTGCTTCGGCTCCTCCTCCCTTAGAACCGGACTTCGAGAATTTGCTTTTCTTGTTGGACCTTGAAGATCCATCGAATTTCATTTTCTCACCAACCTCGGCCCTCTCCAGACCCTTTCCTTTTGCTGGGTCTCCACATTCTTAGCTGCTCGAACAGCTGATTTCAGAGTGGTTGCCATCTTGACTGTCGGGCCAAAGTCGGCTGGCACTCCATTTGCGAACTTCTCAATTTTGGAGAGTTTGGTTGGCACTAGGTATGGAAACAACTTCATCTTCTCCGTGAATGCAGTAGCATAGTCGTCAACGCTCATTCTCCCATTCTTCAGGTTTTGGAACTCATTGTTCAGATCAATCAGATCTATTTCTGAACAGTACTGCGCCTTCAGTTGTTCCAAGAACTCATCCCATGACATCTTTAGGGCTTCTCCTCGCGGCATTGTATCTGCCAGTAACTTCCACCAGCTCAAGACTCCAGTTTTCAGTTGTCTTACTGCGAAGACGGTCTTCTGTTTCTCGCTACAACTGCAGCTCTCGAACACCATCTCCATTTCGGAGATCCAATCCATAATCTCAACAGGCTTTGGGCTACCTGAGAGACTTGGTGGCTTGGCACCCAAGAAATTCTTATACATCCGCCCATCCTTGTCGTTTCCCCTCTCCGGGTCATTCCTTCGTTCTCCTTGAGTCCCAACTAGACTCACATTGCGGCTATAGTTCCCTTCCTCCGATTGCTCGGGACTCATCTCGGGTTGCTCAACGGGCATGGTAGGTTCGTCCCTATTCAACATCTGCCTCATTTCTTCCCTTTGTTCCGCTAACATAGCCCGAATCATAGCTTGTACCCCTGCCATGGTGATTGGGTCGGGTGCAACTTCTACTACAACAGGTATTTGCTGAATCACTGGGGGTTGATTCCTATTCCCATTCGCATTCCCAGCTCCACTGCGGGTTCTTGCCATCTTGATCTATACACCGAATAAGGTGAATTTAGATCTTTGTTCAGGATAGACGTTTAAATCATCCTTATCTCTCCGAAACGTTTACATGCTAGTTCTAATATCGTAGTCGTACGTTTAGAATCCTGAACACATAAGGTTTCCAGATCCGGTCGGCAACAAACCATAGATCCGAACAAATAACATCATATAAGACATCAATCATTTTGCACATAAAGCATATTTGGCATACTTTCCTAAATAAGCTAGTGCTCACATCTCACAATCATCGCTTAGCATTCTAAGTTTAAGTCTAGAAATCCTACAAATTCCTAGTTCGCTTAAACTAATGCTCTGATACCAACTGTGACATCCCCATTTTCATGGCCAGAAAAGACCGATTTTGTTTATGCTTTGTTTAAAAATCAGAGTAACATTTTAAATAAAAGTGTTGCGGAATTTGTTTCCAAAATAAAATATGATAAAGATTTATCAAAGCATTTCCGTAGACATGTATTTCATTAAAAACCTTGGGATGTCATGTTCGATAAAGATCAAAAGCATAAACAGTACAATATAAGCCTTACTACATTTATTCATATCTACAGGCCTATATCCGTAACATCTCATCCCAAACATCATATCTATGCTCGTGCACCACTACCTGTAATACAAGAAACTGAGTGGGTCAGGATTGGGAGCCTGGTGAGCACATAGGGTTTTCAACCCACAATAAATAAGTTTATTAATTTCATCAACCAACAATAACCCGATTACCCGTTCCTGTTATCCTCACTTTACGTCCCTAAACACCTATCATAAAGGACCTAGCCTAAGGATCATCATCGGGATTGACACTACTTCTAAGGGGGTTCCTCAGCAATAAATGTCCTAAAGGCAACCATGAGGGGGATGGAGTACACCGGTGAACACATCGTTCACAAACACCTACATGTTGCGAGCCTGCTAGCGTTCCACTGGACTGTCTAGAAGAGTCCGTGGTTGTCATCCATACTCCGCTAGATGACAGAATCAACAACAACATCGAGGCCTCTCATCATTTTATCACACATCGTCTATTACATCTACCCATGTTTTACCCCATCATTTTGTAGATATAAAATACATATACAGTTTAAATCATTTAAAACATGTATAAAAATCTTTCATCAGCATAGACAGCAAGTATTCAGACAATATGCACACATAGCACGTAATTTATATTAAATACTTCATATTTATGTGTAAGATGAAAGTGACTATGCACTCACATGTTAAGGTGGTGACTCGGAACTCGGACAGCGCTTCGTTATATCAAAATAAGTTTTCCCTTGACAAAACCTAGTATCAATACCACTAGGGTTTAGTCTAACGTTAACCGCGACTAATCAATAGTCTAGCTATTATTATTATTATTATTATATAAGCGTTAAACAACACTCTATATAACTCATAATAATAGCCTAAATAATTATTTTAAGGACCTAATAACATTACTATAATTATTTAAAAGCTATATTAAAATTTTCATAGGCGTAGCTCACTTACAACGGATTTTAAAGAAAACCGGGCTTCGCTTGGAGTAGCGTTTTCAAACCGAAAGACCCTTTTTCTCGGGACTCCGGGAGCCTCGGGGCTTCCTTCGGGTGCTAGGGGGCTTACCTAGGCGTAGGAGGGGTTAGAGGGGTAGTGAGAGAAAATAGAGAGAGAAAGAGTTGTGAAAATGTGTGAGAAATCCGAGCAACTTCGCATGGTATTTATAGGGGCGAAGTTCGGACGTACGCTGGGCGTATATAGCCCTACGCTGGGCGTTCCTTCGGATAAGGTTGCCAGCTCGCACTAGCTGTCTCGCACGCGCCCACTCTCGGAACCGGATAAGAATCGAAGTACGCTGGGCGTACTTGGCCTCGGACGCGGGGCGTAGCGAAGGGTGGCGTGTCACTCATCCAAAGCGAGCCTTGATTATCATCGGACGGCCGAGTTTCGGCCACGTCATCAACAGCTTCGTAAATTCGAGCTCTAACTTCAAAAATTCGTATCTTCCTCATACGAGCTCCGTTTTCGACGTTCTTTATATCCACGCGTAGGCGGGAACGTACTCTACAACTTTCGTTTAGACTCCGTTGGCTAATTTTGACTTTCTGTTAAAAGTTTTATTATTAACAGGCCGGGACAGGATTGGTCCGTTAAAATCTCATAACTTCTTCATCCGACGTCCATTTTCGTCTGTCTTTTTATCGTTATGCTACTATTAACGAGATCTTCGATTCCCGTTTAGGTTGTTTCGGCTAAAAACCGCTCGATCTAATATTCGAACTTCGGGCTGTGCACTACTAAGCCGAAACTTCGAAAAATCACAACTTCCTCATACGAAGTCAGATTTGGGCGTTCTTTTTATGGACGCTCTCGGTTTAACATATTCTATGACCTTCGTTTAGATCGCTAAGGCTAAAAGTCGTTCTATCGTAAATTCACTATTTACGCTTCCCGGTGTCGTGCCGGTTCCGTCGTGAAACTTCGACGGGTTATAACTTATTCGTTATAACTCGGATTTCGGCGTTCTTTATATCCCCAGAATCCTTGTTTCAACCACTACAACTTTATGTAGAGATATCGGGCTTATCTCACACTGTAATTTTGACGCTTATTTTTATTCTTTATTTATTATACATTTATAAATAAGTAATAAGCACATAATGCACATAATTCACATAATACTCAAATATTTCATCTTTATTACTTCAAAAAGAGTTACAATAGTTGACCTAGACTATTACATCATCTAAAATGCTTAGCCCCGAAACCCGGGCGTTACACATAGCACCTTTGAGGTCCCTTGTACACAAAAATGCAATCTTTATGAGTTCTTTTGGTCCATGCATGTGTTAGGTTCCTTGTCATCGTTCTCTTTCAGTTTTGGGTCTTATTAAGTCATGTATAGGAGTAAATTTGCCAACTTTACGTGTTAAGTCACCATTTAGGATCAGATCTGAGAGTGTGGCATGATGGCCTAACCGATTAAGTGTTTAATGGGTTGGGTTGGTTATCTGTGGAGTACGCGGGGCGTACCCAGCTCGTACGATGCGCGTACTAGCCCCGGAAGGAGTACGCTGAGCGTAAGTCTGAGTACGCCAAGCGTACTCAGCAGTTTGACTTTCGGTTGACTTTCACGGGTTTGGACCATATTTTGGACTTTTAGGGTTTGGGCCTTGTTGGGCCATTGGACTTCTGACGTTGGGCCATTGCTAATTTATGGGATTTCTTGGAATTAGGACCATAATGGGTTTGGGCCCAATTAGAAAGTTGGGCCATATTGGGATATTGATACTATTGGATTGGGCCTCGGATTTGGGGCCAAGTAAGGAAAGGATAAAATGGACTTTTACCCCGAGGGTTGGACTTCAAACTAGGATTCCAGTTTTGGATTATGGACCAATTATTAATTGGATATTATTTGATGGTGTTAGCGTGGGGATTATTCTGGATCAGCAGACCGAGATTTTATCTGAGAGATTCAGCAGCTTGAGGTGAGTTTCCTCACTGTGTTTGACGGGTCGAAGGCACTAATGTCGGCCCATGATTTATTATTATTAGGTTTCTACTTGTCTGTGTGACTCTGCATGTATGTTTTCTGATATGTTTACCGGGAGGGGCCTGATGACTATCTTGTATGCTATTTATCTTTGTGATTCTTTCATGTGTTTATTTGTTTGTATGTATACCGGGCGCGACCCATTATTTATTGACAGATCTGTGTCGAGCAGGGCTCGATGACGGGCGGGGCCCGATGACGGACGGGGCCCATTATATGTTTGATATGTATGGTATGTGGTATTTTGGGGAACTCACTAAGCTTTGTGCTTACGATTTTCAGTTTATGTTTCAGGTACTTCTAATACGAAGGGGAAGAGCTCGGGATGACTACATTGCACACACCACATTGTTTAGCATTTTACATGAATCTGATGTATTTGGATGTTTATTGACATACTCTGATTTCACTATGGTTTTACTAATATAAAAAATCAAAATTTTTTGTCTTAATTTTTGGGACGTTACAAGTTGGTATCAAAGCCTTAGTTTGAGGGATTCAGGCATACTTTCGGGTGTGTCTGAACTCATCTGAGGGTTTGGTGATTTTTTTTAAAAAGAAATGTTTCATAAAAGAGTTTTCTAATAAAAGAAAAAGGGTGTGGTTCATGCAATCGACCGAGCTCAAGTAAGTTTTCCCAAATACCCATACATGTTTATGATATGCTTTGATTTGTGAATCTGTGAATCACATGCTAGTTAGGGCTAAGGATCTACTTAGGATTTGCATGATAGAATGCTAGGAGAGATGCCTTTATATGCCTATTGTATCAGCTTGTAGACTTGCATGCTAGTACTGATCGGTCAGTGATAGGATGGCCTATTTAGGTTATGCTTGTCCCAATTACTCGATGCTCGAATGTTGCTTGCTTTGTGCTTTTAGGAGTTTCCATTAACTTCAGCTAACTAGTAAGAGAATATACTAAGTTATATATTGTTGAGGCTAAATAGTTTTAAAAGGTTAGGTTTTTACTATATTGCGCAGCTCTTGTTTGAGTCCAACAGTTGTAGTATGAGACCTTTCATTCGAAGAATTATCTGGTGTCAGTGATATGCAATTTTATTCGTGAACTACTTAGATGATGTTAGGGGAGTTCCTTCTGTAGTTGACGGTAAGGAGTAGTGTGGTGGTTGCCCTAGGAAAACCTAGGAAGAGATTTAGTGCTGGGAGTCTTATTTTATTGAGGATTGTATGTATGGATAAGGAGTGAATTGGAGTATTCACAGATGGATGTGGAAGGTAGTATGGGCCCGCAGTATTGGAAGCAGAGGATTCGTAATCGAGACAAGGAAAGCTGCAAGGATACCAGGAAGCTTGTAGAGTATGAGACTCCTCAATACATATATATATATATATATATATATATATATATATATATATATATATATATATATATATATATATATGCATGTTCTGATGATTTGAATGGTCTATTTTCAATATGGTGACCCTTCGAGGAAGACTCGGTAGTGGTTCTGGTGCTGGTGAGGGTTCAGGCTCGGGTTCTGGAGTCTGGTAGTTGGATGATCAGATGGGGGAGTTCATTTCGTCAGATATTACCCGCAACATAATCGAGCAGACTCCTGTGAAATTTGGTACGATCAAGGAGGGTATCATGGAGGTTTTAGAGAAGTGTTTGGGCTCATTTCGTTATGAGATGGTAGCAATGATGGGAGCTTGAACTTTGACATTCCGTGAGTTCCGGGCATACGGGGCTCCTGAATTCTTCGGGAAGAAGGACCCGATCACGATCAGGCGTTGGTTAGCTGATGTCTTTAATGCATTTCGCACTAGCAGTTGTCCTGATGGGGTAAAGGTCAGACTTGCTTCCTGTCATCTGAATGACAGAGCCCAAGATTGGTGGGAGGAGGTAGGACATGCCTAGGGAGGTGAGGCTATTGAGTCCATGACTTGGGCGGATTTTGTGACGAGATTTCAGGTCGAGTTCACCCCTTTGATTAAGGTCGAGCAGTTGGCGCGAGAGTTTCAAGATCTCCACTAGACTACTGATATGGTGGCTGAGATCACTGCTATGTTCCACGAGAAGGCGTTGCTAGTTCTACAGTATGTGGCCGATGAGGAGATGAAGAAGGTGAGATACCATGAGATGCTGAGGAGTGATATCTGGTAGTTTGTGAGCCGATCCAGTTGCAGGACACTGGATGATATGATAGAGAGAGAGAGAGAGAGAGAAAGAGAGATTGAATTGGAGATGGAGAGGAAGAGGAAACCGAAGCAGGTTCAGGGTTCAGAGGGTTCGGGCAGGAGGCCCAAGTTTTTTGATTCGAGATCGAGAGAGAGAAAGAGAGATTGAATTGGAGATGGAGAGGAAGAGGAAATCGAAGCAGGTTCAGGGTTCAGAGGGTCCGGGCAGGAGGCCCAAGTTTTTTGATTCGAGATCGAGAGGCTAGCAGGGCCGGAGCCGCTGTGGCAGGTGCGGCAGGACGCACGATGGGGCGTGCAGGGTGGGTGGTTCCGGCTGCTTCAAGTGCGGCATGATGTGTCATACTAGCAGGGAATTCACTTCTAGTACCCCCACCATCCAGACATCTGGCCTAATTTTATTCCATTACAATCATAGTGGCCATAATAAGGCCAATTGCCTGAGCTTAGTAGTGGGAGGACCAGTTGTAGCACCCGCTCCAGTGACTCTACGGATTACTGATGGCCACCAGGGTAAGGCAGATGAGCCTATTTCGAGGAGCATGGCTTTTCAGCTGACAACCGAGGAGGCTCACTCATCACCTGATGTGGTGACATGTATGTTTATTCTCCTTATCTCTTTATTTTTATTGATCTATATGCTTATATTTGTGTGTTTTATTTTAGGATCGTTCCTCGTGAACGGTATATTTGCATTGATATTGTTTGATTCGGGGGTTACCCAATCTTTTGTCGCTTGCGCTTAGCAAAAGGTTTGTTAGAGCTCCGGGGGAGCTAGATTCTCGCTTAGAGGTTAAGATTACGGATGATCGATCTGTTCGGGTATCGAGGGTTCATCGGGGTTGTTTTCTTGAGATGTTCAGCGAGTAGTATTCGATTGATTTGGTTACTATTCCTTTGTGCGGGAACAAGGTTATTGTAGGGATGGAGTGGTTGATCCCCAATGGGGCGGTGATTGATTTTGAGCATCAGTTGGTATGCATTCGGACCCCAAGTGGGGGAGAGTTAGTGGTTCAAGGAGAAAGTGCCCAGCGTGGGCTGATTCTATGTTCAGCAGCTAGGGCCAGACGCTATCTTCAACAGGGTTGTTCAAGATATTTTGCCTATGTTATGGATACCCAGGAGAAGGGTAAGGCGACTGTGGATGATGTGCCGGTTGTCCGGGAATACCCTGATGTGTTCCCGGAGGACTTTCCTAGAGTGCCTCCGGAAAGGCAAGTGGAGTTTAGGATTGACTTGGTTCCGGGTGCGGCTCTGATAGCCAAAGCACCGTATCGGTTAGCTCCTCCAGTGATGCATTAGTTGTCTACACAGCTGCAGGAGCTGTTAAACTAGGGGTTCATTCAACCAAGCAGTTCGCCATGGGGAGCACCGATCCATTTTGTGAAGAAGAAGGATAGGTCGCATCAGATGTGTATTGACTACCAGGAGCTGAATAAGCTAATGGTGAAGAACCGATACCCACTCCCAAGGATTGATGATTTGTTTGGCCAACTTCAGGGTGCATCTTGGTTTTTCAAGATTTATCTAGGTTCGGGTTATCATCAGATGAAGTTCAGAGAGGAAGATGTGCAGAAGACGGCCTTACGGATTCGTTATGGTCATTACGAGTTCGTGGTGATGCCCTTTGGGCTCACCAATGCTCCAACCACGTTCATGGACTTCATGACCCGCATATGCAGGCCGATGCTGGATCGGTCTTTGATTGTGTTTATCGATGACATACTAGTCTATTCTAAGACCCAGGAGCTACATGAGGAGCATTTTAGGGAGGTATTGGAAACATTGAGGAGGGAGAGACTGTATGTTAAGTTCTCCAAGTGTGAGTTCTGGTTACGCAAGGTGAAAATTTTGGGGCACCGTGTCAACCAGAGTGGTATTCTGATCGATTTGGTCAAGGTCAAGGTCGTGATGAGCTGTGAAGTTCTGAGGTCTTCATCTGAGATTTGGAGTTTCCTTGGGTTAGCAGGTTACTATCGGAGGTTCATTCAGGATTTCTCTAAGATAGAGGTTCCTTTGAGTCGGTTGACGAAGAAGACTGCCACTTTTCATAGGGTGCCTAAGTAGCAGGCAACTTTTGAGACCCTGAGACGGAGTTTATGTGAGGCGTCGATTCTGACTTTGCCTGAGGGTGTTGAGGATTTTGTAGTTTATTGTGATGCGTTGATCACGGGTTTTGGTGCAGTTATGATGCAGAGGGGTCGCGTGATTGCTTACGCTTCGAGGCAGTTGAAGCCTCATGAGGCTAATTATCCGACGCATGATTTAGAGTTGGGGTTGTGCTTTTCGCCCTCAAGATTTGGCGACATTACCTCTATAGGGTCCTCTGTACTATTTACACGGATCACAAGAGCCTGAGGCATCTGATTGATCAGTCGAATTTGAACATGAGGCAGCACCAGTGGTTGGATGTGGTGAAGGATTATGATTGTGAGATCCTTTACCATCCGGGGAAGGCCAATGTGGTGGCCGATGCTCTCAGCCGCAAGGCGGTCGCGACTCCGATCATGCATATTTGTATGAGGATGACAATGATTACTCCACTCTTGGAGCAGATTCGAGAGGCTCAGGTTGAGGCTATGAAGGTAGAGCACTGGAAGAGTAAGCGTATAGTGGGTTAGTTGGCTTCCTTCTATTATGATAGTTGGGGCTACTGACTCTCCATCGGAGGGTGTGGGTTCCCTATTGGGGTGGTGCGCGTCTGGTTCTGATGGAGGTGGCGCACAAATCGAGATTCTCCATCCATCCCGGGGCGACGAATATGTATAGAGATCTCCGTCCTGATTATTGGTGGCCCTGTATGAAGAGGGATGTAGCCTGGTATGTGGAGAGGTGCTTGACTTGCAGGGAAGTCAAGGTCGAGCATCAGCGGACTCACGGCAAGATGCAGCCATTAGAAATTCCCGTTTGGAAATGGGAGGAGATTAACATGGATTTCATTACGAAGTTTCCTTGGACAACGCGTAGAGTGGATTCGATTTGGGTCATCGTAGATCGACCAAGCACACTCATTTTATTCCGATTCAGGAGAGTATCTCTGGAGAGAATTTGGTCGACATATACATCAGGGAGGTTGTGGCACGACATGGGGTGCTGATTTTTGTGTTTTCAGACAGGGACGTCCGATTTACTTCCATGTTTTGGAAGAGGTTCTATGAGAATTTGGGTACTCGTCTACACTTTAGCACAGCTTTCGATCCGCAGACTGACGGACAGAGTAAGCGGACCATCCAGACATTGGAGGATATGTTGTGGGCATGTGTTCTGGATTTCAGCGGCAGTTGGGATACGTATCTTTCATTAGCGGAATTTTTGTATAACAATAGTTATCATGCCATCGTTGATCGACCTCCTTTTGAGATGCTCTATGGAAGGAAGTGCAAGACCCCAATATGTTGGGGTGAGGTCGGTCAGCGAGTCATGGGGAGTACCGAAGTGGTACTCAAGACTACCGAGTTGATTCAGCAGGTCCGGAGCAGACTTTAGACAACATAGAGTCGGAAGAAGAGCTATGCCGACAAGCGCCGATCAAACCTAGAGTTCCAGGTTGGGGATATGGTTCTACTAAAGGTGTCATCCGATTCAGGAAGAGGGGCAAGTTGGGCCCCACGTACCTCGGTCCTTTCAGGGCTGTGGCCCGGTTGCTTATCGCTTGGATCTTCCCGAGGAGCTTAGTCAGATCCATAGCACGTTCCACGTCTCTCAGTTGCGGAAATGTTTAGTGGATGATTCCGTAGTGGTTCCATTGGAGGTCATTCAGGTAGATGATCGTCTGAACTATATCGAGAGACCGATGGCAATTTTTGACAGGAAAATGAAAACCTTGAGGAACAAGTTTGTTGAGTTAGTGAAGGTTCATTGGCAGCACCGCAAGGGTTCAGAATGGACGTGGGAGCTAAAGGACGAGATGAGGGAGAACTACCCAGAGTTATTCGGGGCAGCAGAATTCGAGGATGAAGTTTGCTTCAAGTGGGGGAGAATTGTAACATTCGAGATTACTGGTATGTCCCTTTTTAACCCTTAATGTAAATTTCTCTCATTTTAGTTACTAGCTCAGTACGTGGGGTGTACTCTATGAGTACGCTAAGCGTACTAGCTCGAGGATGGATCGCGGATGCACCCACGTACGCTGGTCGTACGTGGGAGTACGTAGGGCATACGCAATGCATGGGAAAACCCTAAATTTTAGGGTTTGTGCCCTATTTAAACAACTTATGAAACCCTTGGACCTCCTTATGAACAACCTCCATCTATCTATACCCTAAGATCGAAACCCTAATTGCCATTTGTGAAGATTTGAGATTGCAAGTGAGTTTTGGTGAAGTGAAGGAAGAAGAACACTTGGAGGTTACTTGGGAGTGGCTTGAGCTTGTAGATCCAAAGTCATCTTCATCTTTTGCAAGATATTTGAGGTAAAAAGCTCTCATCTTGATGGTTCCTTATGCTAGATCCAACTTAAGGTGTTATTTGTGCATTTTTGGATCCTTTAAGCCATATTTGAGATTATGATATACTCCAGAAGCCATGGATGTTAGATCTTAGCACATTTGAGGTCCCTTGTCCATAAAAATGCAATCTGTATGAGTTATTTTGGTCCATGCATGTGTTAGATTCCTTGTCATCGTTCTCTTTGAGTTTTGGGTCTTATTAAGTCATGCATGGGAGTAAAGTTGCCAACTTTACGTGTTAAGTCACCATTTAGGATCGGATCTGAGAGTTTGGCATGATGGCTTAACCGATTAAATGCTTAATGGGTTGGGTTGGTCATCTGTGGAGTACGCGGGGCGTACCCAGCTCGTATGCTGCGCGTACTTCCCCGAAAGGAGTACGATGAGCGTACGTCTGAGTACGCCAAGCGTAGTCAGCAGTTTGACTTTCGGTTAACTTTCATAGGTTTGGGCCATATTTTGGACTTCTAGGGTTTGAGCCTTGTTGGTCTATCGGACTGCTAACTTTGGTCCATTGCTAAGTTATGGGCTTTCTTGGAATTAGGCCCTTTATGGGTTTGGGCCAACTTAAGAAGTTGGGCCATATCGGAGCTTTTGATACTATTGGATTAGGCCTCAGATTTTGGGCCACGTAAGGAACAGATAAAATGGACTTTTACCCTGAGGGTTGGACTTCGGACTAGGATTCTAGTTTTGGATTATGGACCAATTATTAATTGGATATTATTTAATGGTGTTAGCGTGTGGATTTTCTGGATCAGCAGACCGAGATTTTATCTGAGAGATTCAGCAGCTTGAGGTGAGTTTCCTCATTGTGTTTGGCGAGTCGAAGGCACCAATCCCAGCCCATGATTTATTATGATTAGGATGCTAGTTTTCTGCGTGACTTTGCATGTATGTTTTCTAATATGTTTACCGGGCGGGGCCTGATGACTATCTTATATGCTATTTATCTTTATGATTCTTGCATGTGTTTATGTGTTTGTATGTATACCGGACGAGGCCCATTATATGTTTGATATGTATGGTATGTGGTATTTTGGGGAACTCACTAAGCTTTGTGCTTACGGTTTTCAGTTTATGTTTTAGGTACTTCTGGTACGAAGGAGAAGAACTCGGGATGACTGCATTGCACACACCACATTGTTCCGCATTTTACATGACTTTGATGTATTTGGATGTTTATTGACATATTCTGATTTCACTATGGTTTTATTAATATAAAAAATTGATATTTTTGGTCTTAATTTTTGGGACGTTACAATAAGCCCTAACCAATAAGAAACGCGACTTATGCAATGACCAACCGGGACACTCAAATGCATGAAAGGCAAAGAAAAAGCCTGACAACCGATAACCAAAGCAGCATCCTGCACCAAGGATTCAGGCACTTCGACTCCAATCAAATTACTTTTAAGTAAATTGATTTTCAACCCAGAAGCAAGAAAAAAACATCTAAGGATTCGGACAATTTCATCATGTTCCCAAACTCCCAAGGACAAGTCAAAACGAAATTATCTGCATAAAATAAATGAGAAATGATTGCATCCATCCATTTGATATGAACACCACCAAGAATATTCTCCCTCTGAGCTCGAACAAGCGTAACATGAGACCCACCATAGCTAGAATAAATAAGATAGGTTATAGTGGATCCCCTTGCCTCAAACCTCTCCTAACATCGAACTCCAAAGAAGGCGAACTATTGACTAGAACAGAAGCTCTAGAAGAAGACAGAAGAGGCCGAATCCATCCTCACCAAACCTCTCCAAATCCCATATTACTCACGATTTCAAGGAGGTAATCCCAAGAAAGCGAATCATAGGCTTTCTCAAAATCAACCTTGAAAATCATAAGTCTCTGACGTTTGGTCTTTGATGTATATTTTTTAAGTACTAGTTTTAAAAAAACTAATCTTGACTAACCAACACAAATAGGCAGTGTACCTAATCCATTAATAGGATAGTTCAGGCAAGTCGAGTATCGAACTCAGGGAATGGAAATAACAGCTAAAAATTATCTACAAAAGTTATCTACGTACACAATCAAATAAATAGGGGGTGGGGGTATCTAGTTTTTCAAGTCTAGAAACTTAAAACCAATTCGCAAGAAAATACTTTTAGACTAAAGAGGAAACCAGAAAACAATTTTAATTGAAGATATTAAATCGACTTTCGTTTAGATGTGATTCACTTGCTCTTATGTTTGATTTAGTGGAAAGTGCAATGGATTATAGAGTGGTTGTTTACCGATTCCTAGATTGATTAGAATTATGATCAAAAGACTAATCCTTTAGTTTAACAAACACATTCATTCAGTGATCTAGTGAACAAATTAATAAGAAAACTAGTGTTGAGTTTATATTATGGAAGACTTGTAGTTTGATTAATATAAATGGTTTATAAACATCAACACAATATATGATTGTTCTTCATGTATTAACTTTCATATTAATTTAACACATTTTCTAATTAACCCTAGGTATTTGGTCAAAACACTACTCCTATAACCTTATAATTCACAAAATCATAAGATTCAAGCCAACCAATAAAAGATAGTTCATCAAATCTCAATTAAACTCAACAATAAATAGAAAAGAAGTTATCATTAATATAAAAAGGTCTTTTAACAAGAAACCATAATGAATAAGCAATAAACTATAATCTAAATCCACCCAATCAACGCATAGTATGCTAGATCATCTATTCTAAACGAAAGTTAGGGTATTTAGCCCATAACTACTGGAAATAAACACATAAAAAAAAATCACTTTGACCAACATGATTAAATCAAAGCAATAGAGTAATTAAGAGTAAAGTTTCCTTTAGATCTCTTCAAAATCAAGTCTTTAATCGATTTCTACATTCCAGAACCTCAAAGGATTGTTTGTGGCCTCCAAAAGTCGCTAAAAACTTCCAGCATAATTTAGGGTTGAGAGCCAAAACATCAAATATATAGTTGCCAAAAATTCTTGCCCACTCCGTGGCGAATAGGCTCCACAGCTTGGTGATTGCTCAAAATGCGTGTACAGCAACTCATAATCAGATCGTGAAAAATCAACACCCCACATCGTGGCAAAGGATCCCACGTCGTGGCCCTCAACTTCCAGCTCTACAATTCCTTCCTTTTCATCCTGAGCATGTCTTCACTGCTACAAAATAGAATTTAAAGAAATTAAGTACCTTTTGTCCTATAATGAACATAATTGTATTAAAATGTATTAAGAAAATACACATATCATATGATTAAATATGCACATATCAAAATACCCCACACTTGACTTTTGCTTGCCCCCAAGCAAAATGTTGGTGACTAGGGTTTTGATGTGATGATATGATAATGAATGAGTGTTTCTTGCCCCCAAGAAAAACTCATTTATTATCATTTCATCACATCAAAACCCTAGTCACCAACATCACACAGAACAATCAATTTTAAGCCCATCCATTATATCAAGACCGCAATAGATGTATTTATGTCTAATTTCTATAAACTTCCTCAATCCTAAATACTTACGATCCTCATAAACACTTCCCAAATTACTTTTAGCAACATTCATTTTATGCATCCGTCCAAATGTATCCTCAGAAGTATTTCTGCACCTCAAGGTAATTTTTGATTAAACTCCCAAGCATACATATAGAAAAAAAACCCAGAAAAGAAAACTACAATAAAATACTCAATTGACTTCACTGCGATTTTTGCTTCCTTCTTCAATCTTTAAACTTTATAAGCTTTGTTCACTCAACATTTCTCTTTTTTTTTTTCAAGTCACGTTTTCACACAAAACTAAAAACCTAAAGAAAAATATATGCTTAAGCAAGGGAACTTAATCTTCAACCCTTATTGGTTAAAGGCATTCGTCTAGAGTGCAGTGACTACATAAGCTTTCTTGGATACATTTCTGGTACACGATGTTAAATATATTATGTCCCACAAACTAAACAAGGTTATGTGTTTGTCCCATGATTTCACTAGGACAGGGAAGCCACAAATACACTAGAACATAGGATGGCTTAAATAAACATCGAGGCTCGCATCGGATCGTCTCACATAACACTAGTAGCCTAGGTCTCAACACAAAAATATCAAATGTTTTTTTAACTAGATTCATTTTAGACCATTGTTTCAAGTCTCTCTAAAAAATTTATCCTAGTCATCATATATATATATATATATATATATATATATATATATATATATATATATATATATATATATATATATATTCAACATGTTTGTTATTCCTATGTTCAACCCCCTACCCCACACTTAATTCATGCAATGTCCTCAACGCACAGTTTAAAAATTAAAGAACATAAAAGTAAAGAGAGAAATTGGAACAGACTCCCCTGGGATAGAAGTGTCGAGGTTGAACCCGAATGTTATGTGGTTGACATCTCGTGAAATAGCCGAAAAGCAAGACTTTGGACCGCTACATGAATGATCTTTGACATGCCAAGACAACAAACTTCTAATATGTTGATGAAACAAGAACTTGAAAATAAATATGAACATTCACCACGTCGTGGCTAGAGAATGGTATGCCATGGGCTTCAATAAGACTGGACGATAACCGCAAAAAAAAATTTCTCGCCATGCTGTGGCATATAGTGGCCACGTTGTGGCTGCTGTATCTTCAGAATTAGATTATCTTCTGTCCAATTGCGATTCTGGCTGGAAAGGTAATACCAAGGTGGTATACCCCCTCAAAATGACGTAAAATCATACAGTTGATATAACTTCTCAATATCATCTTTCGCTCAAAATCTCTTTTCACATCGTCAAATATCACCACGCACTTGTTCTTTTAGTCACGTTCTCAGGAACTTCTAACATATGCTCTTATCAACCAAACTTCTACCTGATCTAGAGACACACACAAAACGGTAATAGAGAAGGAAAAACAATTACACAAATTAAAATTACTCGAATCCTACTTACTTAAATCCTAAAAATTAAACACACAAATAAAATAGTCTTAAAAACACCAACAAATAAAAATGAAAAACAAGGATAATCAATCTTCCTCCTCATCGTCTCCATCTCCTACACTGCTAGTTCCTGCTCCGCCTCTATGGTTAGCCAACGTTCCTCCTAAGTAGGAATGTAAGTATAATGATTTGGTAGTCCCACATAAATTGTAATGGCCAGATGATGCATGATTGCTTCCAAGCTGTATCCCACATAGTTTATCCCTCTACCCATATCATCATCATACTGAATGGCCATAACATGATAAGGATCCATAGGAAGCTCACCAACCATGGGATCATCTCTAATGGTCTCTTCCTCCTCAGCTCTTGGCCTAACATTCCTACGCCCTCTCGGTGCCTCAACAGGTTCTTCATCAGGAACTGTTTAATTTCCTCTCCCTAAATCCATAACAATACAGGTAGTCTTGAATAGTCGAGGCTGTAATGGGTGACCATGCACTTCCGTGAGAAATCTTTCCTCATGGGTATCAGTTACTCCATATGATCGGGCAAACCTGGTCACTAGCATCCCTCGATAAATAGGATCCCTGTTCTATTTTTCCCATCTCTGCTGGTCGGGAAATCTGCCACACAATATGGTAAATGGCAAAAAGTTTGTGGCGTGATGATACATCATAAGAAAAATACATCAAGCATGGGAATGTGGTCTCCTTCTTTCTTCTGATTGATCGAGAATGTGGTCAATTTGTGGATGAACTTGTGGATAGGGGATCATATGAGCCCCTCTGAAGCTGAACTGGCTGTATAACTTCCATTAGCTATTTTTGTCTACCACTCTTCTTCATCAATACCCTGAGGTAGATGCTTATGGAAATTATCTAAAAAATAGGGAACCCTTCACTCATTGCCTCAAACTAGTTGTAATGTTCCAGTCTCCATGCAAGCTCCATCAAGCTACATTCCCGCCTTCTCTCTCCAAGACAAAATGTAAAGTCTCATGTGTTGTCAACCTCTTCTCGCTTCCTAAACTTGGTTGTGGCGAAAAACTCCACTTATAGTTCTTTATATACCGGCTCTTGAAGACAGAACAATCTTCTCCAACCCGTACATGTCACTCTAACCATACCATCATCAAATACTTTAGTAAGATATGGTGCCACCCCTTCTTCAAGTTTGGTTTCCCGAATCCAATCCTAGATAATAATTGGAGGCACGGAAATTTCTTTTTCATGTAACCATTACCCCAGGTTCCACCACTTCTGGAAATCTATACCATGCAAATTCAGGTGGGTTATTAGCTCTCCTTGGTCACATCCTGCAAATATCAGACAACAAAATCGAACCACCAAGCTTAAATTAGAAAAACAAAAAAATATTGGCCCACTGTAACATCCCCACATTGTGGCGATAAACTGCCATGTCGTGGCGTATGAACAGGTGCGACGATCATTCCTTGAATCAGGCAGTTTCATCCATGTTTGTCAAAATTTATCACAAGGATTTTGTTCAGGCCATAATATACCACGATTAGACACTTTATTCATACCACAATAACTTCAATTGGCCTCTAATTTGTTCAAAAATTTGCAAACCCTAGGTTGGAAAAATATCTTGAAATCGACCCAAAACACCAAATTAATTCGCAATATGCAGTAATCTACCACCAACTAAGTGATTTCAAGTAGAAAAGCATGCCTTTAGTTGAAGAATTCACAAAAAAATCGTTGAAATTGAGGGAGTGTTCGTCGTGAGGTTGAGAGAAGGGCGTGGGGTGTGTTGCTTTCGTAAAAAGAAAGTGTTTCAATTTTACCTTTTAGGATTAAAAAGTAGCTACTACATAAAAACCTTCTCCACGTCGTGGCTGTGGGCACCACGCCGTGGCTTTTCAGGGATGCCCGATATTATTGTTGTTTGAAATTACTTGATTTTCCTTAGGCCTAGGGCGTAGGAATAGCTCCTCTATGTCGTGGCCACTGGGTAATTTGAAAAATTTTCTAAATATATTTTTTTTCTTAAAATCTCACACCCCACACTTATGTGTTGCTTGCCCTCACAGAAATAATCAGAAGATGATGATAAAAGAGAGAAAAATCCCAACTTAAAAAAACTAAAAATAACAAACTAACACGAAAATTAAAACAAAAAGTAAAAGGAAATGAAAACGCAAACGCAAACGCAAACCGCGGGTTGCCTTCCGTAAGTGCTTCTTTTTGTGGAGTCGTGAGCTGGACTCCTTCCCACTCTACGTTGCATTGGCCATCCCCAAGATCTCATTCTCACATTCATTTTCCTCCTTTGGCATCCCTTCCTCATAGTGCTTGACTCGATGCTGATTTACTTTGAAGGTCGTTTCCTCATCTTTAATTAGCTCAATGGCTCCATGTGGGAATACTTCTTTCACTATAAAGGGCCCATACCACCTTATCTTTAATTTCCTAAGAAAAAGCTTCATTCGTGAATTGAAAAGTAAGACTTTTTGACCCGATTTTAAATATTTGTTCCCTCTTAGCCTATAATCATGCTACCTCTTTGTTTTGTCCTTATAAATCAGTGAGTTGGTGTATGATTCGTTTCTCATCTCATCCAAAGCCCTAAGTTGTATCAAACGATTAGAACACAATTCTGCTATCTTAAAGTTACAACTCCTCAAAGCCCAATAAGCCTTGTGTTAAATTTTGACCAGTAAATGACAAACTTTCCCCCAAAAACTAGCCTATAAGGCGTAGTACCAATGGGTGATTTGAAATTGGTCTGAAATGCCCACAATGCGCCATCGAGTTTTTCGGATCACTCTTTTCTATTGGTTCCAACCGATCTTTCTAAAATTCATTTTAAGGCCCGATTAGTGACTTCGATTTGCCCACTGTTTTGAGGGTAATAAGGTGTTGCAAACCTATGGTGTACACCGTGTTTTATAGCACATTTTCAAGTTGATCATTGCAAAAGTGGGTACCATGATCACTTATTAAAGCTCTTGGCATACCAAAACGAGAAAACAATCTTTTAAGAAATTTAATGACTACACGTGCGTCATTAGTGAGCAAAGCTTTCACTTCTGCACACTTCGACATGAAATCAACCACAACTAAAATATACTTGTTACCTCAAGATGCCGGAAACATACCCATGAATTCGATACCCCATATATTGAAGACTTCACAAACTTTAATGCTATTTTGAGGCATCTCATTGCGAGATGAAATATTTCCCGATCTTTGGCACGAATCGCACTACTTCACAAACGTAGTAGCATCCTTAGAAATTGATGGCCAATAGAATCATGCGTAAAAAACATTTTTGGTTGTGCATTGAGTCCCATGATGTCCTCCAGTTGGCCCACTATGACAATGTTTCAGAATGTCATTTGCCTCTCTTCCAAACACACATCGCCTTATGGTTCAATCAGGTCAACTTTTGAATAAGTACGACTCATCCTAGAAACAATATTTGATAATTGAGAAGAGCTTCTTCTTTTGTTGATGAGATAATCCCTTTGGATGTTATCTTCTTGCCAAGTAATTACTATGTATGCATACCAAGGTTCTTCACTTGCTATAACCATCAAGTATCCTTTAGGGAAGTTATCACTGATCTCGCCTTCTTTCAATTCTTCAAAATTTGGATTTTCCAAACGCAAGAGATGATGAGCAGCCACATTCTCTATACTCTTTTTGTCCCTGATCTCGATGTCAATTTCTTGTAATAAGAGCACCCATCGAATCAGCCTAGGCTTTGCATCCTGCTTACTGAACAAATACTTAAGAGCATAATGGTGGTAAAAACAATTGTCTTGGACAAAATTAAATAGGGACAAATACATAAGAGCATAATGGTGGTAAATTTTTTTTTCTTGGGTTGGGTTAAGTGTTTTGCTTGCATAATAAATTGGTTGAAAGTGTTTTTCAACCCTTTGTCCTAAAACCGCTCCAACAGCAAAATCACTCACGTCACACATGAGTTCAAAAGGGAGCTTCCAATTTGGGGACACAATTATGGGAGCGTTAGTCAATTTCTCTTTCAATGTTTCAAACGCTTCTACACAATCACTAGAAAAATTAAAGTTCATGTCTTTAAAAAGTAATAGGGTCAAAGGTCTCGTTATTTTTTAAAAATCTTTAATGAATCTGCGGTAAAATCCCGCGTGACCTAAAAAGCTTCGTACCCCTTTCACATTTATTGGGGTGGTAATTTTGTAATGGTGTCGATCTTTGCAGGATCAACCTCAATCCCCTCCTTATAAACTTTGCGACCTAGCACAATTCCCTCCTTGACCATAAAGTGGCACTTCTCCCAATTCAAAACCAAATTGGTATTTTCACACCTGGAAAGCATCAAATAAAGGTTGGTCAAACAATCATCAAAAGAGGAACCGAAGACTAGAAAATCATCCGTGAAAACTTCCATGAACTTTTCCACCAAATCGTGAAAAATGGCAGTCATGCATCTCTGAAATGGGGTTGGTGTGTTGCACAATCCAAATGACATTCTTCTATAAGCAAATGTTCCATTAGGACAGGTAAATGTTGCATTTTCTTGGTCTCATGGATCTATCGGAATCTAGAAATATCCCGAAAAGCCATCTAGAAAACAGTAATAAAGGTGACCAGATAAACACGCAAGCATTTGATCAATAAATGGAATAGGAAATTGGTCTTCGCAAGTGGCATCATTCCTCTTGCGATAATCAATACACACTCGCCAACTGGTTACCGTTCGAGTCGGGATGATTTCGTCTTTCTCATTCACCACCACACTCATTACTCCTTTCTTTGGCACCACATGAATTGGACTAACCCATGGACTTTTCGAAATGGAATATATGATTCTCGCGTCCATTAATTTCACTATTTCCTTTTTACCACCTCTTGCATATTAGGATTTAATCGTCTTTGAGGTTGCACTATTGGTTTGTCCCATTCTTCCAGATTAATCTTATATGAGCAATACTAGGGACTAATTCCTTTGATATCGGTGATATTCCAAGCAATAACGTTTTTTCATTTTTTCAAAACCCCCACCAAACTCTATTTGTCCTTTGGATTTAAATCAGTTGCTATGATAACAAGCTTTTGCTTGTTCTCTTCTAGAAATACATACTCCAGATGGTAGGGAAAGGTTTTCAATTCTATTTTCGAGCTCTATTCGGTCACCACGACATGGCCACTTTGCCACACCATGGTATTTTCCACCTTCACATCTAATCAAGAGTTTCCAGTTGGCCATGTCGTGGAAAATTTTCCACGTTGTGGCGTGTCTTCAGAACATTGTTGAACTTCTTCAAATTTGCTTTCCTCCATAAGTCTTTCCAGTTTTTCTAGGTCATGTTTAGCATCAAAGTCACTTTCTTTTAAAGTCATGAACCCCTCTGATTCGTTCTCTTTCCACCCTTCCAGTTCTTTTTCCAATAATGTATCGACCATGTCCACCAAGAAAACTGAGTCATCGCTTATCTTTGAATGCTTCATTGCCCTATCAACCCCAAAGGTAATGGTGTTTTCTCTTAAATGAAGAGTAAGCTTCGAATCTCTAATATCCACCAAGGCCCGTGCGGTGCTTAGGAAATGCCGTCCAAGAATGATCGAAACTTGGTTGTCTTCTTCCATATCTAAAACAAAAAAATTTGCAGGAAAACAAACTAGCCAACTTTAACTAATAAATCCTCATATATACCTATTGGAAAAGTCAACGTCTTGTTGGCAAGGTGAATTTCCATGCGTATTTGCCTCGGTTCTGAAAGATTCAATCTATTAAAGAAAGAGTAGGGCATAAGATTCACGCTAGCTCCCGAATCGGCAAGGACGTGACTTGTAGCTAACTTCCCGAATTGGAACGGAAGTGTCAAACTTCCCGGATCCCCCATATTCCGAGGAAGCTTTTTGAGCATGGAGGCTGAGCAATTTTCATTTAGCGCCACATTGGAAGCCTCTTCCATCTTCTTTCGATTCGTGAGCAAATCTTTCAAAAACGTTTCATTTTGGCATTTGAGCCAATTCTTCAATAAAATGAATGTTGATTTAAAGGGATTTAAGGTGCTCCAGGAACTTCTTATATTCTTCTTCTTGTTTATCCAACTTTGCTCAACTCGGGAATGGCAACTACGGTTGATAGGATTTTCCTGGAATCTCACGTTTCTTCTCAGCAATTGGCCATGTCGTGGCTGCTACTTAGTGGATGCACTTTGGTTTTCTTTTCCCGTTTTCTGCACTTCATTAGATTTATCAGTAGATAAAGGAACTAAGGGGTGATAATTTTATCGCTCCTGGTTATAAGGGCCTTGACATGAGCCTTCAGATTCTGTTTCGTGTTGCTCAGAAGAGATCCCAGTAATCGCTTGTTGAATTACCTTGAGAGTTGACCAATTTGTTACTAAATATTTCGGATTGATGCTTTCTGATTTCGAAGGGTGGCATCTGTGTCATCGTGTCTCTTTTCCGATGCAACTGTGAATCGGCTAAGCATAGCTTCAAAGTCATTCTTATTTTCGGGAGCTGGTTTCTCCTTTTGGTAAAACCCGCAACCTTGTTTCCTATAATTTTCCTCTTTGACCTTTTTATACTCGTCATAAGGTAGCCATTCCTTATTCAATTTCCTCCAATCCTCATCATATCGATCACTACTCGCATAGCACTCTTGAACTTTCCAAATTTCGTCATCATCAAGGTCACACTCCTTTGTCAAATGCGGTCCACCACAATTATCACACACCTTTCTCAAATGCGGATTGATCCATCTTAGTTATACTTCGGTCCATTGACTCTAACTTTTCCATTACCGCAACCATCTCTTCAAAACCTGAACTTCCCTCCTTATAGCCTCTTGTGTTGTCTTCTCGAGGGTTATGATACTCCCTCGAGTGATTGGAGAACTCTTCAATCAACTCCTTAATTGTTGTTGGAGCCTTCTTAGTTAACGGTCCTTGAGAATCAAGGAGTTGTCTAGTCGTCACGTTCACCCCATCATAAAAGATCGAGACCCCTTGTTTCACATTAAGGTCATGTTGTGGGCAATTTTTGAGTAACCCATTGTACCCCCACCCCTAAGCTTCATACAAAGATTCTTCACCTTGTTGTTCGAAATTAGCAATGTTTTTCTTCAACTTTGCAACTTTAGATGGTGGGCTGAATTGTTGTATAAATTCTTCATGAAGTTTTCCCAAGTTGTGAGTATGACACCAGTCAAATTTTGGTCAAAAATAAATTTATCAATAATCATAATTGGGATGAACCAAGTGGTAGAGTTTGTAACAAGGTTTCCAAAAACATAAAGAACACTGAAATCCGAGTTATAACGAAGAAGTTATGACCAATCGAAAATCCGCGGTAAAACCGGCAAAACACTGTTCAACGTAAAAAGCGAATTTTCGATAAAAGGATTTTTAGCCTTAACAATCTAAATGAAACTTGTAGAATGTGTTAAACCGAGAACGTTCATGAAAAGAACGTCAAAATCTGACTTCGTATGAGGAAGTTATGATTTTTCGAAGTTTCGGTTTAGTAGTAGACAGCCAAAAATTCGAAATATAAATCGATCGATATTTAGCCGACGCAACTTAAACGAGAATCGAAGGTCTCGTCAAAAGTAGCACAACGGTAAAAAGACAGACGAAAACGGACGTCGGATGAAGAAGTTATGAATTTTTAACGGATTCCCGTCCCGGTCTGTTTAAAATAATAAT
This sequence comes from Lactuca virosa, assembly GCF_052849685.1. Lineage (NCBI taxonomy): Eukaryota > Viridiplantae > Streptophyta > Magnoliopsida > Asterales > Asteraceae > Lactuca > Lactuca virosa. The sequence continues at coordinate 350,416,281 of NC_136430.1, forward strand.
ATTAAAAATAAAGTCAAAATCAGCCGACTAAGTCTAAACGAAAGTCGTAGAGTATGATTTTACCTACGCATGCATATAAAGAACGCCAAAAACGGAGCTCGTATGCAAAAGTTATGATTTTCGCAAGTTTTGGCACAAAAATAAAGAAAAATAGGAAAAAACCGGGCAATTTCGCATGCCACGTCACCCTCGCACGTGGCAGCTGCTGAGTGGAACGAAGCCATGCGTGGCACCTCCTGATTCGACCAACTCCGCGGTCCAATCCTACTCCGACAGCCTCGCATGAGACACACCGGACCTCACCCTCGCATGCTCCTCGGATGATCTCGGACCCTCGTGCCCTCCTCTGATTGGACCGAAGCCTGGTCCTATCCGAAGCTGCCAGCTGCGAGCTGATCATCCGAACCGAGGCCACCTGTCCGAACCGAAGCTCCAGCTTTCCACCTGTCCGAGACACGTGTCTCGTTCCCCTTGTTTCGGATCCGAGGCTTCGGACTATAAATAGCCCGCGAGACCCTCCAGATTTTTACACTTTTTCACCCCATTTTTGGTCCTTTTTCACTCCTTTCACTTCCATAACCTCACAAACAACCCCCCAAGGCCCCAGTATCATGTCTAAAGCCCGAAGCAAGCCCCGGAACCCCGGAATTCTCAATAAGTCATCCTCTCTCCTGTCGAAACTCTGCCCGGTTTGAGCCGGTTTCTCGTTAAATAAACTCTTTACGGGAAACGAAACGCTGCCCGAATCACCGCTTATCAAAGTGAGTTCATACCCCTATAATATACCTTTTTAAATGGTTTTAAATGCTTTTTAGGGGGGGAATACAAGTTTAACACAATAATAAATTGTGTTAATAACTGTATGTGATAATAATCACACAGAAAGTTTCCGTAATACTTTTAAGAATTACCAAATACTTCCAAAATAACGTAAAGCCATGTTAAATTCTTTGAAAAATGTTTTATAAACTATTTCAAATTATAAATGCCAAAATCATGTTTATATATGTATAAATATATAAATAAGACTTGAAGGGCTTAGGACTAATGAATTATATTATATCCTTTTCCTTGTTTGAATGTGGAATTAAGGTTGTGTTATTTGTCCGAAGGTCGTTTCCTTCTTAATTATATATATATTATACATATATGAGTCTAAAAGGTTACTCCTTTTAGTATCATTACCTTTGTATCAGGCTGAGCAAAGGTGATATTCCATGAGAATTCATGCTAATGAGATAGAACATATAAATTATAATAAGTATAATTTATGATTCAAAACTAAATATACAAGTACGATTCACGACTGTATACTTTCCAAGGAAATTACCAAAACACATTCAACTATACCAAGATATGTATAATACCTTTAATATACGAACAACATATTAAAGAAGTAAAGATACATCATACCTAGTTTGCATTAACAAAGGTACTATACAGAGTGCCAGGGTTAGCAAACATGTGGTAATGTCGAGTTTGCATTAGCAAAGGTACTATACAGAGTGCCCGAGTTAGCAAACACGAGGTAATAATACATCCTGTCGAGTTTGCATTAGCAAAGGTACTATACAGAGTACCCGAGTTAGCAAACACGAGGTAATAATACATTCTGCCAGGTTTGCATTAGCAAAGGTACTATACAGAGTACCCGAGTTAGCAAACGCGAGGTAATAATTCATAATTCAAGTATACTAGAATACACTGTTTTACAAGAAACCAGGGTTTTGATTCAAAACAAATCAAGGGTTTACAATTATCAAATACATGTTTGCAAAACTAAGAATATAATGTCAATCATTATTTCAGAATGATTGGATTTTCAAAACTAATATACATGTAACGTTTAATATGCTTTTTATGAGACTCTATATTCAGGTTGTTCAATTCATTTTAGACAACATAGGAAAGTCCTGACATTATAACCAGAATCTCCAGCCGGGGATCGAAACAAGTGTGTGTAGATCTATATCGGGATTGATAACCAAAATCACTAGTTTAAACGCCCACAAAGCGTTTGTTTCAGGCCATCCGTCATAGTATGGTTGTAATAACTACTCATTAAAAAGATATTAATAATACGTTAGTGTATAAACAAATAAACGAAAGTACACCTTCAAAGTACCAGTTTATAGAATACAAAATACAATGGTTTAATACAGTTTTCACTAACACCTGGTGGAGCCAGGCACACTCTCAGTTTCAAGTTTTCATAAAGGAATACAAATATAAAACGGTAATACAAAGAGAACGGTTTATGGGATTAAACCACTTATCCAATGGAACTTAGTCACTCAATCTCGGTAAACTAGTATAACATAAAAGACCTTTAGTGGTTAATTCTACAATTCCTTAGTTATTACATCATAGTTATACATAAGTAATGTTCGATTGACAGTGAAGTGTGTGACTTCCGCCTTATTTCCTGTTCCTTGTTTGGTTGTGGGCTTAGGGCAGATACACCCAATTGACTGTCCATTCGATATGGTGTTATGTATAATCAGTATAAACTAAGTAATTACAGAGGGAAACTATTGAGGTTATCAGTTAATCACCTCAGGAAATATAGGATTTCCTGGAGAAACCAGCGAACTTATTCAAAGAACTTAGGGTATACTTAACAGAACTAAAATACTTATGAACTCACCAGCTTAAATGCTGATCTACTCTTTCCAAATAACTTGTATTCTCAGGAATCCAGTAGACAGGTACACTCCAGAAGCGTTTGAGAAGACTACCTAGTACCGTACTGCGGCTCTTGTCTTCTATTGTACCTACTTTAGTGTTTGAATATGTAATGTTTAAACACTTATGTAAAACTTATACTTATTAATGCAATGGTTGTGTGTACTTTGATTACTATGTTACATGTGTTGTGATACTTACCTTAAGTCCTCCACCACCGAACGTTTCCGCCGTTCTGGTTTGGGGGTGCGACAGATTGGTATCAGAGCAGTGTTTATAGTGAACTCAGTATATTAGTCGTAAAAGATATACAACTATAAACCCATTGGGATAAAAACACTCTGACCAAGAGTTATACTTTAAAAATATATTAATATTTTATAAAAGTATAAGTACATGCAGAGTATATATACCGGAATGAGTATCACAAGAAGAACAAAACTAAAGTATTTAGATGTTGGAGATTGGAGTTAAACCTAGACAGTGACGTAATCATATCTGGGATCAATATAGTCTGATCAACTATATTCATCCGAGATATGACCAACATGTGTTTAGGGGAGTGATTGTAGTGTTGCAACTGGTCTAAAACTTACCTAAGCACCAGAAGAATTCTAGAACCAAAGACTAAAATACTATGGGAGTATTTTAGGATGCTATAACAAGGAAACTGAAAACTTGTTAAGTTCTTTTATCTAGAAGTCCAAGAATCAAAGTCATAACTAAAATAACATGGAGGTATGTTACATACCTTTGGGGAAATGTTAAAAGATCTTTTCTGATAGGTCTATAATTACTAAGTGGATACGTTAAGGTTATATATAGCCGAGATTTTATAGACTTAGAATATGTGATTTTCACTCTACGTCCTTTTCCTTGTTTGGATGTGGTTTTAGAGTAGGATTACTTATTCAAAGGTCTATTTGATCTGGATTATATATAATCGGTACACACCATGTGATTATAAAAGGACCAGAAAGAATCACCTTCGTAAATATTTTCTCATAGATTCTTTAGACATTCCCGTTCTCGTATAAACCCATTAGATAAACATAGTTACTCCAGCAATCAATAGAAGAATCAAGGAGGATCCAATAGAATTTCATTAAGAGAATCCCAAGAAGATACATAGGAGAAGTAAACGAACTATAGAAATCATTTAGTGCCCTTACCCTATTAAGGACACCAATGAGATATTCGCATGAACTTCTGAGATTCAAAATCTTCATTACGAAGTAATGGGGATCAGTGTTAGAATCGGAAGTAAGACAGCCCGGGAATTCAATATACCTACAGAGGAGAAGGACACCCTATAGATACCAGGAGAGAACAAATCATTACCACCCAGAATAGAACAAAGGAAAACCACGCATGATTCATGTGAAGTGTTCGAGCACCTTTTCATCTAAGTAGTAACTAGTAAATCGGTTCAACCTAGTGAGTTAGTGTTTTCATTACTCACATTAGGTTTGGAGCTTATCCTCTTTTCCTATCACGGCTAATAACAATAAATCAGATCACGAAATCTTAATTGATAGTGATTACTTCTCAAATTCATAAGTCTATGTTATGTAGACACTGTTATGAATTATTTTCGAATATTTTCGAAAATTGGGAAACGATATCCACCAAACGAAAGTAACTTAGTTCGGATGATACTCGATTCCTAACCATTCTAGAAACTTAATTCTGTTCCTTACCAGGACTGCATCATAGGGATGTAGGTCGAATCATTAAGAACAATATAACAAAATGAAAGATTAATACATAGATACAAATGGTTAGAATACATCTAGAGACACGATAGTCGCTCACGAACTCATTTTCTTATCATGTAACAGAATCATGCCTCCAAAAAAGTGTAACCAATCCACCAGCAAAACACCAATCCTTCAGATAGATACGGCTACGTTTCAAGCTGCGGTCACAGCAGCTGTAACAGCTGTCATGGCACACCTGAATGCTAACAATACAAATGTTAGTAGTAATGCTATCGGTAACCCCAATAGTGGTGATGGCCAAGTACAGCCACAAACACCTACCTGTAAGAACACCTCGAACCTTAAGCCTAATATCCTTAAATGAAAGTTTGAGAACAAGGAAGGGAGTTGTTCAACTCAAGAACCTAGCAGAGGGCAACGAACTGGGGCAGTCGATACCCCATCAGCCCTGTTATTCTAGCTCCAACCAAGCCGTACTTAGGAAACCTTCCACATTACAGCTAGTGCAACTACCATCATCATGGAGTTTGCCAAGAGCTGCATTGCAATAGATGCAACATGAAGGGGCATACCGCCCGCATCTGTAGAACTCCGGTTGAGTTCATCACTTCAACTACCGATGTTGGAACCATTCCCATATGTCACCTTTGTGGTGAAATAGGACATTACAAGAGGGACTGTCCAACAGAGAAGAACGATGGGGGAGCAGGAGGATTTTGATCCCAATACATGGTAAAGCATCAAAGAACCCTGCTATATTTTGGTACGCTTCCAAACCCCGATAATTATCTATAATTATGATTACTCTTCCGTTCAAATTAAATCATAAAACTTATATAAAAATTTGAACCCTAACAGGTAAGCTATGATGAATTAGTGTATACATAAGGGTCATTTATAATTAAGATTTGTAGACTTAGAGTGAGTAATCTCGCCTCATTTCCTGTTCCTTTTTTGGTTATGGATTTAGGGCAGGGTTGCTCAGTCAAAAGTCTTACCAATCTTAATTATACATGACTTGTATACACCAAGCGATTATAGAGAGACCTAGTAAGGATCGTTTCATGATGGTTCATAACTTCAAATTATTAGAACCCTCGTATTGGTAGTACCTGCCAATTTCGAATCAAAAAGGGGTTTGTAGTGATAATAACAGAATAAAACCAGAAGCGCAGAAAACTTAGGTACATAGGATATCACCCTAGTAATCATTCATCCCAGAACGACTTAATATCTATTTCGTCGAGAAAATTCTGACATCCTCATTCGACATGGTTTGGCCTGGTCCTTACCATATGAAAATTCTTATGCTGTATAAGAGAATTTTTTTTCCTAATCAGCCGTAAGATGAAATTCTTTCAATCCATAACACAAAACCCTTAGGTTGTCTCTCGGTTTAAAACTTCAGAAGTACCCATGCGAAGAGTACCACGCCATTCTAGCCTACTCGGTAGACAGGAAACTTCAAACGAAAAGCACCGAAGTAGTCTTAGAAGTCAGTAACTACCGAAGTACCTCAATAGATCTCATAGGAAAATCATTGAACCGCAGGTCAAGTTCAAAAATAGAGACTAAGAACTCATTAAGTTAATCTATCGCTGCTAAGTGTATACACGAGAGTGGTATATAAGTTAGACTTAACAAGATTAAGGATGTGTGATTCCGCCCTATCTCCTGTTCCTTGTTTGGTTGTGGACCTGGGGCAGAGTCACCCATCCGAACGTTTTGTGAAATCTAAATTATATACGACTTGTATACACAAGGTGATGATGGATAAGCCAAGTATGAGTCTGATCATGAACTTCGGAGCAAAAGCCAGCATCATGTATTCTACCAGGTAGAATTCAACATGAGACCACGATAGTGGGTCGAACTACTAAATGACTACGAATTTGAAATTCGTTATCATCTCGACAAAGCCAATATAGTAGCTAACACCATAAGTCGGAAGGAGTACCCAAGTCATAGTGCCAATCATGGACTATGATAACCCATTCAAATCTCTGCACACGGAGTAAGGAGGCTCAACAGGAAGCCTTGAAACCTGAAAATGTAGCAAGTAGAGAAGATAACTAGAACGTGTGGGTGTATGGTATGCCAATGTCTGTTATCTCCACTGAGATAATAGAATCATCTCCCAGTTCAAGCAGTCACTCAAAAATCTCTAGGAACCAGAGTAGTCATGATTCTATGGGATCGACTATGGTAAAGAATGGGATACCCATTTACAAATTAGTCGAGTCCTTTATCACACTAGCATTCAAGTTGCTCCATTCAGAACCTTCTGTGGTCACAAGTGCAGATCCTATCTACACTGGACTAAAGTAGGTAATACGCAACTAGCTAGAGATCCAATTTCCACACAGCACCCTCGCTGATCTGGAATTCATCCGAGAAACTACCAAAAACAAAATACGAATCAGGAAGCGCCATAAAGCTTCCAGAGTTAACCAGAGAAGCTACGGCTTCGATAAAAGAAAACCCTTGGAATTCCAGGATTGATGACCTTGTCATATGAAGGTCTCACTCAGGAAGGACAAGATGCGCTTGAGAAAGCGTGAAATACAAAACACAAAGTACATAAGACCATTGGAGGTTATTACCAGAATCGGTCTTGTACTTTTAAACTTAGACTACCACAAAAACTTAATAACATTCATCCCATCTTTCACATATCTAATCTAAAGAGGTGTCTATCCGATAAAACACTTGTTATTTCACTCGATGAAATCAAGTTAAATAAAAGTCTACACTCTGTAGAAGAACCAATAAAAACCATGGATAGGGAAATCTAAAGAACCACGCTAAGTCTCATCCCGTTAGTGAATGTTTGCTGGATTACAAACCATGGACCTGAATTCACTTGGGATAGGAAAGATTAGACCGAGTCCATGAGTATCACTTTAGACTTAATTTCGGGACGAAATTCCCTCTAACGGGGGGATAATGTGACAGCAGTCAAATTTTGGTCAAAAATAAATTGATCAATAATCGTAATTGGGATGAACCAAGTGATAGAGTTTTTAACAAGGTTTCCAAAAACATAAAGAACACTGAAATCCGAGTTATAACGAAGAAGTTATGACCAATCGAAAATCCGCGGTAAAACCGGCAAAACACTGTTCAGCGTAAAAAACGAATTTTCGATAAAAGGGATTTTAGCCTTAACAATCTAAATGAAACTTGTAGAATATGTTAAACCGAGAACGTTCATGAAAAGAACGTCAAAATCTGACTTCGTATGAGGAAGTTATGATTTTTCGAAGTTTCGGTTTAGCAGTAGACAACCAAAAATTCGAAATATAAATCGATCAATATTTAGCCGATGCAACTTAAACGAGAATCGAAGGTCTCGTCAAAAGTAGCACAACGGTAAAAAGACAGACGAAAACGGACGTCGGATGAAGAAGTTATGAATTTTTAACGGATTCCCGTCCCGGTCTGTTTAAAATAATAATATTAAAAATAAATTCAAAATCAGCCGACGAAGTCTAAACGAAAGTCGTAGAGTATGATTTTACCTACGCATGCATATAAAGAAAACCAAAAACGGAGCTCGTATGCGAAAGTTATGATTTTCGCAAGTTTTGGCACAAAAATAAAGAAAAATAGGAAAAAACCGGGCAATTTCGTATGCCACATCACCCTCGCACGTGGACGCTGCTGAGTGGATCGAAGCCATGCGTGGCACCTCTTGATTCGACCAACTCCGCGGTCCAATCCTACTCCGACAGCCTCGCATGAGACACACCGGCCCTCACCCTCGCATGCTCCTCGGATGATCTCGGACCCTTGTGCCGTCCTCTGATTGGACCGAAGCCTGGTCCTATCCGAAGCTGCCAGCTGCGAGCCGACCATCCGAACCGAGGCCACCTGTCCAAACCGAAGCTCCAGCTTGCCACCTGTCCGAGGCACGTGTCTCGTTCCCCTTGCTTCGGATCCGAGGCTTCGGACTATAAATAGCCCGCGAGACCCTCCAGATTTTTACACTTTTTCACCCCATTTTTGGTCCTTTTTCACTCCTTTCACTTCCATAACCTCACAAACAACCCCCCAAGGCCCCGGTATCGTGTCTAAAGCCCGAAGCAAGCCCCGGAACCCCGAAATTCTCGAGAAGTCATCCTCTCTCCTGTCGAAACTCTGCCCGGTTTGAGCCGGTTTCTCGTTAAATAAACTCTTTACGGGAAACGAAACGCTACCCGACTCACCGCTTATCAAAGTGAGTTCATACCCCGATAATATACCTTTTTAAATGGTTTTAAATGCTTTTTTTTGGGGGGGGGGGAATACAAGTTTAACACAATAATAAATTGTGTTAATAACTGTGTGTGATAATAATCACATAGAAAGTTTCCGTAATGCTTTTAAGAATTACCAAATACTTCCAAAATAACGTAAAGCCATGTTAAATTCTTTGAAAAATGTTTTATAAACTATTTCAAATTATAAATGCCAAAATCATGTTTATATATGTATAAATATATAAATAAGACTTGAAGGGCTTAGGACTAATGAATTATCTTATATCCTTTTCCTTGTTTGAATGTGGAATTAAGGTTGTGTTATTTGTCCGAAGGTCGTTTCCTTCTTAATTATATATATATATATATATATATATATATATATATATATATATATATATATATATATATATATATATATATATATATATATATATATATATATATATATATATATATATTATACATATATGAGTCTAAAAGGTTACTCCTTTTAGTATCATTACCTTTATATCAGGCTGAGCAAAGGTGATCTTCCATGAGAATTCATGCTAATCAGATAGAACATATAATTTATAATAGGTATAATTTATGATTCAAAACTAAATATACAAGTACGATTCACGACTGTATACTTTCCAAGGAAATTACCAAAATACATTCAACTATACCAAGATATGTATAATACCTTTAATATACGAACAACATATTAAAGAAGTAAAGATACATCATACCTAGTTTGCATTAACAAAGGTACTATACAGAGTACCAGGGTTAGCAAACACGTGGTAATGTCAGGTTTGCATTAGCCAAGGTACTATACAGAGTGCCCGAGTTAGCAAACACGAGGTAATAATACATCCTGTCGAGTTTGCATTAGCAAAGGTACTATACAGAGTACCCGAGTTAGCAAACACGAGGTAATAATACAATCTGCCGGGTTTGCATTAGCAAAGGTACTATACAGAGTACCCGAGTTAGCAAACGTGAGGTAATAATTCATAATTCAAGTATACTAGAATACACTGTTTTACAAGAAACGAGGGTTTTGATTCAAAACAAATCAAGGGTTTACACTTATCAAATACATGTTTTCAAAACTAAGAATATACTGTCAATCATTATTTCAGAATGATTGGGTTTTCAAAACTAATATACATGTAACGTTTAATATGCTTTTTATGAGACTCTATATTCAGGTTGTTTAATTCATTTTAGACAACATAGGAAAGTCTTGACATTATAACCAGAATCTCCAGCCGGGGATCGAAACGAGTGTGTGTAGATCTATATCGGGATTGACAACCCCGCACTCAGGCTGCTAGCTACAGTCCGGCATACACGCCGATGAGTGACAATTGTTATCACCAGTTTAAACGCCCACAAAGCGTTTGTTTAAGGCCATCCGTCATAGTATGGTTATAATAACTACTCATTAAAAAGATATTAATAATACGTTAGTGTATAAACAAATAAATGAAAGTACACCTTCAAAGTACCAGTTTATAGAATACAAAATACAATGGTTTAATACAGTTTTCATTAACACCTGGTGGAGCTAGGCACACTCTCAGTTTCAAGTTTTCATAAAGGAATACAAATATAAAACAGTAATACAAAGAGAATGGTTTATGGGATTAAACCAATTATCCAATGGAACTTAGTCACTCAATCTCGGTAAACTAGTATAACATAAAAGACCTTTAGTGGTTAATTATATAATTCCTTAGTTATTACATCATAGTTATACATAAGTAATGTTCGATTGACAGTGAAGTGTGTGACTTCCGCCTTATTTCCTGTTCCTTGTTTGGTTGTGGGCTTAGGGCAGATACACCCAATTGACTGTCCATTCGATATGGTGTTATGTATAATCAATATAAACTAAGTAATTACAGAGGGAAACTATTGAGGTTATCAGTTAATTACCTCAGGAAATATAGGATTTCCTGGAGAAACCAGCGAACTTATTCAAAGAACTTAGGGTATACTTAACAGAACTAAAATACTTATGAACTCACCAGCTTAAATGCTGATCTACTCTTCCCAAATAACTTGTATTCTCAGGAATCCAGTAGATAGGTACACTCCAGAAGCGTTTGAGAAGACTACCTAGTACCGTACTGCGGCTCTTGTCTTTTACTGTACCTACTTTAGTGTTTGAATATGTAATGTTTAAACACTTATGTAAAACTTATACTTATTAATGCAATGGTTGTTTGTACTTTGATTACTATGTTACATGTGTTGTGATACTTACCTTAAGTCCTCCGCCCCTGAACGTTTCCGCCGTTCTGGTTTGGGGGTGCGACAGTGAGGCCTCCAGTTGGAAGTACTTTGACCCAATCCTTTTACACCCCTCTAAAAGTAACTGGAAGCATCGAAAACAACACCGTTTCTCGTGGAACATTAGGAACGTTGAAGTAGTTGCCTATGTCGTTCACCTCATCAAGACTCTTGTAGACATCTTCATGATCTTTCCCATAGAACGAGATATGCTTCAATATAGAAAGTATGTGCCCCTTTAGCTCAAATTTGGTGGTGTTCGGAATTTCGGCTTGCACAAGACTCAACCCGTTATCTCGCTTCCTCTTCTTGTACTCTTCCATGGTGATGTTCGCACTGTCAGCCATCTTGTCTTAACTTTGTTCTTTGGTTGGTGTTACTTCTTATTTTGATCCGTATTTTTCTTTTCTTCTTTCCTTGTTGATTTTTCGAAGAATGGACTCAGGATCTTCAACATCAGGTACTATAGAGGATGAAGATGCTCGGGTCATAAACTAATTGCAACAAAATAGAAAACAAACGTGTAAAAAGAACAAAAACAATTAAAACAAAAACTATCAAGATGTCCGCCATAGCGTGGCAATAGATTGCCACGTCATGGTAACGTAATGAATACAAAACTGAAAATAGGAAAAATTAACAGAAAAACTCAAACTTTATATGAAATAAATCTCACACAAAGGATTGAAAACAAGTAGCAGGAAAAAATTAACTAAAGTTAAATCGTTCCCCAACAATGGTTCCAAAAAACTTGATGTGTATTTTTTAAGTACTAGTTATAAACCAACTAATCTAGACTAACCAACACAAATAGGTAGTGTACCTACTCGATTATTAGCATAGTTCAAGAAAGTCGGGTATCAAATTCATGGAACGGAAATAACAACTAAAAATTATCTACTAAAGTTATCTAAGTAAACAATCAAATAAATGGGGGGTTTTTTCTAGTTTTGCAAGTATAGAAACTTAAAACAATTAACAAGCAAATACTTTTAGACTAATGAAGAAACAAGAAAAAAAATTTAATTTAAGATATTAAAGCGGCTTTCGTTTAGATGCGATTCACTTGCTCCTATGGTTGATTTAGTGGAAAGTGCAATGGATTATATAGTGTTTGTTTACCGATTCCTAGATTTATTAGAATTATGATCAAAAGACTAATCCTTTAGTTTAAAAAACTTATTCATTCAATGATCACGTGAAAAAATTAATGAGAAAACTAGTGTGAAGTTCGTATTATGGAAGACTTGTAGTTTGATTAATGTAAATTGTTTATAAACATCAACACAATATATGATTGTTCTTCATATATTAACTTTCATATCAATTTACCAAATTTTCTAACTAACCCTAGGTTTTTCGTCAAAATCATAAGATTCAAGCCAACCAAGAAAATATAGTTCATCAAATCTCAATTAAACTCAACAATAAATAGAAAAAAAATGTTATCATTAATATAAAAGGGTCTTTTAACAAGCAACTATAATGAATAAGCAATAAACTATAATCCAAATCCACTCAATCAACACATAGTATGAAAGAGCATCTATTTTAAATGGAAGTTAGGGTATTTAGCCCCTAACTACTTCAAACAAACACATAAAAATGAAAATCACTTTGACCAATATGATTAAATCAAAGCAATAGAGTAATTAAGAGTAAAGTTGACTTTAGATCTCTTAAAAATCAAGTCTTCAATCGATTTCTGCATTCCAGAACCTCCAAGGATTGTTTCTAGCCTCCAAAAGTTGTTAAAAACTTCTAGCATAAATTTAGGGCTGAGAGCGAAAACGTCAAATATATAGTTGCCAAAAATTCATGCCCACGATGTGGAAAATAGGCTCCACGGCGTAGCAACTGCTTAAAACGCGTGTACATCAAGTCAAAATCAGATCATGAAAAATCAATACCCTACGGCGTGGCAAAGGGTCCCATGTCGTGGCCCTCAGATTCTTTGATGACTTTTTACTTTGATTGACTTGGCCCAAAATTCCAGCTTCCACCTATGCAATTGCTTTCTTTTCATCCCGAGCATGTATTTGCTGCTACAAAACGGAATTTAAATAAAGTAAGTACCTTTTGTCCTATAATGAGCATAAATGTAGCAAAAAGTATTAAAAAATGCATAAATTATATGATAAAATATGCACATATCATTCTTGAACCAAGGCATCACCTCGTTCAACAAAATAGGTCCATCAAAAATCTGCCAACCTTTAACAAACACGGATTACTCCAAACAAACCAGAATCCCAATCGCAAAATCAAGCCTCTTAGCTAAAAGCTTGCCACTAATTTTATATTGGCACCCAATCAAACTAATAAATCTAAAATCCTTAAAAGATTTAGGATCTATGAATTTAGGAATCTACATGAAAAAAGAAGCATTACATCCCTTGGAGATGTTAGGATATCCACGAAAAAAGTCACATAACAAACCACATCATCCTTCACCAACTCCCAATATTTATCCAAGAACCCAAAGGAAAAACCATCTAGCCCTGGAGTTGTTTCAGAACCATAATCCCACACTACACTTTTGATCTCCTGATCCTAGAGGAAATCTATATGAGAATCACAGAGAGTAGAAAAATAATTTGGGCTTGTATACGGCTTAAGTCCTTGCTGCCTAGAGAAAAGCAAATGATATATGGACCGAAACTCATGTTTAACCCAAGTTGGATTAACTACCCACGCCCCATCAATCATGACACCATGGATGGCGAGTTGCCTACGTTTGCGATTGATCATTATGTGGAAACATCCAAAATTCTCATCGCCCTTTATACAACATGTACCTTGGCTTTCTGAGCTAAATCCAAGTGAGAAGAATGCTCCAAATCTCTAAGCTCCCTAATATCCAAAATTCTCGTCTCACGAGTCTCAGTAGAACCGTCATATTACATAAGTTAAGAATCCAACGAAGTAATAAGATCATGTAAACACCCATGTCTCGCGTCTACCTATGACTGAGACCGATTGTGCCAATCCTTAAGAATATGGTTAAGAAGCTGTAATTTCTTCTTAAACATAACCCAATGATTATGCAACCCCCAAAATAAGAGTAGCCCAAGAATCATGAACCACATCATCAAACCCATCAATATCGAATCAGGAATGAAACAACCAAGATGGATAAGGACTATAGTCAACGATGTGCTCTAAAAGAAGGATAAGATGATGATCATGAGTTTTCTTCTCCAACACCATTCCAAAAAGATGACGAAAGGGCTCACATAAACCATCACTCACGAGGAATCTATTTTTACTAAACTTTGATCCTTCTCTGTCACACCAAAATAAGAGTAGCCCAAGAATCATGAACCACATCATCAAACCCATCAATATCGAATCAGGAATGAAACAACCAAGATGGATAAGGACTATAGTCAACGATGTGCTCTAAAAGAAGGATAAGATGATGATCATGAGTTTTCTTCTCCAACACCATTCCAAAAAGATGACGAAAGGGCTCACATAAACCATCACTCACGAGGAATCTATTTTTACTAAACTTTGATCCTTCTCTGTCACACCAATTAAATATATGACCTCCCAAAGGAATATCCACAAACTACAACCCATCTATAAATTGGTTAAAAACTAAAGTGGGACCCAAAGCAATTTGAGTTCCCAACCTCTCGGATTCATCGTGAACTTAATTGAAATCCCCCATCAAAATACACTCTCCTTGAAAGGAAGATATATAACCCATCAAATCCTCCCACGGCTACCTCTTCCTGTCTGAACACTGCGGAGCGTACACCGTAACAAACACCACTAGTAGAAGAAGTTTGGCTAAGATATCAATTAATCATACATCAGTTCATATCATAAAAGCTTGCACCACAAATCTTTTTATTGCAGTTCTTCATTAAGCACAACAATTGTTGTACTACAATAATTCTTATGCCAAAGGAGCAGTTTATAGAGAACATTTTTAATGACGATAGGGGTTTCACTACAAGAAAAACACGATTTTGCTAGGGAATGATTCCATTGTGAAAAGCTGAAATTCCGTTGCAAAGGACGAATAGTGACGGAATTTGCGACGACCAAGTTCCGTCCCAAAAAACTCCGTAGCGAGCGTTCAATAGGGAAACAATCATTTCGTCGCAATTGTGACAACGGAATGAAATTCGTGGTAGATGGTATTTCGTCGTGTATTCCCTAGTAGGATTCCATCACAAATTACGTGGTAGTTATTCCATCACAAATTCCGTTGTAGTTAATCCATAGCAAAATCCATTGCGATGATTCCCTAGCAAATTCTGTGGTGGTGAATCCCTAGTAAATTTCGTGGTGGTCATTCCCTAGTAAATTCCATGGTGATGATTCCCTAGCAAATTCCGTAGTGATAAATCCCTAGCAAATTCTATGGTGGTGATTCCCTAGCAAATTCTGTGGTGATGAATCCCTAGTAAATTCCATGGTCGTGGATCCCTAGCAAATTTGGTGGTGATGAATCCCTAGCAACTTCCGTTTGATGACTTCCTAGCAAATTCCGTGGTCATGAATCCCTAGCAATTTTCATGGTGTATATTATATATCTGATTCCATATCAAAGATTCTATATGGACGGATGGATAATTGATTTATAAATTAGTTCCAAATTATTTTGTAGTAATATATGAAAAACAAAAATAACAAAAAAATCAAATAACATTATATCATAAAATAATACAATAATTATTTATTACATGGAAAATGGAAAGTTGCTAATCTAAAATAAATACTTTGCAATAAACATATATCAACAGTTTATGACCTACTACTGTTGTTTTGTATAGACATTAATAAGATCCATTGCCGTTTAAAGTTGTTTTTCAAGTTGCCCGACTCTTGCGTTGTTTTGTTCTTCTTGGGAACTTCATTATTTCTTTAAGATCTTTGTTTTTCTCTTTTTGTTTAGCAACAAGGTCCCTCATTTCTTATATTTCATCATTTTTTTCCAGAATGTAAGATACATCCGTTTTACCGTTCTTATTGGGAACCGCCTTTGCAAAAGAGCCTAATCCATAAAGTCTTCTTTTTTTGTCATGACCACCAACAAAATCATAAAATAGATTGTCCTCCTCAAATTCAGCACCTTCAGCTTCCAACTCTTCCTGTTTTTCTGTATAGGCCGCATACAAAATAAAAATAATATAAGTTAAAAGATATCAAAGTTATGAATGATATTATGGACTAGCTACAATATAAAAGTTTAATCGCACTAATATGAATATTTCATGAATTTGTCTATCTTTTTCATTTGTGAAAGTGAATCCATCGTGATTCTTCGTGTGTGTATACAGGAACAATTCACTATAGGGTGGATCACGTGCTAATTTCCTCTTCTGCATAAATACCATAAAATTTCAAATATACATATAAAAATATATAAATATTGATGTACCATTAAAAAAATTACCAAATCAGAAGCTATCTTCAAATGACTTGTGGATCCATCGTTATGTGTAGGTTGTGTTACTCCATCAGCCACACCGTTACGCCTATATTTCTTGTTCTGCTTGGATTTTAGCTTGTATTCATCTGTATTTCATTTTAATTGTCAGGAGTTGCAGACTTCATGTGGAATATGAGCTGGTTTAAAGCCATGTTGGTTTGTTTGTGGACTCCGCATGTTGTAGAGATATTGTTCATAACTTTGTGCCGCTTTCCTTGCCCAAGCTTGCCTCACCAGCGAGTCTATTGTTTCATCCCAACAACATTTTTTCTACACATTAACAATATAAACATAAGTTTAAATGTAAATGTTTACCAAACAACAATTTATCACATATAGTTAACTACATGGAACTCCTCCCAATATAATTCGCGCATTTCTTTGGTTACTTTTCCTAAGTGTACCCTTGTGGAGCTACTCTTTGTAAAAAGGACCAACTAATAAAGTGTGCACAAGGGCCTAGTGGCATGAGCCTGCAAATAATCATGTGATCAATTTAGTTTTGAATTGATATGTACGTGTAGACCAAAATATTATACATAGAAAAAGTTGTAAGATATTATTGGTAACTCACGTTTTTTCCACACATGAATAGTTAAACGTCCATCTGGTCCACAATCTTCAGATGAATTGTTTTCACCTTCTACATTGTCCACAACAGATCCATTCATGGTTGGTTGTGTTGATGATGGGTTAGATTCTGGGATAAGAGTTGTTGATGGGGTATATTCTGGGGTAGGTGTTGGGATAGACGTATATGTTGAGGATGTGGTAGTTCTTTTACTTTAGGAGGATGTGGTAGTTATTGTAGTTGTGGAGGATGGCAGTGTAGATGCAGGTTTTGAGGTTGTGGTAGTAGATATAGGTGTTGATGATGTGGTAGTGGATGTCGGTGTTGAGGATGTTTAGATGATGTAGGTGCTGAAGTTTTGGTTATTGATGTAGGTGTTGACGATTGTATTATTCCAGTTTCTGAACTTTTGGATGTATTTGCTGAGGATGGTGTGGATGTTGTAAGTGATGTCGAGGAAGTGGTAGTCATGGTTGGTGTTAATGTTTTAGGTTTAGGGGTTTTGGTGCTAGATGTTATAGGTGAATTGGATGTGGTTGTTGGTATTGGGAAGTCGATTTCTTCATCTTGTAATTGTCTGCTTATGAATTTTGCAGTTAAAGTCCTGTTGCGGTTCAAAACCTGTGGTGCAATGAATTTAGTTGGCTTCACACCTGATGCTCCTTTTGGTTTCAAGTTCGACATCTTTCTTGCTTAAAAATAAACAAAAAACTATATTCAATACCAATGTATTAAAGATGATAAACTACAGATGAGCAGAGAGAACAATATTCAAACAATAAAAATAAATTATAGATGAAGGCATTACTACGCATGCAAACTATTGAATACAATCAAAACCATTTTAGTTGTAATTTAAGATGATAATATACATGAAGATGATTAGAGAACATGAAACGATGATCACGACAATAGTAAATTGAATAAAAATAAATTTTAGATGAGTGACAACCTATATCGCCAAAGTCAATGGACAAACGTAATGAAAAAAGATTTCGATCAATTAGCCGCTGGAGATGATTACAGAAAATGTATACCCTATTTCTAATCAATAAACTTACCCTAATATGCAGCCTAAACATGTGTAGGTTGGAGGGAAAGGAATTGAGAAATATTTTGAAGTTCTGCTAATGAAAAATTCGAACTGTGCCAATTAGCGCTAAATATTTAGTAATTCAAATTTATTAAAGTAGTTCCAGATTTATAGAAAGGGTATATACATATAATGTCAAGAAAGAACATAGACTAACGAGGTGTTCATAGCATAATTTTAATTTAAAATTATAAATGAGAATTAAACAATAATAAACTATACATCTTTATGCTGTTATGTTTAAACCAAAATTTATATATAAAAGACGTACGGGTCATTGGTCAACATGGTAGTTGCTTATAGTGTCATGGTAACACCCATGGATGACATATGGCTCATTGGTCAACATAGTAGTTGCTTATAGTGTCATGGTAACACCCATGGATGACATACGAGTCATTGGTCAACATGGTAGTTGCTTATAGCGTCATGGTAACACCCATGGATGACATACGAGTCATTGGTCAAGTTGATTATTGCTTATAGTGTCATGGTTTACCCATGAATTACATATGGGTCATTGGTCAATATGGTAGTTGCTTATAGTGTCATGGTAACACCCATGGATGACATATGTGATGGGTTTTGAGCATTCTAACACTCATATGGTGTACATGCAACCCTAGATGCTTTGGATCTATGTTTTCTCTATTATACATGCATACATTCAATATTCCAAAGCATCATCCTAACTAGCATACAATGGAGTATAAACAACATGAAATACAAGTTAGGTGACATACCTTTCAGTGTAGTTGAAACCTTGCACCTTTAAGAACTTAGTGCCCTAAGTGTTGTACCTCAAATGGAATCACACAACACCACCAACAAATGGAGGAACTTGAGAAGATGTCACTTGCACTCATAAAATCGGCTTGCCTTCTTGTGTTTCCACTAGTACTAATTTCATGAGCTAAAGGGGTTCTTATATAGTGTGGCTTGATTAGGGTTACACCATGCAAACCCTAATGTGCATGACTTTCCATATTCCTCATGCTCCATGGGTTTAAACCTCCATGGGTCACCACATGGGTTTAACCCAACATGAGGAACTATGGATCACAAGCCCACATTATAAGAATGAATGATTTACATAATCAATCCCCATATATTTAATTAGTCTCTTTTGATCACAATATTAATTTCAAACTAATTCTTGACAAATACTAATTAAATAATATGATTTCATATTAATATATTAGAACTTATAATATATTAATAAACCATATATAACCTCTTCTCAATTATCCATCCTTCAGATTGTTCCAGTGCCATGCAACCCAAATGGACCATGCTACTCTCGGGTCAAGTACATACCAATTATAGTTATGGACTTAGACACTAAACCAACAGTCTCCCACTTGGATAAGTCTAATAACTGTCATTGCAAGCATGACTCCAACCCGACTAGCAATCGTAGCTCTTAAAAGCCACTGTCGAACTCTGACCTAGTCAATGACGCGTCCATTAGATAAGGGATCATATATTTCTCCATTCTAGATATCATATGGACTGAGACATGGATTATAATCATTCTCTCTGTCCATCTGTTGTTTCCCGATTTCCGATTTATGACGACCGACTAATTGAACAAATCAAATTAGTCCAGGCCTGTTGTCATCAATAAATCATCAAGGGGCCCATATATATCGCTTTTATCATCATGGGGTAAAAGGAACGGATAAACTTTGACCCAAATGCTCGCTTGTACTTACTCATCAAATTACACACACCATTATGTTTTATAACATCCAAGTTGCTGGTGCGTTTACATATGTCAATGTGCAACCGAATCGCAACTACAACTCACATGTCTCCGTTTCAAGAATATAAGATATTATCGTCTCACAATCACTCGTGATAAAATCCATGAAGTGATTCAGATGAGCGTGGGTTGAATCCAATACTCGAATCTTATTCCATGAGTACTTATGAACACTGCAACCACCTTGTCCTATACAAACTACAGACCCATTCATGCCAGTCTTGCCTCAATACCTACTTCCAAAGTATGATGGACTGTGGATGGTTTGAATAACCTAGTTATTCGGGAACTCAAAACATGCAAAGTGAAACACAAGAATAATACTAATCCTATATGTCCCCAAAACTTTTGAGCCATATTGATTACTCATCATTCATTGTATAATGTTTCGAATAATCAACTTAATACTTGAATTAAAACCATAGTTATGCCACGCTCCAAGCATTCACACTATGTTTGTATATGGTCCTTACTTTGTGAAATAGATCAATTGAAAAACATTTCAATGATGCTCATTTCAAAATTCCAAATCCTTATTGCAAGTGTAAGAATTCCAAATTCTTGTCACTGCTAGAAAGTGTTAGATTCTAAACTATCATGCAATGATTCTTTTGTAATGTCTAGGTGCCAAAAGTCACAGAGACTTGACCAATGATATTATAAAATATTCCTTTGGAGATTGTTACAAGACAATTCCATGGAAATGAAGTCTCAAATTCAATGTACATTCCTTCGAACATCCTTCTTGCAAAAAAGTTTCTAACTTTTTCGTCTATTCTTCAACTCCCAATATGGAAACATTCCATATTTGCCATACGACAACTCATTATTAATAGACTCATGTCTATTCATAATAATGTCAATATGGTTCATCCTTTACTATACTTCCAACTGTCCTTAAGCGACCAATCTTTGGTGAACCTTAGATTGTCCTTAACAGTTGTTTAACCACTTTAGTCATATCTGGTTCTATTCCTTTTTCCCTCTAAACGCCCTAGGCATTCGGAAAATTAGAACACAAGGATATTATAGCATATGAATCGATCCTATACCCGAAGCATATGGGAGACAATTCATAATGTCTAACATAAAGACATGATGCTTAATCAGTCTTTTGCTATAATATTTCTATTTGCCATGTTCTCATAATTTTGATTATGAAGAGGGATGTCGTAATCATAATCACATTTGAGAACGCAATTAACATTTCCATATATAGTATTTCCTTATGTTGAACCATTCTAACATAACATTCATATATATTTGACTAAATTTAAATTAAAATCTCAATCTAAGCTTCTAGAATTGAAATGAAGTATAAATTCCTCTCCTTTAATTATAGCAAAACAACTTTTCAAACCCTGCAACTTTGCGAATTGAAACCTTTGTTTTCTATAATTAACATTGCTAACTTGCAACACTTACCATAATAATTATGATCCCACTAGCATAAAAATTATTATTAGCATAACACTTATGCTCCCACTAGCTTTGACATATATTTAGAAATCAGCTGGACTTCCAGAAATCAATACATATTGACTTTCTTACTAAAGTTCAGATTTCTGATACGAGATGCTTTGATAAGACTTTATCTAAGCTTCTCAAACTCATACACCTTTCTTTAGATAGCTCACATGTGTGTCTTAACAATTTTAGAACTTACAGCAATAAGTCTTAAATGTTTAGACTTTTTTCCATTTCTCACAATTCGAACTATGAAGAGGGATGTCATAATCATAATCGAATTTGAGAATGCAAATAACACAATTGCTATCTCCTTAAAATCTACTTAGTGAAAGCGTTTCCTCACAATCATTTTCATGAATTGGAGAGAAACCTTATGACACTTAGATTTTTATGGTGTATGTCTTCCTATCCATGTGAATTTGTCATGACCATAATCACAAGACATGGTTAGTGATAAATCCAAACTCATATGGACTGAACTTGTTCAATCTTAATTTCTTGCCACCTTGCAGCACAAGGGCCTACAATTGCTTCCAGTTTGTTATGCAACCAATTGAGAACTCTCAGATGTCACATGCATAGTCAACTTTAACTGGAATGGGCACATAAACAAGTATATGTCAACACGATAGGTCACAAACCTCAAGTCGTGTGCTACTGTTTAACAATAGGTTTATTCTTGATTAGTTCTTGAAACTTGTCAAAATCTTTAAGACTCCCACTGACCTCTTGACATATACAATTCACTTTGTCAAGGAACATTACTTGACAAACAAATATTCAAGAGTTAGTGCGGATTCTCATCAAGACAAACACTTCACACAATTGGCCTTAGTTGGTCTATGTTTTATCCAAAACATCACAACTTACCAATTTCAAGTGTACAAGAGTAGAAAACTTTTACTCTACATTTGATAAGTGTGTTAAACCTTTCTTAAGATCATGTCACTTAGAGTTACAATCTTGGAGTATTACTCTAAGACTTGTTTTGGGAACGAAGTATGGCTCATCTTCTTGATTTAAACTATTTCAACAATTCACGATTCCTCTCTTAGCCATACATATGCACTAAGATGTCTTTAGAGGATCAAATATGATATGGTTTTTTCCATAAACTTTAAGATGATCATAAAACACGATACTAAAGTACTCTCCCATATTTTCAGATTGGAGAAACTTTTATCTTTCTGCCTAATTTGATTCTTCTCATTCGTTCTGCCATACATTGAACCTTTTCCAATGTTTCAGAATTCTACTTGAACTTGTAAGCATAACCATATTTACTAAACTTTAGTAAATCATGACAAATAGTCTTATTGATCTTTGTGGTGGATCTTGACCAGCGCCCACCCAGTGTACCCGATTCCCTAGTCCTTCACTTGACTCACATATACATGTGAACAAGGAATTAGTCTTAATTCACCAAAGATGAAAATTCTCATTCATCATACAATACAACTTGCATGATTCCAAGTTTATGTCCAAATGAAACTTGGGTGATGAGAATCTTTCCTTATTTGGAAAATACTCGACACTACCACAAACGAAAGAATCAAATTCATATTGCTAACATAGAAACATACAAACATCAATTTTCACAAATGCCATTGCAAGGAGATATAATAAAAATAAAAACAAAATTTTATTTATTTATAAAATGCGGAAAAAACTTTTTCTTACAATGCAATTACAAATGAAAACTATGTTATTACATATTTCCTAGCAATCTATCATAACTCCTAAGCAGCAGCTCAAAAATCCGATCTTCGAAGCATGGGATTGAAATCCATCTTCGCGATCAGATTTAGCATACTCTTCCTTTAAGCTTCCTTCCCTTTGCATGATCCTACAAAACATAAAAATGCAACCTTGTCACATCATGTATTAAGAATCAACAATTAGGAACTTAATAGAGTTAGACAGTAGACTTACCTGAAGCAGAGTCAAACTTTTCGATTCTACCTTTTCTTAGATCTTTCAGGTGGTCAGAGCAACTTCGCAACCAATGCCCATTCTCTTGGAAATAGAAACATATAGACTCTTTGGGAATGGTACACAGGACAATCTCAGACTTAGCCTTTCTCTTTCCCTTGGAAAGAGAAATCTTTTCTGGACTTCCAATGTTTCCATTGTCAATGTCCATGGAAGTTTGGGGAGTAGATCTTCCAATCAAATTTGCTTTTCCAATGCGCCAAATCATTGCTGATTCAGCAGCAACAAGCAAATAGGTAAGATCAATAAGGGTCATGTCGTGGTCTGTCACATAGTAGTCCTTAATGAACTCACTATATGACGAAGTGATTGCATAACCCAGTAAACTGCCAACTTCCTCGAGACAATGACACCCAATACTCTCAGCTGGTCAATATGTGACTTCTTCTCCAAGACGTGAGTACACACATACCTTCCATCTTAATGTTTCATTGCAAGTAGGGCTTGAGTGACCTTGAATTTTTCAAGTCTTTGAACTTATGGGTTAGGGAGAATTATTAGAGGAGGTGGAGGAAGTGAACTATGACTTCCACGATCCAACCGTGGGACATCATCTTCAAGAGGAACGCTTGTTCCAAAAGATTTGGGAAGACCATAGTTGTCTGAACTAGACATCTACAATACGAGAAATTCAAGTTAGTTGATTTAAGTCTTTAATATAACATCCAAATGAAATATTAATGCTAGGACCCAACACAATATTTTACA
The DNA here is from genome assembly GCF_052849685.1 of Lactuca virosa. NCBI lineage: Eukaryota > Viridiplantae > Streptophyta > Magnoliopsida > Asterales > Asteraceae > Lactuca > Lactuca virosa. The sequence goes on from NC_136430.1 coordinate 350,440,262, forward strand.
ATTTGGAAGAGGGATGCCGTAATCCAAACTGCAAAATATTTGAAGGTAGGTAAATGACGATTTACCAATTTCCATCACGAAAAACAAAAAAATATTTTTAGGTTTTAAGTGAATTGAAATTCCTAGATGCTTTGAGATTCATTGAAACTTTCAATGGCACGTTTAAATCTCGATTGTTCCCTTCAAGTTTGTGACTGGGATGCCGAGGATCACAAACAAGGTGCGAATAACCATGCAAATTAGCTTGGTACACCAAATGTTACAACCACCTAATCAATGTGCCGGTTAACCACACACGCTCCATTGATCTATGATTAACATCAAGCTACCCTTTGCTACGCACTGTCAGTCCAGATTAGTGTGCCAGTTAACCACACACGCTCCACTAATGACTTAACAAGGTGCAAAGTGCAATTTCATGGGTTAGCACCATTTTCACATTTTCCTAAGTAACTAAGATTTGGGAATTTATAAGTGTTTAGTTACTTCATATTTATCATTATACTTTTAATGAAGGGATAATTAGAGTCCTATCCTACCCGTTCGGCTAACGACCCTCCACCAGTCAAGGAAGCGGTGGGTGAGAGTGGACACCCATTAAACTGCCATTTTATAGGCTGTAACCTTATACCCCCCCTTATAGACCGGCTTCGTGAATGAGGCCTACTAACGGTAAGAATGATTTTGTTCTTATACATATATATAGATATTAAACCTATAATATTATAATAGTATAAGGGTAGAATTTTAAACTTTAAAATTCTAGGGTTTGGAATTAAATGTTTCAAAAGTTAGGCTTTTACATTTACAAATTCCAAAACTTGAGGGCAAGTTTTGAACTATTCAAAAAACTTTTGGAATCCATAACATATGAGTTTAATATAGGCTTAATGAAAAGACTCTTGGAAATCCATAACTTGAGGACAAGTTATGGAGTTCATAAAAACATTTATGGAAAAAACTCTTCAAGACCATAACCTATGAGTTTAATGAAGTATTTTAAAAGAAAAAATTTTCATTTTCCATCACTTGAGGACAAGTTATGGAGTACATTAAAGGCCATAAAGATCATCAAATAAACTAACAAGCATGTCAAATAATGTCCATGATCTAAATTAAACTCATATGAACAAGATAATTCATATCAAACAAATTTCATGTAATTAGCATAATCATATAAACTAATACAAAACATGAAACTTTGACAATTATCTTATAAATTGGATAAGAATGATCATTACCACATCAAAAATAGGTTTATAAGTTCAAAAATAGCTTAGGGTAATGATCCTAGTCCAATTCTAGCCAAAAACATCGAAAATATGCATTTTGGAGCACCAACTCGTCGAGTGCAAGAACAAACTCGGCGAGTTGGTTAGAATTGTGCTGGGACTCAGCGAGTCCACCAGTGGACTCGACGAGTCTACTGTCCAAAACAGCAGAAAATCGATTTTTCAAGCTTAAACAACAAGTAGCATCAAGTATAATTAAAAACAACCCTAGGCTCTGATACCACTGTTTGGTTTTGAGCATTCTAACACTCCTATGGTGTATATGCTACCCTATATGCTTTCGATCTATTTTTTCTCTATTATACATGCATACATTCAATATTTCAAAGCATCATCCTAATTAGCATACAATGGAGTATAAACAACATAAAATACAAGTTAGGTGACATACCTTTTAGTGTAGTTGAAACCTTGGACCTTTAAGAACTTAGTGCCCCAAGTGTTGCACCTCAAACGGAATCACACAACACCACCAACAAATGGAGGAACTTGAGAAGATGTCACTTGCACTCATAAAATCGGCTTGCCCTCTTGTGTTTCCACTAGTACTAATTTCATTAGCTAGAGGGGTTCTTATATAGTGTGGCTTGATTAGGGTTACACGATGCAAACCCTAATGTGCATGACTTTCCATATTGCTCATGCTCCATAGGTTTAAACCTCCATGGATCATCCATGGGTCACCACACGGGTTTAGCCCAACCTGAGGAACTATGGATCACAAGCCCACATTATAAGAATGAATGATTTACATAATCAATCCCCATATATTTAATTAGTCTCTTTTGATCACAAAATTAATTCCAAACTAATTCTTGACCAATACTAATTAAATAATATGATTTCATATTAATATATTAGAACTTATAATATATTAATAAACCATAAATAACCTCTTCTCAATTATCCATCCTTCAGATTGTTCCGGTGCTATGCAACCCAAATGGACCATGCTACTCTCGGGTCAACTACATACCAATTATAGTTATGGACTTAGACACTAATCCAACAATATGGGTCATTCGTCAACATGATACTTGCTTATAGTGTCATGGTAACACCCATGGATGACATACGGGTCATTGGTCAACATGGTAGTTGCTTATAGTGTCATGGTAGCACCCATGGATAACATACGGGTCATTGGTCAACATGGTAGTTGCTTATAGTGTCATGGTAACACCCATGGATGACATACGGGTCATTGGTCAAGTTGATAGTTGCTTCTAGTGTCGTGGTATACCCATAGATGACATATGGGTCATTGGTCAATATGGTAGTTGCTTATAGTGTCATGGTAACACCCATGTATGACATATGGATCATTGGTCAACATGATAATTTCTTATAGTGTCATGGTAACACCCATGGATGACATACGAGACATTGGTCAACATGGTAGTTGCTTATAGTGTCATGGTAACACCCATGGATAACATACGGGTCATTGGTCAAGTTGATAGTTGCTTATAGTGTCATGGTATACCCATGGATGACATATGGGTCATTGGTCATTATGGTAGAGGATTATAGTGTCATGGTAACACCCATGGATTACATACGAGTCATTGGTCAAGTTGATAGTTGCTTATAGTGTCATGGTATACCTATGGATGACATATGAGTCATTGGTCAATATGGTAGTTGCTTATAGTGTCATGGTAACACCCATGGATGACATACAGGTCATTGGTCAATATGGTAGTTGCTTATAGTGTCATGGTAACACCCATACATGACATACGGGTCATTGGTCAACATGGTAGTTGCTTATAGTGTTACCATGACATATGGGCTACCACATTAATGAAAATAATATTAAAGATATTCAATTTTAAAAAACGGAAGTTACTTTAGTTTAGCTGGAAGACGCGTCTTTCATGTTTCCCGAAGTCGCAGGTTCAAATCCTACGTCCTTCAATATTTTTATTTAACTTCGTCTTTTTCATTTAAACTATCAAAGTTCCACTTTGACCCATAAAAAGTTATAATGTTTGAATAATTTGTTTTTACACAAATGCCCTTAGGTATTGACAAAAATAACCTAACCATTTACATATTAACCTTTGTACGTTTAAGGGCAATTAGGTCAATTCATAGTCTAAACGCTTAGGCGCCATAATATGGAGTCAGAGTCATCCCGTCGTTTCAGTTTATCGGCGATAGATCAAGTACAATCCATTCCCAAACATCACACTTTCAGCATGTTGATCAATAAACCCTAAAATCCTTGTTCTTACATAATTTGGATTACACTCGAAGCAGTTCAACATCATGGCAGCGAGTTCTTCATCAAAAAGAATGCGAACAAGACAACAAGGAACAAGGATCAGTGCCTTGCTATCACAAATGATCGAGAAAATAGTAACTATGGTTGGAAGAAAATCACCAATCGATGCTTTTAAGTGCCAGTTAGTGTAAGTATGGTGTACAATACTTCTATTATATTTGTATACGTAGTTAATTTAGTGTTTAATAGATAAATTTTGTTGATTTGTGAATTATAGTTGCAAAATCTTTAGAGAATCTGCAACATCAGACGCAATATATCAAACCATGGACACAAATCGATTAAGGTTTCGTCCATTTAGTGTTGATATGTATGAAGTCATCCGCAGATGCAGAAAGTTGAACAACCCACACATACTCTTCAACGGTAGAATGGTACTCTTTTTTTATGCATACAGATAATTACGGATGCAATTTGTTTTCTATATTTGTATTATTAAAATTGTATGATTACTTAAAGTATTTCAGGCGAAGTATTTTTTTGTTAGGAGAAGATGAATCAGGAAAACAATTGCTTCAAGATGAAGCCGGGAAGGGATAGTTGGATGCGATCTTCGTTCTGGGAATGTTGTTGATAGCCGAAGGCAGTGAAAGGAAGCAAGAAGCTCTGATCATGTTGAATAATGCTTACATTAATACAAGAAGAAGTTGGAATCTGAGAAAAACCTGTTACAAGGTTTGAAGCCACTTGGTAAGGGGAAGGAGATCAAAGTAGATACAATCCATGACATACATAAAAGTTGTGCAAAACATCCTTCTGTGAGCAGTTATGGAATAGATTTTATGCATTAATACTGTTGGTGGCTTAATTGTGATATTTGTTTGTGGGATGCATGTTTGGTTGAGTTTGCTAAGATGTTTGACATTAGTTTAGAGTAGTTATATGATGGTTGTTTTATTCACACAATTAGTGTTGCATATTATATATGTATTGTGATGTAATGTGAATACATACTTGTAATTTGAGTAAATGTTAATATATATTAATTTGTAATTTTGTTTACTATCAATACATAACTGTATTCTATTTTGGATTTGGTAATTTGGTTTAATATCAATACATGAATATATACTAGTAATTTGGTGAAATGTTAATATAAATGTATTCTATTATGAAATATGATATATATGTTATTTTAGTCTTTTTCATTTCAATAGTGAAAGGTCCACTGTGACCCATAAAAGGTTATAAATTTTGAATAATGTGTTTTGACACAACTACCCTTAGTAATCACATATTTGGAATGATTTCAAGGGAACCTTGGTCTTTTTGCATTGTATATCGTTAAGGCGCCATCATGTCTCTGATGTCATGTCGGCGTTTCAGTTGTTCAACCATTCAGAACGTCTCAACTTTTCCAGACGAAAAAACTGCAGACGAACACTAAAACCCCGAAATCGTCGAAGGGTAGTCGTTCTTACAATCGATTTTCTACGATAATAGTGACTACTGTATTTAGTACTCGCGAATAGATCATCATAATAGTGACTCCTATATCACAGTTACGCCTAATTTAAAAAAAATTGAAATCAACTACTCCAATGCGTATTTTGTAAGTAGAATGTCGAATACAAGAAGGTGCCGTTCGTTAGATGATCTTCCAATAGAGATTTTGAGTCGGATTATTGTAGTATTAGGGTCAGATTCAGTGAAAGACATCATCTCTACAAGACTTTGGTAATTCTCAATAAACATCAACTAATGAATGTATATTTGATGAAATACAACTTTATTTGTTAGTTATTTGCTGTGTATTTAAATTTTTGAAGTTCAAAGAAGATGTATGAAGCGGGGGGTGATCCTCAAGTGTACAGAACATCATCCATTCATATGATTGAATGAATGGGTCCCAAATATCTGAATGTTGATTTATTTATACGCACATGTGCATTGCATAATAACATTGAAGCCATGTTCAGACAAGGAATGGTATGTGTAATTTTAGTAATTATATGTAATCTATTACATTTATTAATATTTAGTGTCATTGATGTTAATGTTATTGTTATTCTGTCAACAGGATGAGTGCTTTTGTAATGGCAATTTTCATGTAGGAATGACTTTGTTGAGACAAGCATTAGATGAAGATCATCTTGAGGCAATTTATTTGCTTGGAATGATCTATATTTCAAGAGGTCCTCCTCAGTGTGATGAAGGTATGTATGGTATATATGTACATTAAATTTTGTATATAGTTAATTAATGCATGTTTGTAGTTTGGGGTTAGTATTAAGTTGTGTTGTGTTGGATAGTATTTACTGTTGTGTTGAAACGGATACATTGGATTAATTGATAGTTATTTTAATGTGTAGGTTTACAATCACTTGATGCCTATTTTGGACGGGCAGTTCCGGATAATGGGGAGTACACGGGGGTTGTTGATAGTGCCAAAGAGTTGTTGCGGACTGTTGATGTCGTTCATATACTTACAACGAATAACATCAGATTCCAATGTGAAGAGCCACATCATTCTGTTAAAGGGGTATTTGCGATAGGCCATGAAGAGGATGAGGATCCACAAAGATATTGCATGATTTGTCGTTGGTATGTAGAGTATGGTAGGTTTTGTATATTTCTTAAAAATATAAATGGTTGATAATATATTGGACTTTCAATATTAGTGTTTATATTGTATTGTATATGTAGTTGTATATAATTTTATTTTGTTTTATGTTGTTATTTTCTAGTAAAAGGGCATTTTAGTCATTTTTTCTTGCTATGGTGTTTGAGTAGGTTTAAATCTTTTTTGGTAATGAAGTATAGTTAATGGAATTTAAAATAAGTTGGTAATCAAGTCGTTATTAAGGAAAATAATGTATATAGAATATATAATTTAATTAGCTCTATATCTATATTTATTATGAATGTTATTTAAATTTATAATTACTCATATACTACATGGGTATTAACCTAGTAATGAATAATATTGATCCAATAACTTGACCTAGTATCCATCCAACACATCGAAATCAAGGGCTGTTGAAGGTTCCCTGAGACACACTTTCTTTGAATATGTGTTCTGCAAGTGTCAAACTCAATTAAACCATTCTACTAATATTCTAAGCCATTATCAAATTATCAAAGTGATTCACCCATTCAAATTAGAAAACTTTGAAGATTGGTTCAACATTCAGTCATTAGCTTTGTGAAACAAGTTGTTGTTAAGGTACCTTTGCAATATTTATATTGTACATATATATTTACTTCAAATCTCATCTATTAATTCAAAGCAACATTAATGAACATATAATATTGTGTTATTTAAATGTATACTTTACAGATTTAACACCATGAACAATCCAAATAGAAAGTGGATGTATGAAATAAAAGATAATCGTAGTTGTGTATCGCCTGTTTTCATATAAGGAGTGAAAAAATTCATAGATTTTGCTACCAGTCAACATAGGTTCATGGACGAAGATAAAATCAAATGCCCATGCATCAAATGTCGTAACGTACCATATAGAGACGTATATAATGTTAAGCATCATTTGTACAAGTCATGTTTTGTTGAGGAATATTGGTTTTGGGATAAACATGACGGAACATCCATTGATGATGACAATACGTTTTTAGGGGTGGATGATTCAAACACAAATTTGAATGAATGTGAATTTTCTTATAGAGAAATGGTCATAGATGCAATGGCTCCTGATTTAAATACTAGTAATCCTGAGGAGGAGCCAAATGCACTAGATAAAAAATTCTTTGATATGCTAGATGCAGCCGATAAAGAATTGTGGCCTGGATGTAAAAAAAGTTACACAAATATCTGTTGTAGCTAGACTATTAAATATAAATTAGAGTATCGCATACTTGAGCAAAGTTATGATGCTATCTGCCAGTTGATAAATGATGTGTTACCGGAGGAGAATAATATGGTAGGTAGTTTATACGAGAGCAAAAAGTTAATACAAGCACTAGGTTTGCCTATGGAGATGATTGACTGCTGCAGGTCTGGATGTAAGATATATTAGAGGCGAGACAAAGATATTTTTTGGTGCAAATTCTGCAATGCAGGTAGGTACAAACGGTCAAAAAATTTGGCCAGATGTTCTCGCATATGATGGGTTTTGAGCATTCTAACACTTCCTAAGTGTACATGCAACCCTAATAACCTTGGATCTATGTTTGTCTAGTTATCATGCAAAGTTGAATTCCAAGGTTATATTCCTATCTAGCATACATGGGGAACAAATTTTAACTTGCATGAAAGATAGAATAACTTACCTTGTTGTTGCTTATGATCCTTGAAACCTTGTGAGCCTAGCACCCAAGTGTGATGCCTCAAATGCTTCACACAACACCAAATGCTTTTGGAATGACTTTAGAGAGAATACACACTTCTAAAATCGGCCTAGCCCTCTTGTTTCTTATGTGTTACCTATTTTGGTGGAGAATGCGTTTCTTATATAGTGTTGACACATCTAGGGTTACACCATGTAAACCCTAATGTGTCATGACTCTTCATTTCCATGACCCATGGGTTTGTAACTCCCATGGAGCATCCATGGAGCATCCTATGGGTGGAACCCAACTTGATAATCCATGGAGCCTCTTAGCCCACTATATAAGATATGGAAGATTTACATAATCTACCCATATATTTAATTAGTTATCTTTTGATCACTTAATTAATTCTAAATTAATTCTTGATCAAACTAATGGACCATGCCGGGTCGGGTCAAGTACATACCAGAAATAGTTATGGACTTAGACACCTTATCCAACAGTCTCCCACTTAGATAAGTCTAATAACTATAACTGCAATACTTCAGGAACCGATCGGCAATCGTAGCTCTTTCAAGGTCTCTCGGAACTGAGAAGATGATGATACGCCATTTAAGATAAGTGATCATATAATCCTCTGTTCTAGATATCAGCCGGACAAATACATGGAACAGTGTCTTACTTTGTGTCCAGCAGTTTGTTTCCCGATTTCCGATTTGTTTGACATAGAACTCAATTGAACACATCAACTTAGTTCTGACCGGGCCCGGTACATAGGTCAAAACAAAATCATCGAGGGGCCCAGATATCAGCTTCTAATCCAAGAAGGAACATATAAACTTCGACTCATATGTTTGTTCTACTACTCATTGAATTATACACAAGAGCACGTTTTATAACATCGAGTTACCAATGCGTTTTCGTACAATCAATGCATAACCAACTCATAAGTAACAAATCATATATCTAGGTTTGAAGACTTATATGATATTACCGTCTCACGATCACTCGAGATAAATTCCATGAAGTGATTCCAGTGAGCGTAGGTTGAGTCCAATGCTCAGAACTTATGAGCACTCATGAGTGTTGTAGCCATGTCCAACAACTTAGACCTCTGCAACCAATCATGACAGTCTTGATTCATACCTACTTCCGACATATGACCGACTGTGGAGGTTCGAATAATATGATATACCAAACATAATTATTCTGGAAGTCAAAACATGCAAAAGAAATATAGTAAACGATCGACAAGAGATAGCAACACTTTACTCATAAATAAAACACCTTTTATTCATCATCTAATGTCAATTACACTTTACAAATTTCAAGGTTATCTAACTACTAAATCTAATATCATCCTTCAGCCCTATGCTCCGAGCATGCTGGAGATGCTTAACCCGAGTCAGTCCCTTCGTGAGGGGATCTGCTGGATTCACATCCGATGATACCCTCTTTGCCACGAGGAGTCCTTCTTCTATTCGATGTCTGATGAAATGATATTTTCTGTCGATGTGTCTGGATCTCCCGTGATCCCTTGGTTCCTTGGCTAAGGCAACTGCACTTTCACTATCACAGAAAATTTCCATTGGCTCTTTAATAGCTGGTACAACTCCAAGGTCTCCAATGAAGTTCTTCAGCCATATCGCCTCCTTTGCTGCCTCGCTAGCTGCTATATACTCTGATTCACAAGTTGAATCAGCCACTGTCTCTTGCTTGGAACTCTTCCAAGAAATTGCTCCTCCATTTAAGGTAAAGACCCAGCCTGACTGAGAGCGGAAATTATCCCTATCAGTCTGAAAGCTAGCATCACTATACCCTACAACTCTCAAGTCTTCACTCCCACCGAGGGTAAGGACCCAGTCCTTCGTCCTCCGTAGGTACTTGAGGATATTCTTTACCGCAGTCCAGTGTGCCATGTCAGGGTTCCCCTGATACCTGCTAACCATGCTCAAAGCAAAGGCTACATCAGGTCGAGTACACGTCATAGCATACATGATCGATCCTACAGCCGAAGCATAAGGTATTCGACTCATTTCTGCTATCTCAGCCTCAGTACTAGGGCTTTGTGTCTTACTCAATCTGGCGTTACTCTGGATGGGTAACTCTCCTTTCTTGGAGTCCTGCATGCCGAATCTCTTCAGCACCTTATCCAAGTAGGTACTCTGACTAAGTCCAATTAGTCTTTTACTCCGGTCTCTCAAGATCCTTATCCCTAGAATATAGGCAGCTTCTCCTAGGTCCATCATAGAGAAACACTTCCCAAGCCAGGACTTAACTTCCTGCAGAGTTGGGATGTCATTTCCTATGAGTAGTATGTCATCCACATACAATACCAAAAAGCTAACTATACTCCCACTAGCCTTGACATATACACAAGATTCATCTTCACTCCTAGAAAAGCCAAATTCCTTAACTTTCTCATCAAAGCAAAGATTCCATCTGCGAGGTGCTTGCTTTAACCCATAAATGGATTTCTCAAGCTTACACACTCTATTAGGGTACTCTGTGTTGACAAAACCCTCTGGCTGACTCATGTAAACATCCTCAGCCAACTTTCCATTAAGGAAAGCGGTTTTGACATCCATTTGCCATATTTCATAGTCATGAAATGCGGCTATGGCTAACAGAACCCTAATAGACTTAATATTGGCCACTGGAGAAAAGGTCTCACATAATCAACTCCCGGAGTTTGTGAGAAACCCTTTGCAACCAGTCGTGCCTTATAAGTGTGTACATTACCATCCATGTCGGTCTTCTTCTTGAAGATCCATTTGCACCCTACAGTCTTACGACCTGGTACATTCTCAACCAAGTTCCAAACTTGATTGTCATACATGGACTGTATCTCGCTGTCCATTGCCTCTTTCCACTTGGCTGACTCAGGGCCTGCCATGGCTTCCGCGTAACTGTTAGGTTCATCCAGACCTATCAGTGTCTCATCACTGATAAGTGTATCACCTTCCGCAGTAATATGGAATCCATAGTAATGCTCAGGTGCATTCCTAACCCTTGTGGAACGCCTCAGAGGTACAGACTTGTCAATTGGCTCAACAGAAGTTTCCTCCATGAAGGTTACAAACAATTCCTATGATCATCTAATCTTCATAAGTTCAAGAACATGAATATGAACACTTTCAAGAATCAAAAATTACACTTAAAAAAAACTTGTAATTTTAATAATTGCCATTGTAAATGGATTAGCATAAACATTACACCATCTAAAACAAGCTTTAAAACATCAAAACAATTTAGGGTAATGTTTCTAGTCAATTTCCAGCAACAAATGTGCAAACTTTCATACGAGCAGAAAACAGAAAAACGTTTTTTTTCCAAGCTGTTTGCACACAAAAAAAAAACAACAAACGAACCATGCTCTGATACCACTGATGGGTTTTGAGCATTCTAACACTTCCTAAGTGTACATGCAACCCTAATAACCTTGGATCTATTTTTGTCTAATTATCATGCAAAGTTGAATTCCAAGGTTATATTCCTATCTAGCATACATGGGGAACAAATTTTAACTTGCATGAAAGATAGAATAACTTACCTTGTTGTTGTTTATGATCCTTGAAACCTTGTGAGCCTAGCACCCCAAGTGTGATGCCTCAAATGCTTCACACAACACCAAATGCTTTTGGAATGACTTTAGAGAGAATACACACTTCTAAAATCGGCCTAGCCCTCTTGTTTCTTATGTGTTACCTATTTTGGTGGAGAATGCGTTTCTTATATAGTGTTGACACATCTAGGGTTACACCATGTAAACCCTAATGTGTCATGACTCTTCATTTCCATGACCCATGGGTTTGTAACTCCCATGGAGCATCCATGGAGCATCCTATGGGTGGAACCCAACTTGATAATCCATGGAGCCTCTTAGCCCACTATATAAGATATGGAAGATTTACATAATCTACCCATATATTTAATTAGTTATCTTTTGATCACTTAATTAATTCTAAATTAATTCTTGATCAAACTAATTAAATAATAGTATTAATATATTAGAACTTATAATATATTAATAAACCATAAGTGTTATTTCTCTCATTTTAGTTGATCCAATTGCATGGTGCCATGCAACCCAAATGGACCATGCCGGGTCGGGTCAAGTACATACCAGAAATAGTTATGGACTTAGACACCTTATCCAACAGCATATCCTTTAAGAAAATGTATTACTTTCCATTGACTCCAAGGTTGAAGAGACTGTATGCTTCACAAGCTACAACCGCTTCCATGCGATGACACTTCGAGAATCATGGACATGATGCTGGAGTAATGTGCCATCCATCCGATTCAGAAGCTTGGAAGCACTTTGACAAAATTTATCCTTCATTTCCAGTAGAAATACGTAATGTTAGATTAGGCTGAAGTACAGATGGGTTTGCACGACATGGAGCATTTGGAAAATATTCGTCTTGGCCTATTATTATAACACCTTATAATTTACCACCGATGATGTGCATGAAAGAGCCTTACCTGTTTTTGACCGCACTTGTACCAGGACCGTCAAACCCTAAGCATGAAATAGATGTATTTTTGCAACCAGTTGTTGCAGAGTTGGAGCAGTTATGGGAAGATGGCGTAGTAACATATGATATATCTTTAAAACAAAATTTCCATTTAAGAGCAGCTTTGATGTGGAAAATAAGCGATTTTCTAGCATATGCAATGTTATCCGGATGGTCTACAGCAGGTAAGCTAGCATGTCCACATTGTGGGACACATACACAAGCATTCAGACTAAAGAATGGTAATAAGATGTCATGGTTTGACTGCCATAGAAGATTTCTACAGGTAAATCACCCATATAGAAAGGATAAATATAAGTTCAAGAGGAATCGTGAAGTGACAGAAGGTCCTCCTCCAAGTAAGAATGGTGAACAAACTTTAAGGGAGATTGAACAATTAGGTTTGGTAAAAGTGACTGAACTAAATGCTGATGATGTAAACAAAAAATGGGGCGATCATGGTTGGAAAAAGAAAAGCATATTTTGGGATTTACCATATTGGAAAACAAACCTCATTAGAAATAATTTTGGTGTTATGCATATGGTGAAAATGTATTTGAGAACTTTTTTTACACTGTAATGGGTGTCAAAGGGAAGATGAAAGACAATGTAGCAGCGAGAAGAGATATGAAGCTCTGTTGCAGGAAGAGAAAAGGAGTCGAAGATAATAAAAGAGCGTACTATGCTCTGGAAAAGAATCAAAAGAAAGCCATATGCGAATTTGTGGATAAATTGCGTTTCCCCGATGGTTATGTTTCTAATTTGGGGAGGTGTGTTGATTTAGCAGGGTGTAGACTGTTCGTAATGAAAAGCCACGATTGTCATGTTTTTATGCAAAGATTGATGCCAATTGCATTTCGTGAGATGTCGCCAAAACATGTGTGGGAAACATTAACATAGTTGAGTATTTTCTTCAAAACATTAACAGCAACAACAATCACAACAAAAGACATGGAAAGGATTGAAATCGAGATCCCAATAATTCTATGCAAATTAGAGACCATCTTTGCCCCTGGTATGTTTAACTCCATGGAACATTTACCAGTACATTTTCGATACGAAGCGAAGATAGTCGGTCCCGTCCAATATCGGTGGATGTATGCATTTGAAAGGTTTGTATGTTACATCATAATGTATGTTGCTATTTTTGTAAGCTAATTTAAATATTATTTACTATAGATATCTAAATCTGTTGAAAAAAGATGTGAAAAATAAAGCTCGAGTGGAAGGGTCCGTTGTTAACGCGTACTTGCTTCGTGAAGCATCAATATTTTGCTCTCATTATTTAGAGACTAGTGTCCCCACACGTAATACAAAGTTGCCTCGAAATAATGATGGAGGAGGAGATGAGCAACCGGATGCTAACAACGAAATGTTAGATATATTTTCATATCCTGGTCGTCATTATGGAAGATTCGGGAATAGAATTTTGTCTGATGAGGAAGTGCATGCTGCCCAAACTTACATACTCCTTAACGAAGATAAGATCAAACATTACATCAGGTAAGTAACATATGCTTCACTTTTAATTATAATAATCATTTGTTGTGTAATTTCTCTGAATAAGATTTAGATGCATAATTTTGTTTATTACATCATAGTAACTTTAAAAATGTTATTCAAATGGTAATACAAAATATTTGAAGAAGATTTGAATGAAATTATTGGGGATATGGATGAATAGGAGCTTGCAGCTGAAGTAGAGAAGAACTTTGCAGTATGGTTTCAAAACTATGTGGGTGTTCTTTTTGTATTTTTTAATTTTATTATTTTTTGTTATGGTTATAATTAACTCTAATCAAGTGTTTTACCATTTTTCATATAGGCACGTAAGATCCGGATAATCAACAAGTATATATCTGATATTTCGAAAATGTCATTCAAAAAAGTGAAATTATATAGTGTATACTTTGTCAATGGTTACAAGTTTCACACAGAAGCTCATGGTCTGAACAAATCAACAATCAATAGCAGATTGTGTGTTAATAGCCAAGGAGGTAATTATTACGATAAGGTAGAGGAAGTTTTAGAAGTCGAGTACCCTGGTTACCCAATTAAAACCACAATTTTGTTTAAATGTCATTGGTACGATCCAACACCTAACATAGGAGTTAAGGTTCACAAACAATATAACTTGGTCGAGATAAACATCAAAAGAAAATACAACAAGTTTGAGCTGTTTGTTTTAGCTATGCAAGCCACTCAGGTGTGTTGCATTCCTTACCCAAGTTCGAAAACAAACAACTCGGACTGGTGGGCTGTATTTAAAGTTAAACCTCGTGGTTGGATTGATGAAAACCATCCTCAGAAAGACGTTGCTTTCCAAGAAGATGAAGTTAAATCAAATGAAATCATTATACCTAGTACATCCGATATAGACAATTATGATGATCACGACATGTCAAGCAACTGTTCAGATAATGAAAATAACACTAATGAAGAAGGTGAAATTCATGAGGACGACAATGATGGTATTCCTGACAGCGAGGGTAGTTATGAGTATAGTACATCGAGCAATGAAGAAGAAGAAGAGGAGGAAGAAGATATTGACTAGATGTTTTTGTTTCTTTATAAAAGGATGGTTACATTGTATAATTTTTAGTTTTTACACGCGAATTGGTAAATGTGATGTTATGTATTAGTTCCCTTCATGAGAATTAAATAAAATGGAATTTTATCATTCTTTGGTACATTGAAAGAATTTACTAATAGGGGGTATGTGTTTTTGAGATATTTGTATGTATTATATTTTCATTAAATATCCAATTACGTAACCGTTTATGTTATAATCCAATTTTTTTACATTGAAATGCTAAAAAGTTATTCAAGATAACATAAACATATATAATAGCAAATGTTTGTTCTTTCCTAGTATTAATTACATATAAAATACAATAAAACAAACAAAATATATTACCAATTCAAATACATGTCATTCAAACCATATCTTACCAATTCCATTGATAATAATAATAATTCATCCATAGAATAAGAAAATTAATTAAGCATACAACATCCCAACAAAGAAACAAAACAAACACACCATCATGAACTTGATGATTCCACGAGTTTTATTGTCGGTGCAAATTTCCATAGCTAAATATCTATGAAATTGAACTACTCCTTATCAACGTTGCTATGGAATATAATTTCGAAACAAATGTCGTCACAAATTAGCTTGGCTTTTTGTTCTATAGAAAACAAGCAAATGAAATCAAATTCCATAGAATAATTCCCTTGCAAATACCTACGAATGGTACTTCCATAGCAAAACAACTATGTAATTGGTTTCCGTCACAAAGTCCGTTGCATAGTAACCACGATAATTAATTCCATAGCAACAGTACAACATAAAGTGATTTCGTAACAAATTTCGTTGGAAAATTGCTACAATTTTTTTTTCCATAGAAATAACGGTAACATAATACCAACGGATATGGAGTCGGTAGCATTTTCCCTAGCAAGTCCCATTCTCGCTACCGGAAATAAATTCCATACACAATGTGGCAGCAACCTTGTTATAGAACAACATTCCATAGTAACCTTCCCTAGCAAAATCGCGTTATTCTTGTAGTGTTTCTTCATATAGCATAACAGATGTTATGTTTGTTATCTTCTAACATTGTTAAGTTTTGACAGCTTCTCAAACAAAAGCATTCATGTATGTTAGTTGTAACACCTGTTTTTTATAACAAGTATTATTATGTAAGAATGGATATGCATGACTTGAATAAAGTGATAGAATACTCTGATGTGATTATGTGGATATAAACATTATCGAAAACGGAGTTCGTATGAAAAAGTTATGACCGTTTGAAGTTAAGACGAATATACGCCTCTATTTTGATAAAATCAACGATATTCAAAGTCAAATAGTCATTTCTTAGGTCACCATGGCATGGTTTCATACTCTCCATGGCGCAGAGTGAAGTGAGTCACCAAAACAAATGGCGATTGTGCGAGACATGTGGCGAAAGAGGACGAAACGTGGCATTTCCTCGAAGAAGACCTTGGTCGCGGCACGGTTTCATGCAGGATATATATATATATATATATATATATATATATATATATATATATATATATATATATATATATATATATATATGTATGTATATATATATGTATATATATATATGTGTGTGTGTGTATGTGTGTGTGTGCGTGCGCATGCGTGTGTGTGTGTGTGTGTTTTGTGTCATTTAAGGAACTTTGGCACATATGATCGGGGGAGAGGCACGTGATATGTTTCCGGAGAATTGTTACCGCATAAATGTAATAGTGTACGTGGATACGAGGGTTGAATGATAGGATTAGCATAGGTCTCTTTTATCCTATTATTATGTAAATACGGTTATGTAATATTTTGTGGAGTGTTATTGGACCCGAGTATGTGTTACGAGAATTCGTGATATGGTGCTATTATGAACTCAATAATCAGTCAAATGTTTAATTTGATCGGTAAGGGTAGTATACCCTAGTTTACCGAGATTTGTCGACTTGGCTAACGGATTACATGGTTATGTTATTAGGTGATTTTATTTGGAAACTTGATTAGTTTGGTAACAAATGGTTAGGTAATTGATCGTTGTAGTTGATATAGTGGTTGTAATATCATCCGTGGAGAAATGTAAATCAATGGCAAACTCAATGTATATAATGCTATATTTGAAGGATCGTTGTAGATGAGTGATGGTAGTCTTGGTGATTATAATACCATTACTGGATGAATTAGTAGTTTATATAATATTAATTACTACCAAGAGAGGTTATAAAAATTAATAATAGCTAACGCGACTATAAGTCTACTATGCCTTATGAGTAAGTGGAATGTTTTAAAGACACATACGTGATGATATATTTAGTTGTATAACTAATTTATATTTATTGTGTAGGTTGTTCTCTAAGCTCATTACAACTTGCTCTTTTGTTGTGTGTGTTTTTCAGATTCAAGTAAACGTGCAGAAGGAAGTGGAGTTAATAGTGTCCGACTTGGATTCTTACACTAGATTCTTGTAAGATCCTTTTGATAACTACTTGTGCTGATTTGTGATACGATTGTACACAGACTTTGTAATGATTCATGTTCTATAAATGAAAATTTTGGGTGTAATTTGTAATACAAATCTAGGCGTTACATTAGTCAGGGTTGGTGTGTTTGTTAGAGATGTAATGGAACTTAAAGATTCCCATTGAAGACTATATGTCTCCTTTTATTGGACTAAAAAATAATTGTTTCTACTTTGTCGATGCATAAATAGAAACTCAACAGGCTAAATTGTTAGATATATAATTTTACACTAATATGAGCAACTTATCTAAATATGTTTCATTGTAGTCTTTTTTTAAAATGGGTTAATATCCTAATAAGGTAACAAACTATCTAATGTGTTTCAAAAATATCATTAAACTAAAAAACATCGTTAAAAGGTAACAAACATTTACTTTTACTTTCAATGGTATTTTAAAAACAAAAGTTATAGCTTGTTACATTTTCGTGTATTTTTTTAGTTCAATGGAATTTTTAAATAACAAAAGAGTGTATAAAACTAAAATATTAATTAAGTGTGTGTGTGTGTGTGTGTATATATATATATATATATATATATATATATATATATATATATGTATATATATATATATATATATATAAAAGTTCAATTGAGAAAATTAAAAATGTTGAGAATGAGGGAATCATTCTCACCCAATCATTTATATTTGCTGAAAAACGTTTCAGCGTTCCGGACCGACGAAGGATGAGTAATATTCATATCTGAATATAAATATAAGTGTATTCATATATGAATATACTACCTCCCATCCGTTAGCAACCACCACCACCACTGCCGCCACCTCCACAACCAACCACCACCAACAACTGTCACCCCCACCACCACCCCCCGTGTCATATTCATATATGAATATACATATTCATATATGAATACACGTATTCATACATGAATACACGTATTCATACATATTCATAAATGAATGTGATTTGTTTCGTCGGCCCCGTACGCTAGAGCTTTTAAGCGGCAAATTTGAAATGAATGGTACGGATTCATTCCCTCGTTCTCAACCTTTTTTTCTCAATTGAGCCCTCCCCTTATATATATATATATATATATATATATATATATATATATATATATATAAATTGTTTGTTGACAATATATACCATGATTAAAGATAAAATGTTGAAGATATTGACTTAAGTACAGTACATTAAACAAAAATGTAAACAACTAAGGTGTTTTATGTTGGATTTTCTAAGCATTAATACATTATCTAAAGGTAGTGGAAACAATCAAAGATTTACCTAAGTATACATGCATCTAAGATCTCGGTTTTACTAGTTATAACAACAAAATTTAAAAACAACTAGAAAAATATACTAACCTCTTGATTCTTTGCTTGAGATCTTGTGAATTCGAGTGATCGTAGTGGATGAAGGATCGAAAGTAGAATCCCTCTAATGCAGTCAAAATTCTCTAACCCTATGAGAGATGTTAGAATTTTCCATTGTTGTAAAAATCTGGACTAGGCCGTGATTAATCTTTGGTTAGTTCCTAGGCGCTATCTGGCCGAATAAAATGCGCCTAGCGATTAATCCATTCCTACACAATGAGCGAAGTAGTACCAAACGATAAAATTTTAATACTCTTAAGAAGTTATATCTCAATAGAAACTATTTGAGAATTGATTATTGTTGTATTAATCGTATTGACCTTTTTTGTTATGATATTATTGGTATTTACCAACTTTGTTATCATATTAGTCATTTTTAATTTTTTAAAATTCAAAGGATTAGCAATTTAGGGTCCCTGATTGATCATCCGCTTAATCTCTGCCTAGTCGATTAATCCCTAAACATCAGTACATCGACTAGCTAACGTCGAGCGTTTTTACAACCTTGCAAATTTTGTATGACGGATATATATATATATATATATATATATATATATATATATATATATATATATATATATATATATATATATATATATATATATATATATAGACAGAGAAAGAGAGAGAGAGAGAGAGAGAGAGAGAGAGAGAGAGAGAGAAAGAGAGTGAATGAAAATCACAAAAAAAAACAGTGTAAGAACATGAAATGTAGATAAAGTTAACTTTTAGTCAAATATTGTCCAAAAAAGCAAAATGGTCAATTATGAGAAAGAGATGATAATATGAAGTTGTAATTTCATGAATATGGCCAATAAGAGTTTAAGTCACTAAGATGAGATTGGATGAGTAAGCTTAAGAGAAAGAATGCATGAGAATATGCATTTTGGTCAAAAGGAAAAATGGGAATTTTATGATTTTTAGGCCTAGTTTGTGACTTAATAGATTAAGAAACGTATTAATTCATTAATATATGACTTAAAATAAGTGTAGAGTATGTTCCTAGCTTCACGAGGATATAAGGAACATTCAAAACGGGTATGAAACAAAAAAGTTATGAAGGTTAGAAGTTGGGACAAGATTTATCCCAAAGAAGGAATGGAATCATCCAAAAGGGTTGTTCTCAAGCTGGAACCACGACGGGGTGGGTAGGCTACCAAAGCATAGCACGAGTTCTTCATAAAAAGGAAAGGCATCATACTTTGTCTCACGACGTGGTATATGGGTGCCACGATGTGGTGGACAAAGTAGGTTGCTAGTGAAGATAAGTACCATGGCGCGGAAAATAGAACGCCACGACATGGCAAGCATATGCACGTGCATTGACTGTGGTCAAATGGTCGTCGTGGCATGGAGAATAAGAAACGATGACATGGTTACGCACTCAGAACACATGTTTTAACCTGTTAAGAGCTCATTTGATCCATTTAGATGGGGAGATCGATTGGGAGCTCAAAGAGAGGGATTTTGTTTCCCAAATGGTGCCAAGAAAAGCTATACATGGTGGGCTGTTAGGATTGTTAACCTCTCCACATTAATGTAAGATTTATCCTTTTTTGGTGAAATGTTGATTAGAGTACATTGGTTGAATTGGACAACCTATAGCTTGATTATGATGTTAATGATATTGTTTAGATCCTTTAATCAAGCTTAGAAAGCGATTTCGATGGTGAAATCTATGTTTGTGAAGTTAGGGTTTGAAATATTAACTAATAAGATTATGATTTGATGCATTAGAGTATATTATATTGAGTTAGGTATTATAGGGTGCTTAATTCATTAATTGGATTGGATTAAGAGATATAGAATGAAGAGATAGAGTTCTGATCCATTAAGTGGTCAATTTGACCTTAAGAGTCATTAAGCTCTTAATAGGCTAAGACATGTATTCAGATACTTGTCTATGTGTACAAATAAGCCTAAGAGAAAATAAGATGGATCTAGAATACATCAAGGGGTTAAGAATATACGTGTAAGAACATGTATCAGTGAATGTATGTATATTAAGAGGACATATGATTTATGTGTAAGATACATGTAGCAGAGCATGTATGTAGACCTAGAATGTGTAAGAATAGATAAGAAGGGTATTCACTAAATAACCAAGAGACAGAAGAAAGAGTATGAAGATGATAATAGGTAGTATAACCATAAGGGTAAGAATGTATATCTCGACATAAATGGTATTATGTAGAACACCGATATGTTATTAGACATAGATAGAGATTAAGTACTTAATAACTTAGTTACTGAAAGAGAAGGTTAGATGGTCTCTTGATGAGATAAAGAGAATAGATTGTCCATGGGACTAGTATTATGTGATTAGTCACATAAAAAAGATAGAGATGTAGATATAGAAGGTTTCTTTAGGGAAAAGATTATGGTTCCTATGAGGACAAGAGATAGAAGGTTCCTTCGGGGACAAGAGTATGGTTCCTTCGGGGACAAGAGATCGAAGGTTCCTTTGGGGAAAAGAGTATGGTTACTTCATGGACATGAGATAGAGGTTCTTTCAGGGACAAGTGATAGAGTTTCCTTCGAGAATAGAGAGTATGATTCCTTTGGAAATAAGAGTATGGTTCCTATAGGGACAAGAGTATGATTCCTACGGGAATAAGAGCATGGTTCCTACGGGTACAAGAGTATGATTCCTTCAGGAATAAGAGTATGGTTCCTTCGGAGACAAGAGTATGATTCCTTCGGGAATAAGCGTATGGTTCCTATGGGCACAAGAGTATGGTTCCTTCGGGAATAAGCATATGGTTCCTACAGGGACAAGAGTATGATTCCTTCGGGAATAAGAGTATGTTTCCTACGGGGACAAGAGTATGATTCCTTCAGGAATAAGAGTATCCGTCCTACGGGGACAAAAGTATTATTCCTTCAGGAATGAATATATGTCTCCATAGAGGAATAGATGATGATCCCCTTTGGGATATAGATGGATTATTCCTATGTGAAACCAGATTGTGTATGGTTAGAGGAGATAGAGAAAGGTTCAATGAGAGGAACAAGATAAGAGAGTTCTTTGTAAGAACTTAGATTTAATCCACGAGGGATTAAGAGTATGGAATATGCGAGGGATTCAAGAGTAAGAAGAAAAATTAAGTATACACAAGGGATCATAAAAATGAGAGAGGTAAGATAGGATAAGAGCACCTGGTAATGTAGTAGGACGTTGTTTCCCTTAGAAGATATAGAATAGCATTGTATGAGATGTGACCGTTGGGTCTAGATGAGAATAAAGTGATATGGCACTAAAGAAAGATTAGAGAAAAAATAGAAAAGAGAACATACTAAGAGTTAGAGCATGGAAGGGATAGAGTTTGAGGGCAGAGTGGACTTGGTAGCCTGAGGCGGAGATGCGCGAGCACTACCCAGACCTTTTCTCGAGCGAGGATTTTAAGGTCAAAATTTAGTTCAAGTGAGAGAGAATTGTAACACCAAGTCCCAGATATGTATTTCTTTTGTGTTTATGGCAATTTAAGTCTTCAAATGTGGATTTTAGGGTGACCACGACGTGGTGGAGGAAACATCATGATGGCACTGGCTGAGAAGGAATGCACATATTGTGTCCACCACAATATGACAAGGTCATGGCCACAACATAGTGGCGGCCAGCTTTCTTAACCCTAATTTTCCAGGTTTAGAGCCCTATTTTAGGGATGTGATGGCTAGGGTTTGCTCACCCTCAACCTCCATCACTCTTTCTTGACCTAGATCAAACCTTAGCCTTCATTATTGAAATACTAAAGATTTTTGGTGGTTTTGAAGAAGAAGAAGGTGTCCTTGGTGCTTAGATACAACAAGCAAATCTCCTCATCTCCTTTTTTCTTATTATTATGTACTTTTGTAAGTCCTCAATCTTCTACCTTTATGTGTTATCCTTCTAGATCTAAGCTTTTGATACATTTTCCTTCATATTAAAGGTGGTTTGCTGGATGGATTCCATAAAGTTGGCAACTTTATGGATCCTTGAGCTCCATGTGTGGTTTCATGTTTCAGATATGAAGTTTTGCAGAGTTTTGGTCCTATGCATAAGGTTTTGACCTCATTTTCTCCATCTTTGACCTAGCTAGGGTTCAATACATGCATTGGCTATTCATGTCCATAAAGCAAGGTTGTTTATGAGATATTTGGGTGTAAGGAAGCCTTCTGGAAGACATGAGTGAGTGGCTTAATGGATTAAGGGCTTAATTAATTAAGTTGTCTAGGAATAGTTCCCACGACGTGGCGACATGTTCATCATGTCGCGGTGAAGGGATTTCTCACGACTGTTTTGTCGTGGGACTGCCACGAGGTGGCAAGTGGTTTGCTACAACGTGGTGTCCAACTGAGTTGGTTTTCAATGTTGACTTTGACCGTTAACTATTGATTTTTTGACCAAGTTGAGTTCTGTTAATCTTGAGGGTTTTTAAACTATATATTGATGATATACCTCTAATTGTTGTATAGGTGGCTTGTAGCACCCGTCTTTGTTTCGTTTGAGCTGTGCTGATTTTCTACTAGTCTGCTGGGTGAGTTTTCTCATTATACTTTACACAGCAGTATGTATCCTCTATGTGTAGGATGTTGATATGTTATGGTGATATGTTAGATTGGTAGATATTTTATGATTACCCGTGTTGTTGGTTATTATTTGTTTGTTTGTTTGTTTTCATATGTCGACATATTGTGGTTCGGTTGAGGCGGTCCTGATCTGTGTTGTAGGACAAGAAACCTGGGCGATCTAGTTGATATTATAGGCCCAAGGAGAGCAGTCCAGTGTCGTGTTGAAGGCTCAGGAGAGCGGACCAGCTATATGTTATAGGCTCAGGAGAGCAGTCTAGGTGTATTGTGGGCCTTGTGAGGCGATCCAGTCAGACTATAGGATCATGTTGTTGGATTAGGTGTCTAAGCCCATAACTATAATCGGTATGTACTTGACCCGAGAGTAGCATGGTCCATTTCGGGTTGCATATCACCAGGACAATTTTATAGGATGGATACTTGAGTAAGAGGTTACTTATGATTTATTGATATATTATAAGTTCTAATATATTAATATGAAATCATATTATTTAATTAGTATTGATCAAGAATTAATTTGGAATTAATTATGTGATCAAAGGAGACTAATTAAATATATGGGGATTGATTTGGTAAATCATTGATTCTTATAGTGTGGGCCAACTGTTATTTAGGATGGGCTAAACCAATATGGTGGTCCATGGATAGTCCATGGAGGTTTAACCCATGGAGCCTAAGTAATATGAAAGGTCATGGGCATTAGGGTTTGCATGGATGTAACCCTAGACTTTGCCACACTATAAAAGGACTCCCTTAGCACCCAAAATCGACCACTAGAGCTCTTGGAGTTCATTAGAGCCGATTTTGGAGCTAGCAAAATCTCTCTCAAGTTCTCCTTTGTCTTAGGTGTGTTGTTAACCATTTGAGGCATCAGACTTGGGGTGCTAAGTTCTTAAAGGCTGAATACAACAAGTTCTACAAGCTACATAAAGAGGTAAACTCCTAACTAGTATTTTATGTTGTTTATGTGAATTGTATGCTAGTTGTAGGCTTAATGCTTTGGAAACAATATTGCATGTATAATTAGAGAAAACATAGATCCAAAGCATTTAGGGTTGTATGTGCACCATAGGATGTTGTAGTATACTAAAACCCAAAACATGTGTGCATGCATTGTATGTGTATTTCTATGTGGGGTATTTTGGGGGAACTCACTAAGCTTTGGCTTACAGTTTTGGATTTAAATATTTCAGGTACTTATGAGGATTGGGGGAAGGCACATGCATGATTGTATACATCATCCCATTGATTTATGTTTGAAAAATGTTAATTGATACTCTGGTTTTATGATTATGTTTGGAAACAACGAATTAGATGGATTATGTTTTTTATGAAAATGTATGTTACAGAAGGATAGAAGAGATAGATGAAAGAAGAAAGAATAGTAGTGTATGCTATTAGTTAAAGAGTTAGATGATAGAGTATGAGAAAGAGAAAGAAAGATAGATAAAAAAAGACATAAGAATAACTCACCAGACACATTGTGTCTGATATTGCATAGATGTTATGTTTTGTTAGTTCAGGTAGTAGCAGTTGTGGTACCAGAAGAGAAGATAGGAGCACAAGGAAGGCTTAGATAGTAGGATGTTATTTATGTACTTTCCTTGTTCTTCTAATTTGTATGTAAGATTGTATTGCAAACCCGTGATGTGCATGTGAACCACTTGTTGTTGGGTTTTATTTCTAACCATATAGTTTATTTTAATTACTTCTATATTGAGCTTTATGAATCACTTGTGATTTACATTTGAATCCCTTGTGATTCACATGTAATTCACATGTAAATCATCTTAATTATTTATTTTTTCTAACCATATAGTTTATTTTAATTTGTTTTATTTTAGCAATATGTCACAAGTGAATCATATAGGAATTACATGTGATTCACATGTAAATCACAAGTGATCCACATGTAATTCACAAGTAAATCACAAGTGATTCACAAATGAATTACTTGTGATTCACATGTAAATCACAAGTGAATCACATTTCAGTTACATGTGATACATATGTAATTTACATATAAATCACATGTAATTCACAAGTGATTCACATATGAATTACATGTAAATCACAAGTGAATCACATATGAATTACATGTGATTCACATGTAATTTGCATGTAAACCACATGTAACTCACAATTAAATTTCATATGAATTACATGTGATTCACATATAAATCATAAGTGAATCACATATGAATTACGTCTATATGCACATATGTATTTTTCTGAGTTTTCTTGTATTAATCAAATTTTTTTATTTTTCTTGTAGACTTGGAAGAATTTGTGGAAAATATTGATGAGATGAAAAATGATAAATTAAAGAAAATATGGAACACGAAGACATAAAAAATCTTTGAAATTTTGTAGTATTTTTTGTTTTCCTATATTTTATTTTGTATCGAATAAAATATTTGTACTATTATGTTTATAAATTATTAAATAAAAATAGATTTTTTTATATGATTACTTACGAATATTATAGTATAAGAAAGATGCATATATGTACTTGAAATATATATATATATATATATATATATATATATATATATATATATATATATATATATATGACCCAAAACGTTGATTTTTTTTTGTTAAAAAATTTGATTTTTTTTAAATATTCTAGTTTTTTTTTAATTTATTGATTTTTAAAATTTTACTTTTTAAAAAAATGCAGTTTCATAAAAAAAATTGCAGCTTTTTTTGAAAAAATTACAGCTTTTTTAAATATTCTAGTTTTTTTTTTACTTTTTTAGGGTTGTATGTGCACCATAGGATGTTGTAGTATACTAAAACCCAACAGTGGTATCAGAGCCATGAGTTGTTTTCTGCTATATTGATGCAAATGTTTGATTTTCAAAGTTAAAAATAAAAAACATGAAGTTTGTCAAATTTTAAGATAATTACTTGATTTTATGAAAATCTAATTATTTGTAAAATTTTAGTCGTTTTGCTACAAGAGTTGAATTAGGTCAATTTATTAAAAGATAAAATGATATGATAATTTTATTTGTTTTAAAAGTTTGATCGAAATGTTTTTAAGGAGTTACAAATTTTGTCATAAAATTTTGGAACTCAAAAGTCTTTTTTAGAAGTTATGATCTTAAGCGTTTCGAAACTTCCATAAGTTATGGATGTGAAAAGTCTCATTCATTAACTCTCTAAGTTATGAATTCCAAGAGTCTTCAAAGGTTACAAATTTGTTATAAATGGCTTTGAAGAGTTTCATAACTTGCCCTCAAGTTATGGAACTTGGAAAATCTCTTTTATGGAATTCTAAAAGTTTTCAAGAGTGTAACTCATGGGTTCATAACTTAATAATAAACTAAATAGTTTTAATTTTGTTTTAGCATCTTGATGTTTTGAATAATTTATATTACATCTTTATGGACTTTACTAATAATTAATTAAAGTGTTTAATTAAAAGAGAATTAATAATTCCATAATGACATGGTTTAAGTTTAATTAAATTAAGAGTATAGTTTAATTAATAAATTAAACCACTTAGTATTTTAAAAGTTTAAAATACACCCTTATACTATTATAATATTAAAAGTTTAATATATTATATGTATAAGTAAAAAGTCGATCTTACCGTTAGTAGGCCTCATTCACGAAGTCAGTCTATAAGGGGGGTATAAGGTTACTGCCTATAAAATGGCGGTTTAACGGGTGTCCACTCTCACCCACCGCTTCCTTGACTGGTGCAGGGTCGTTAGCCGAACGGGTAGGATAGGACATTAATTCTCATTAAAAGTATAATGAAAATACCAAGTAAGTAAACACTTATAAATTCTCAATCTTAGTTACTTAGGAAAAATGTGAATTTGGTGCTAACCCATGAAATTGCACTTTGCACCTTGTTAAGTCGTTAGTGGAGCGCGTGTGGTTAACTGGCACACTAATCTGGGACTGACAGTGTGTGGCAAAGGGTAGCTTGATGTTAATCATAAATCAATGGAGCGTGTGTTGTTAGCCGACACATTGATTAGGTGATCTGTAATATTAAGTGTACCAATCTAATTTGCATGGTTATTCACACCTTGTTTGTGATCCTCGGCATCCCAGTCACAAACTTGAAGGGCACAACCGAGATTTAAATATGCCATTGAAAAGTTCAATGAATCTCAAAAGATCTAGGAATTTCAATTCATTTAAAACTTAATAATCAATTTCGTTTTTCATGGTGGAAATTGGTAAATCGTCATTTACCTACCTTCAAATATTTTGCAATTGGATTACGACATCCCTCTTCCGAATTGTATAGTATTGTGTTGGGTCCTAAACTTAATATTTCATTTTGGGTGTTATATTAAGGACTTAAATCAACTAAACTTGAATTTCTCCCTGTAGATGTCTAGTTTTGACAACTATGGTCTTCCCGAAACTTTTAGAAAAAGCTTTCCTCGTGAAGATGATGTTCCCCGAAATCATACTTCACTTCCTCATCCTCCTCCAATAATTCTCCCTAACCCACAAGTTCAAAGACTTGAAAAGTTCAAGGTCACTCAAGCCCTATTGGCTAGCGATCACCAAGATGGAAGGTTTGTGTGTGCACATGTCTTGGAGATGAAATCACACATTGACAGGTTGGGAATGTTAGGAGTCGACGTTGAGGAAGTTGGCTGTTGACTGGGTTCTTCAGTCACTCCCTGAGTCGTATAGTGAGTTCATTAAGGACTATTATATGGAAGATCTACTACCCAAACTTCCATGGACATTGACAATGGAAACATTGGAAGTCCAGAAAAGTCTTCTCTTCCCAATGGAAACAGATCGACCATGGTCAAGTCGTTTGACCAAATGGTAAAGATAAAGGCTAAGTCTGAGATAGTCCTGTGTACCATTCCCAAAGAGTCCATATGTTTCTATTGCCAAGAGAAGGGGCATTGGTTGCAAAGCTGCCATATTTACCTGAAAGATCGCAAGGATGGTAAAGTCAAAAGTTTGACTCTACTTCAGGTAAGTCCATTATCTAACTCTATTAAGTTCCTATTTGGAGATTCTTAATACATGATGTAATTTAATTACATTTTGATGTTTTGTAGAATCGAAGAAATGAAAGGAAACTAAAGGAAGAGTAAGTTGATTCTGATCGTGAAGATATGGATTTCGATCGCATGGTTCGATGATCAGAATTTTGAGCTGCTGCTTAAGAGTTATGATAGATTGCTTAGGAATTGATGACAACATAGTTTTCATGTGTATTTTCATTGTAAGGACAAGTTTTCCGCACTTTTATAAATAAAGAAAAGTTTTGAAATTTATCTTATTTTAAGATTCCTTACAATGGCATTTGTGAAAATTGTTGCTTATATATTTCCATTGATAGCAATATTGGAAAATGAATTTGATTCTTTCGTTTGTGGTCGTGTCATAATTTACCAAATAAGGAAAGATTCTTATCACCCAAGTTTCAGTTGGATAGAAACTTGGAATCATGCAAGTTGTATTGTGTGCTAAATGAGAACTTCATCTTTGGGAAATTAAGACTAATATCTTGTTCACATGTATATTTGAGTCAAGTGAAGGACTAGGGGGTCGGGTACACTTGGTTGTGCGCTGATCAGGTCCACCACAAAGAACGATAAGACTATTCGTTATGATTTACTAAAGTGTAGTAAATATGGTTATGCTTACAAGATTAAGTATAATTCTGAATCATTGAAAAGTTTCAATGTATAGCAGAACGAATAAGAAGAATCAAATTAGGCAGAAAGATAAAAGTTTCTCCAATATGAGAAGAAGGGAGAGTACTTGAGTATTGTGTTTTCTGAATATCTTAGTGATTATGAAACCATATCACAATTGATCCTCGAAGGACATCTTAGTGCATTTGTATGGCTAAGAAGAGGAATCGTGAATTGTTGAAATGGTTAAATCAAGAAGATAAATCATACTTCGTTCCAAAATCAAGTCTTAGAGTCACACTCCAAGACTTTAACTTGAGTGACATGGTCTTAAGAAAGGTTTATAACACTCATCAAATGTAGAGTAAAATGTTTCTTACTCTTGTACATTTGAAATTGGTAAGTTGTGATGTTTTGGATAAAACAAAGACCAACTAAGACCAATTGTCAGAAGTTTTTGTCTTGATAATAAACCGCACTAACTCTTGAATATTTGTTTGTCAAGTAATGTTTCTTGAAAAATAGAATCTTATATGTCAAGAGGTCAGTGGGAGTCTTAAAGATTTTGACAAGTTTCAAGAACTAATCAAGAATAAACCTATTGTTAAACACTAGCACACGACTTGAGGTTTGTGACCTTTCGTGTTGACATATTCTTGTTTCTGTGCCCATTCTAGTTAAAGTTGACTATGCATGTGAGTTCTGAGAGTTCTTAATTGGTTGCATAACAACCTGGAAGCAATGGTAGGCCCTTGTGCTGCCAGGTGGCAAGAAATTAAGATTGAACAAGTTCAGTCCATATGAGTTTGGATTTGTCACTAACCATGTCTTGTGATTATGGTCATGACAAATTCACATGGATAGGAACACATACACCATAAAAATCTAAGTGTCATAAGGTTTCTCTCCAATTCATTAAAATGATTGTGAGGAAACGCTTTCACTAAGTAGATTTTAAGGAGATAGAAATTGTGTTAATTGCATTCTCAAATTCGATTATGATTACGACATCCCTCTTCATAGTTCGAATTGTGAGAAACGGGAAAAAGTCTAAACATTTGAGACTTATTGCTGTAAGTTCTAAAATTGTTAAGACACACATGTGAGCTATCTAAAGAAATGTGTATGAGTTTGAGAAGCCTAAATAAAGTCTTATCAAAGCATCTCGTATCAGAAAATCTGAACTTTGGTAAGAAAGTCAATATGTATTGATTTCTGGAAGTCCAGTTGATTTCTGGATACATGTGAAAGCTAGTGGGACCATAAGTGTTATGCTAATAAGAATGTAATTATTATGCTAGTGGGAGCACAATTATTACGTTAAGAGTTGCGAGTTAGCAATGTTAATTATAGAAAATATGCAGGGTTTGAAAAGTTGTTTTGCTATGATTAAGGGAGAGGAATTCATACTTCATTTCAAATCTAAAAGCTTAGATTGAGATTTTAATCAAATTTAGTCAGGAACATATATGAATGTTATGTTGAAATGATTCAACATAAGGAAATTCTACATGTGGAAATATTATAGCAAGAGAATGGTAAAGTATCATGTCTTTATGTAAGACATTATGAATCGTATCCCATATGCTTCGGATATAGGATCAATTACATGTGCTATAATATTAATCTGTTCTAATTTTCCAAATGCCTAGGGCATTAAGAGGGAAAAGGGACTAGAACGAGATATGACTAAAATGGTTAAGTAATTGTCGAGGACAATCTGAGGTTTACCAAATATTGGTTGCTCATGGACAGTTGGAAGTAAAGTGAAAATTTTGGAAGGACCATATTAAAAAACTCTGAGAAGAGGTAACTCTTATTCAGAAGTGATATTACTCAAAATGGGAATATGGAAATGTTATCATAAGTGGAAGTTAATAATTAAATCTGTGTAAGATTAGAAAACATAAATGCAAGAAGGATGTTCAAAGGAATGTACTTTGAATATGAAACTTCGTTTTCATGGAATTTCTCACCATTGGAATACTTTGTAATGTCTGTTGCTAAGTCTATTTGACTTTTGTGCATAGTCATTACAAGAGGATCATTGCATATAAATTTAGAATCTAACAGATTACAGTAAATGGAAAGGATTTGGAATTGTGAAATGAGTGTCATTGGAAATGTTTACAATTGATCTATTTAACAAAGTAAGGACCATAGGTAAAACATAGTGTGCATGCTTGGAGCATGGGATGACTATTGTTTTAATTCAAGTATTAAGTTTATCAATCGAAACATTATACAATGAATAATGTGTAATCAAGATGGTGACTAAGTAAAAGGTGTTTTATTTATATTCAAAAGTTTTGAGACCATATTGGATTCAATTATTCTTGTGTTTTACTTTGCATGTTTTGACTTCCCGAATAACTAGGTTATTCAAACCATCCACACTCGATCATACTTTGGAAGTAGGTATTGAGGCAAGACTGTCATGAATCCGACTGTAGATTGTCTAGGTGTTTTAGACATATCACAAGTTTGTTGCAGTGTTCATGAGTACTTCTGGAATAAGATTCGAGTATTGGATTAAACCCACGGTCACCTGAATCACTTCATGGATTTTATCACGAGTGATTGTGAGTAATATCTTATATTCTTGAAACCAAGACATGTGAGTTGTAATTTACAAGTCGTTTGCACATTGACAAATGTAAACGCACCAGTAACTTGGTGTTATAAAACATATTGTTGTGTGTGATTTGATGAGTAAGTACAAGCAAGCATTTGATTCGAAGTTTATCCATTCCTTTTACCCTTAGAGGGATAAAAGTGATATCTGTGGGCCCCTCGATGATTTAGTGATGACAACCCTAAGTGCTTGGCTAAGCCTGAACTGATTTGATTTGTTCAATTAGTCGGTCGTCATAAATCGGAAATCAGGAAACAACAGATGGATAGAGAGAATGATTATAATCCATGTCTCATGTCCATATGATATCTAGAATGGGGTAATATATGATCCCTTATCTAATGGACGCGTCATTGACTAGGTCAGAGTTCGTCAGCGAATTTTAAGAGCTACGATTGCTAGTCGGGATTTTGGAGTCGTACTCGCAATAATAGTTATTAGACTTATCCAAGTGGGAGATTGTTGGATTAGGTGTCTAAGCCAATAACTATAACTGGTATGTACTTGACCCGAGAGTAGCATGGTCCATTTCGGGTTGCATATCACCAAGACAATTTGATAGGATGGATACTTGAGTAAGAGGTTACTTATGATTTATTAATATATTATAAGTTCTAATATATTAATATGAAATCATATTTTTTAATTTGTATTGATCAAGAATTAATTTGGAATTAATTATGTGATCAAAGGAGACTAATTAAATATATGGGGATTGATTTGGTAAATCATTGATTCTTATAGTGTGGGCCACCTGTTATTCAGGATGGGCTAAACCAATATGGTGTTCCATGGATAGTCCATGGAGGTTTAACCCATGGAGCCTAAGTAATATGAAAGGTCATGGGCATTAGGGTTTGCATGGATGTAACCCTAGACTTTGCCACACTATAAAAGGACTCCCTTAGCACCCAAAATCGACCACTAGAGTTCTTGGAGTTCTTTAGAGCCGATTTTGGAGCTAGCAAAATCTCTCTCAAGTTCTCCTTTGTCCTAGGTGTGTTGTGAACCGTTTGAGGCATCAGACTTGGGGTGCTAAGTTCTTAAAGGCCAAATACAACAAGTTCTACAAGCTACATAAAGAGGTAAACTCCTAACTAGTATTTTATGTTGTTTATTTCAATTGTATGCTAGTTGTAGGCTTAATGATTTGGAAACAATATTGCATTTATAATTAGAGAAAACATAGATCCAAAGCATTTAAGGTTGTATGTGCACCATAGGATGTTGTAGTATACTAAAACCCAAAACATGTGTGCATGCATTGTATGTGTATTTCTATGTGGGGTATTTTGGGGGAACTCACTAAGCTTTGGCTTACAGTTTTTGATTTAAATATTTCAGGTACTTATGAGGAATGGGGGAAGGCAAAGGCATGATTGTACACATCATCCCATTGATTTATGTTTGAAAAATGTTAATTGATACTCTGGTTTTATGATTATGTTTGGAAACAACGAATTAGATGGCTTATGGTTTTTATGAAAATGTAGGTTACAGAAGGATAAAAGAGATAGATGAAAGAAGAAAGAATAGTAGTGTATGCTATTAGAGAAAGAGTTAGATGATAGAGTATGAGAAAGAGAAAGAAAGATAGATAAAAAAAGACATAAGAATAACTCACCAGACACATTGTGTCTCATATTGCATAGATGTTATGTTTTGTTAGTTTAGGTAGTAGCAGTTGTGGTACCAGATGAGAAGATAGGAGCATAAGGAAGTCTTAGATAGTAGGATGTTATTTATGTACTTTCGTTGTTGTTCTAATTTGTATGTAAGATTGTATTGTAAACCCGTGATTATTCCTAGGATGTAAAGGCTTTAATTTGAGTAGAATTCCACATTGTGTAGATAAAACATGGATATATCCCTTAGATTAGATGTTTAAAAATTTGGTCGTTGCAAACAACATCTAGGGTTTGACCCCTAATAGTCTATTTAGATGTTTTAGATAGAACCTAAAGGGATTCAAACTCTTATGGTTAATCCATATATCTGATTAAATCCAGTCTATCCCTATCCAGGAACCCTATCAAAACTGTCCATATCAGCTCTCTATAAGCTTTTGGAATATTTAAATTAATCTTTATGATTTAATTAATATTCAAGCTCTTTAATTAATTAGCAAAATAATTTGCAATTATTTTATAAATTTATTAAATCCTTAAAAGATTAATAACTTATTTTCACATTTCTTTAACACTATTTATGTAATGACGCCAACCTAAAAGGATCCCGCTATCATTAGAAATATTACCAAAATAGTTAATGCCTTGGACACTATTTCCAACAGCTCCCACTCGGACAAGTTGTTAACTTTTGACGGTATTAGTATTTCACTAATAATCATAGAGAGTAGCCATCCACTGCAACTGCCAGACTCTGATCATAATCAAAATTTAGTCCTTACACAAGTGACAAAATATTCCTTCATTATAGATATCCTTATGAACATGAGACATGTATAATGGTCAATCTCATTGTTCAACATTCTGTTTCCTGATTAACGATTTCTGACAATACATCTGTCGTCTAAATCGAACACATTAATTTAGTCAGGGATCGGCCAGTCAATTCAGATGTCAGAACCAAATCATTGAGGGGACCATAGATATTGTTTCCTAGTTACGAGAAGGAACAAATAATATTTGACTACATAGTTTTTGTCTACTCATCTAATCATACATGGGCATGGGCTTTATGACTATTAGTTACGGATATCATTGGAGTAAACCAATGCCAGCATATTTTCGCAAACAAAACCCCATATGTATCTCAGTTTGATGAATAAAACATATTGTAATCTTAGAATTACTCGTGACTAGATCCATGAAGTAATCTCTAAGTTTCAGTTGTTCCAATACTTAAAATCTCAATTTTCAAGTACTCATGAGTGTTATCGCAATCTCTGTTACAATGTACAAACTCAATGGTCAATCAACTAATACTCATGACAACCTTTAATCATTCACTCACTTCCTAGAGAATGACCGACGATTGATATTTTAATATAATTAAACATTTTGGAAGTAGTTTCAAAACTTGCAAAAGTGAAATACATTATTTGAATTAACACAACATTGATAGCAACCAAAAGCTCTTTATTAAGTCACTTTGAAATAAACATCAAAACAATTACAATTCATACTATTAAAACTTTTCAAAACAATTCAAGCTAAACAACTAAACTATTACATCAAATCACTATCTAGTCTCATGCCTCTGGTCCTCGGATGACCATCATGTTTCTTTCTTGATAGTGGGCTCATGAAAGGATCAGCAGGATTCTCCTCATGTAACATCTCAAAAATCACAATAAATTTAAACTTTTAAAAAACAACCCATTTACTGAAAAGAAGTGTTATATAATCATAGTTTTCAAAACATTATTCAAATACAGGTCTCCCAAGATAACCAACATAAAAATCCAGGATGTATACGGTCACACATTCGCCTTGCCATGGTCCTCTGAAGTACCTGAAACAAAAACTAAAAACTATAAGCCAACGTTTAGTGAGTTTCCCCAAATATCACCACGTAAAAATAACAAATAACAACATGTACTGGGTCCACAGCTAAAAGATTGGATTACCCCTGAGCCCACAGTATGAGTTTGGCTTGCCTATCGGGCCCACAACTCATATTTGGCTTGCTTTTGAGCCCACAACATAAGTCTAGCTTGCCCTCAGGGCCCACGGCTTACGTCTGGCTTGCTTCGTGGCCCAATCAGTCATGAGATTGGAATGTCAATATACAACAGGTTAACTCAATCATCAGACTGGAATACCAATGTACATCGGGCCCACTCAGTCATCCGACTGGAATACCCTCGAGTACACTCAGTCATCAGACAAGAATACCCCCGATCTGTTGACTCACGCACAAAGCAGTAAAGTCTCAACCCAACAAAATATGTTGACATATAACAGATAACAAAAAAATCAACAGACATATAATCATGCAACCAAAAATCACAGGTAGTCCTACAGATCTACCAGTCTACGCATATCAGCAACTATCATATAACCATACAGGTCTATC
Organism: Lactuca virosa; assembly: GCF_052849685.1. Classification (NCBI taxonomy): domain Eukaryota; kingdom Viridiplantae; phylum Streptophyta; class Magnoliopsida; order Asterales; family Asteraceae; genus Lactuca; species Lactuca virosa. The sequence continues at coordinate 350,475,883 of NC_136430.1, forward strand.
CCATACTCATCATATCATAAATCAATGTATAACGGGATATCAATCCAATAGGCCGACCTTGGTGCCTTCGACTCGTAAGTACAGTGAGGAAAACTCACCTCTTAGTCTGAACGATAGCTGATAAGGTCCCGACTCCGAATCTCATCTCTAACCGTCACCTATCCATCCAAATGACCAATTCTCAAACACAATCCAAAATTCCCAAAATGCCTTTAGGTCAAACTTGGTCAAAGTCAAAGTCAACTGTCAAGGTCCCAAAAGTTAATATCCCTTCCCAGCGGAGTACGCCCTGCGTACCAAGAGAGTACGCCTAGCGTACTTTGATGCTGACCAAAAGTGGGGCGCTGACCGCGTACGCACAACGTACGCAGCCCAGTCCCAAAACTCCATTAAGAGCTAATTCCATTAAGCCCTTACATCCAAAACTCATATCCAATCCCAAAATGATGTCCTAAGTCATAAGGTTTCCAACTTTATGATTTTGCATGGGTATAAAGTGCTTAATGTCCAAAACCTTAACTTCTTAACGCAATAAGACATCACAACTCTTGTATGGAAGGGATAGAAGGGCCAAGATTACATTTTTATGGTTCAAAATAGCTCCATAATGTATAAAGTTTCCAACTTTATCCATTAGAATGGTCCCAACAAACAAGATCTTGTCTTTAAGTCTCAAAAGGACCCAAAAGTGCATATTTTCAACTTAATCCATTAAGTCCAAGTCTCCAATCCTTCAAATCTGAATCAAAATGATGTTTAGATGGATAAAGTTTCCAACTTTATCCATTACGAGGTCACAAACTTTCAATATCTAAACTTTATGCACTTAAAGTTACCAAAAGCTCATAACACTCAAAAATAGATAGATCTAACAATTTCATCATCAAGATTCAAACTTTATACCTCTAGAAGAAAGATCAAGGTACACAAATTCTAGATCTACAAGCTCCAATGCAACCAACACTTCTTCAATGAGTTCCTTCTTCTAAAAACGCCTTCTTTTTGCTCAAAAGGCTCAATCTAGGGTTACGGTTTCGAGAGAGGGTGTTGGAGAGGTGGAGGCTGAGAATGGAATGGGTTTGGGGAAGTTGATGAGCTTAAATAGGGCTCAAACCATGGAAATAGGGTTTGGGCATTGATGGCGTACGCCCAACGTACTCAAATTACGATCAGCGTACTAGGGATGCCCTAGTACGCCCAACGTACATGTTCAGTACACGCATCGTACGCGGCTCAACTAAACACCGCCCTAACTTCAAACTGTCATAACATCTTCGTTCCAACTCCATTTTCGACGTTCTTTATATCCACAGAAAAGTGTTGAAGAGCTCTAAAATATTATCTAAATATCTTGGACTAAAAACTTCTTAAAAAAATCCATATTTCATGCAAGGACCCGACCTATGACTTTTTCCTTTCTATCCTTCGGCCCAGAACACAATTCAAGGGTAAAATTTCTTAACTATCAGTACCTCCTTCCTCAAGGGATAAACTTTGCCTCCTTAAGGCCCAAAACCTTACACAATCGACTTCCGGTTCATGGATTAGAAATTGCATGAAACAGGATGCTACAATTCTCCCCCACTTAAATTAGATTTCGTCCTCAAAATCAGTTGTCGCTTCCGCTTAACGATGGAACCCCTAGCTGGAAACCCGCATATTTGATTGGCTCTAAACCTCCTCGGCCAATTGTCGTCATGTTGATCTCAATCATAAGTGCACAATCGCGACGAGAACCAACTAAAAAATAGAACCCCTGACTATTTACCGATGTTGAAACCTCCATTCAAAAACAAGGCGACTCCCAATGTGAGTCTCATCTATATAACTATTGGAGAGAAGCGCATACAACACCAGCATATTCCACAACTTTCTAGCTATAAGACCAAACTTCTAGTGAGAATCAGAAAGTTGGGGACTCTCAAATATACAATCACTCGAGACATTCACAATGAACTTCATGACTCGAGACTCCATAACCGATACCCAACCTTGGTAACCAAACCCCTAATAACAGCTTGCGAACAAACAAGATTTATAATGCAAACACTCAGCAAGAGACTTTCTGATGCACGACTGATACTCCTAACAATCCTTAACTACTCACTTTATTCAAACCAGCTGGTTCGTGAGTCTCCGGACTTTCAACAATGTACCAACACTGAAAGTAATATAATTAGAAGAAATAAATAATCATGATCACTATGGCTACAGCCTATGTCTGGAATACCCCTACAAGGTCCTCAACATAGGTATGGATTGCCTCCGAGTCCACATCATGAGTCTGGAATGTCCTTTCCATCCCTCAGCCCATGTCTGGAATGCTCTCGGTATTATACCGATCTTATCGACATTCCATCATTCGCCTGGAAACTCACGACCAGCACCACGGGGGCCTAAAGATACTCAACCTCATTCCACCGCCTTGCAGGAACCCAATCAATGTCCCTCTCAACGCTAACCAAACGCAACAATGTTATACTCTTTTACCACGCATAATTCCTTTCATAGTACAAGCTGCCACCAAGGAAGCCTGCTTGTGCAAGGGATTTGAATTAACACTCACCGACCTAGCCTTGAAATGGATCTTAAATGCTCCTCTGCATTCTATTAGTTTATTTTCACATCTTGTTAACCTCTTTAACAATCAGTTTTCTTGCAACAGATCCTTTGAAAAAAATACCAGTGATCTTTATAGGATTTCACAAAAACCAAACAAATCTGTGAGAGATTTTCTTAGCAGTTTTGCTGGGAAGCATTAAACATTCCTCATCTAGAGGTGGCAACAGGTGTATAGGCCATCAAGATGGGACTAAATAAGGACTGTCCATTCTACGAGGATCTTGTGATGACTCCATACAGGAAACTTGATGAAGTCAGAAATAGGGCCTTAAGATTCATAAGGCTAGAGGAAGATAAATTGATGCAAAAGAAGATCAGTCCTCAAGATACCTACGTGTAACACCCTGTTTCACGACATTTCTTAATTCAACATTTATGGGCTATAATTTGATCAAGTAAAGCCTTTGGGGCCGTAAGGATGAAAAGTTTCAAGCTTATTGAAAAGGTTGATTATATTGGTTATGAGATCTAAGCTCTTGATTTGTGTGTTGGAACCAAAGGGTAAAATTGGAAAAGTTATATGTCAGACTTCTTGCATGGTTTATGGTTTTAGTTCGACATGTATTGAGCCAAAACTAACTAGATATAATTGTGGGTCTCTTCAATACCTTTCCGTGCATATAAAGAACACCGAAAACGGAGATGAAACGAAGAAGTTATGGTCATTTGAAGTTGAATCGGAAGTTGGAGATTTTCCCAATGCAGGGCGTATATGCTGAATGAGGAATGTGATTTTAACGATCTATGCATGGCATAGATTTTTCTACACAGGGCATAGCCGTTGCTTACCAAACCATAATCCTAAGGCTTAAGGGCTCTAACTTCTTGGAACCCTTCCCATTACCAGCCTCCATCACTTTATGTTGTTCCTTTAAAAGCCTAGCCACCAATTATGAGTTTTGGAAGCATTAGTGTGATTTTTGTGTGCATTCTTGAAGGAGTCCATTGGAGAAGCAAGTGTGAGCTCCAAGCCTTATAGATCTAGACATTTCACTTCATCACCTACCTCCAGAAGGTATAAAGCTTTCATTTTGATGTTCCTTTTGTTAGATCTAATTAGCTCATGGATTTTTATGTTTTTATCCCTTAACCTTGGTCCTTGTGAGTATGGGTTACTCCAGACCTTTTGAATGCCTCATTTTATTGCTTTTGACGTTATAGAGCCATAAAAATGAGAGCATGGGCACTTTCATCAATCCATGCATGAGTTCTTTAGCAAAAGGTGTCATTTTGGACTTAGAGTATGGTGGTGTGTTCATCTTGGCCATGCAAAGGGATAAAGTCAGAGAATTTATCCACTAAGACCTTCATTTAGATTAAATTTGGGAATTTGAGAGTTTGGATTCTTGTATTAAGAGCAAAATAGAAGTTTTGGGATCAGGGGATCTACACATGGCTTAGCCTCTATACGTATGGCGTACTTCTATGATGGGCATAGATTAGTTACATAGGGCGTAAGTCAACTGAGTGCTGACCATTTTGACTTTTGGTTAGTTGTGTGGGGTTTTGGTCTTGAATAATAAAAATGGTCTTTTGACCGAGGAGGATTAGCTATGAACCAAGACCCTCTGGGGGTTAATTATTACCTTAATTATGAATTAGGGTTTTATTATGCGTTTAGTGTGAAGAGATTAAATATAGTTAGCTTGGGTGCATGATCCATCTTGTTGTCAGATTGAGGTGAGTTTTCTCACTATACTCGTGGGTCGAAGGCACCAATACCGCCCCACTAGATTGTGTTATGTATCCTTGATGTTGCTATGTTGTAGTAGCCTGTTAGATCGATAGATCTGTATGATTACTTATATTATTGGTTATTGATTATTTGTTGTATATATCGACATATAATGGTTGGGTTGAGGCGATACTGCTTTGTGCTATAAGCCAACAAACCCAAGAGCAATCCAATCATAAGCTGAGGGTCAGGATGGGAATGCAGTATTATCATGACAGCTCGGGAGCAAGCTAGTCACGAGATGTGGGTCGGGAGGGCAATCTAGTCTTATGTTGTGGGCTCGGGAGCAAGCTAGTCATGAGTTGTGGGTCGGGAGGGGGCAATCCAGTCTCATGTTGTGGGATCAGGGGCAATCCAATCTAATGTTGTGGGCCTAGTGTGCATTCATTATATATGTATTGTTGTGTAAGGTATTTTAGGGGAACTCACTAAGCTTTGGCTTACAATTGTTGCTTTCATGGTTTCAAGTACATCAGATGATTGGGGCAAGGAGAAGGCATGATCGTACACATCCTCCTGCTAATTTATGTTTTGAGAGATTTTTGATAATCTGACTATATGGATTTGTGTTGAAAACAATGGTTTAGTTTCTTATGGTTTAATGAAATGGTTTAAAAAAACAAAAAAATTTATCATGATTTTTTGGATGTTACAAGTTGGTATCAGAGCACTGGTTTGAGAGAATTGGATGAACACTTGTGTGATTCCAGACTCAAACTATGGATCTACAAAATATTTTTCATAATTAATTGGATGCGATGTATACAATCAGCCTGAGCCCCAGGAAAGTTATTCCCCAAGATAACCACACTTGCTCTCTATATATTGATATGTTAGAAATGCATGTTAGATTCTAGGTCAGAGATCTTTTGGAATTGTATGATAAAATTGTCTAATTTATGATGCCTGATAGCCTAGGTGATTTCTTGGTATTTTATGAAAGTAACGTTATTAATATAGTTGTACATAACTAAGATTTTATAACTTGAGAATGTTTGATTTAGCCTTATTTAATGTTCCTTGTTTGGTTGTGGACTTAGGGTAGAATCAATTATTCGACTGTCTATCGAATCCAATGTTATGTATGATTAGCATACAGAAGGCAACTGTAGGGTTAATGGAAGTTTCATGAGCGAGTGGGTTGTTAGTAAGACAACAAGTAAGGAATTGTTAGTTACTATTAAGAGAGTGGATTTAGGATGTATGTGTTGTTGGGTAGTGAGCAAAACAACATTCCTATGGTGTTCATGCAAAACCCTAATACTTGGATCTAGTTTTTCAGTTTGTACATGAAATAATTGTCCAAGACTTGCAAACCCTAATATAGCATACAACAAAACGAAATTAACATCTAAGAAACAAGTTAGAAAGTTACCTTTGATTGTTGCTTGAAGATCTTGAGCTTTTGCGAAACCTAGCACCTCAAATGTGATGCCTCTAATGAATCACAAACACCAAAAGCAATTGGATGATCTTGGAGAGAGGGGAAGGCTAAAATCGGCTCTTGGAATCTCTAGGGTTCAAGTGGTAGCCGAATTAGGGAGCCAGGGGGTTCCTTATATAGCTGAGGAATTAGGGTTTCAGTCAAAGACCTCATCTGGTTGCTTAGGCTCTAAGCAGCCCATAAGAATCTTCCAGAATCAAGCCCCTTGGACGAAATCCTTATGGGCTCCCATAAGATTTCGTCCAACCCCTTCCAAAGGATTCCTCAGCCCACTATGCACTTATCTTATAATTACAATATCAGTCCCCCAAGTTTAATTAATATCTTTTGACCACAAAATTAATTCTGAATTATTTATTGACCAATATTAATTAAACGAATATGATTTCTCCTTTAATATATTATTCATATATTATATTAATAAACCATGATAACCTCTTTCTCCATTATTCATCCAGTCAAGTTGCTCTGGTGAAGGCAACCCAAAAGGACCATGCTACAACCGGGTCAAGTACATTCCAAATATAGTTATGGCTTAGACACCTAATCCAACATGTGTCAAAACAAAATCATCGAGGGGCCCAATATATCACTTTTAGCCTCATAGGATAAAAGGAACATATAAACTTCGACTTATATGCTTGTACTATTTACTCATCAAATCGTACACAACAATGCATTTTATAACATCGAGTTACTGATGCGTTTACACATTATCAATGCACAACCGACTCATAAACAACTCATATATCTAGGTTTAAAGACTATATGATATTATCGTCTCACAATCACTCGTGCTTAAATTCCATGAAGTGATTCACGTGAGTGTGGGTTTAATCCAATACTCAAATCATATTTCATAAGAACTCATGAACGTTGCAGCAAACTTTTGCTATGTTTAAACGCTTAGACAATCTACAAGCCAATTCATGACAGTCATCTTTCATACTTACTTCCAATGTATGATCGACTGTGGATAGTTTAAATAATATTATTATTTAGGAAGTCAAAACATGCAAAATGAAACAATAGTAAATAATTAACATAAGACAGTAACATTACTTATAAATAATACTCTTTTATTTAATTATCAAATGTTAATTACAATTTATCTATTACAAGTTTCTAAAAGCTATCTAATCACTAAAACTAATATCGTCCTTCAGCCCAATGCTCCTAGCGTGCTGTAAGTGCTTAACCCTACTCAACCCCTTCGTAAGGGGATCTGCTGGGTTATCCTCTGACGATACCCTCTTTACTACGAGGAGTCCTTCTTCTACCCGATGTCTAATGAAATGATATTTCCTGTCGATATGCCTGGATCTGCTATGATCCCTCGGTTCCTTGGTTAAGGCAAATACACCTTCGTTATCGTAGAAAATCTCCGTAGGCTCCTTTATGGAAGGTACAACTCCAAGGTCTCTGATGAAGTTCTTCAGCCATATTGCCTCCTTCGACGCTTCGCTCGCCGCTATGTACTCTGATTCACACGTTGAATCAGCTACGGTCTCCTGCTTCGAACTTTTCCATGTCACTGCTCCTCCAATTAGGGTAAAGACCCAGCCCGGCTGAGATCGTAAATTATCTCGGTCAGTCTAAAAACTAGCATCACTATACCCTCACACTCTCAAGTCATCGCTCCCACCGAGGACAAGAGCCCAGTCTTTGGTCCTTCGCAGGTACTTAAGAATGTTCTTCACCGCAGTCCAATGAGCTCTACCAGGGTTCCCTTGATATCTGCTGACCATGCTTAAAGCGAATGTCACATCAGGGCGAGTACATGTCATAGCATACATGATTGAGCCAACTGCGAAAGCATAAGGTACTTTGCTTATCTCTGCTATCTCGACATCAGTACTCGGACTCTGAGTCTTACTCATCTTGGTATTGCTTTGGATCGGTAACTCCCCTTTCTTGGAATTTTCCATGCTAAAATCTTCTAACACTTTATCCAAGTAAGTACTTTGACTAAGTCCTATTAGCCTCTTACACCTATTTCTCAATATCCTTATCCCTAAAATATAGGCAGCTTCTCCGAGGTCCTTCATAGCGAAGCACTTCCCAAGCCAGGACTTAACCTCCTGCAAGGTTGGGACGTCGTTTCCTATGAGTAGTATGTCATCCACATACAATACGAGAAAGCTAACTATACTCCCACTGGCTTTGACATATACACATGACTCATCTTCGCTTCTTGAGAAACCAAACTCTTTGACTTTCTCATCAAAACAAAGATTCCATCTGCGAGACGCTTGTTTCAATCCATAGATGGATTTCTCAAGCTTACACACTCTATGAGGGTGCTTCACATCGACAAAACCCTCTGGCTGACTCATGTAAACATCTTCAGCCAACTTCCCACTAAGGAAAGCAGTTCTGACATCCATTTACCATATTTCATAATCATGAAACGCAGCTATGGCTAGCATAACCCTTATAGACTTAATCTTTGCTATTGGTGAGAAGGTCTCATCATAGTCAACTCCATGAGTTTGAGTAAAGCCCTTCGCAACCAATCACGCCTTATATGTGTGTACTTACCCATCCATGTCGGTCTTCTTCTTGAAGATCCATTTGCACCCGACCGTCTTACGGCCTGGCACATTGTCAACCAAGTTCCAAACTTGATTGCCATACATGGATTGAATCTCACTGTCCATAGCCTCTTTCCATTTCGCAGACTTTGGGCCTGCCATGGCTTCCTTGTAGTTGTTAGGTTCATCCAAATTTATTAGTGTGCTATCACTAATAAGCATATCACCTTCAATAGTAATATGGAAACCATAAAACTGAGGTGGAACACTAACTCTACTGGAACGTCTAAGAGGTAGGGACTCGTCAATCAGTTCAACAGGAGTTTCCTCCTCGGGTTGAGCGCCAGTGCTAGAGGTTCCTTCATCGCTTGATTCTTGAATCTCTTCAAGATCAATTTGCCTCCCACTTTCCTCTTGGCATATGAGTTCTCTTTCTCGGAAAACCCCTCTCCTCGCAAAGAAGACAACATTGTCACTCGGTCTATAGAATAGATATCCAAAGGACTTCTGTGGATAGCCGATGAAAATACATCTGAAACAACCCAAAAATACAACCCAAAAATTTCGTTTTTAAAACATTATTAAAACCATCAACCATCCAAAATCATAAGTAAAATCATAATCGTGTATCATAAAACATCATAGTGTCTGTCTCAAATCAAAATCTCATATCCAAATATCAGAGTCTAACTCCCAGGCTGAAGATTGTGGTGTGTGTCATGTGATCATCCCGAGCCCTTCCCAGTGCCAGTGGAAGTACCTGAAACCAAAACTGAAAACCGTAAGCACGAAGCTTAGTGAGTCTCCCCAATCTACCACATACCCTCTACACATAGCATGTAACTAGGAGATACAGGCCTCGCCCACACTCGTGGAGATACGGGCCCCGCCCACACTCTGCTAACTGGGAGATACAGGCCCCGCCCACATTCCGCTATCTAGGAGATACGGGCCTCGCCCACACTCCACTATCTAGAAGATACGGGCCTCGCCCATGCTCAGCTACTGCGAGATACGGGCCTTGCCCACACTCGGATATGATGCGATACGGGCCTCGCCCACACTCAACTGCTAAACCCATCATACAAGTATCACACAGACAACATGTAAAGCTAATCTAATGTTCATACATCATCATCAACTACTACTATGAGGTACGGGCCTCGCCCACAATTTGCTAAGATAGGATACGGGCCCCGCCCACACTCAGCTACTATCATCTCATACTATGGGCCGACCTTGGTGCCGTAGACCCGTTCCTACTGAAGGAGAACTCACCTCGTAATGTTGGCTACTGAGTTACTAAATATGAAACTGTCTGACTGCTGCTCCGGAACTCCCCGGCTACAAATCCCATAAACACTAAATCAGATATGGATAACTACTCTCAGGAAAAAATGACTATTTTACCCCTGGTCAAAGTCAACTTCCAGTTGACCGGACTCGCTGAGTTGGGCCGCCAACTCGCCGAGTCCCTATCATCCTTTCTAATTCTCTACCCGCTTCTACTCGTCGAGTTTAGCAAAGGCTCGACGAGTTCTTCTTCGATACTAACATCTAGTTCATCTTCATCTGACTCGCCGAGTTGTATGAACAACTCGTCGAGTCCTCCTTCATCCTATGAATGAGATCAGTCCTTGACTCGCCGAGTTGTATGAACAACTCGTCGAGTCCCTCCACTACTAGATCTGAGCCTTAACTCACCGAGTCCATTACCTTCTCACTGATTCCACCTTAAACTCTCAAATAGAGAAAAACCGGGGACTCGCGACTCGACTCGTCGAGTCTGAAGAACGACTCGCCGAGTCCCATGCATGACATTACTAAACAGTCGATTTTGCTCGAATCCAGTGCATTTCATTCATAGATCTAGGCTCCTAGGGCTGGTTTTTCACGTAAAGTTTCTAACTTTATGTGCATGCATGCTAATATGAAGCTCAAATACCCAAAATAAGCTAAAGGAAGAGATCTAAGCTTGGAATGGAAACTTGGCTCAATAAAGGTGGCAACCTTGAGCGTAAGAGGCTCTGGAAAGCTTAGATCTGAAGTCCATTCATCATATTAACTCTTAATTCGACCTTAAAGTCTAGAAAAGGGCTCAAAATCAACAAGAGCAAACTTCTCAAGAGATCTAATTGATAATAAGCAAAGATTCGAGCTTGATACCTCAAAGGGGACTGAAATGCAACCAGAAGTCCAGATCTACTTGCTCCCCTTGAATACTTCTCTTCTCTCTTCTTCCCCAAATCCCCAAGATGCACTAAAACCTTCACAAGTGAGAAAATGCTCCAAAAATGTTTAAGAACGGCTAGGGTTTCGTATGGGACTCTTTGTGGGTGAGGGAGGCTGGTCTTGGGCCACATAAGATGTTTAAATAGGGTGCAAACCCTTGAAATTAGGGTTTCATCCAGACTGGCAGACTCGCCGAGTCCGGGAATATGGACTCGCCGAGTCGCCAACTTAAATCGCGCACAAATCCCGTCTCTACTCGACGAGTCGGGCTACTGACTCGTCGACTACCCCTTAAGAAAATAAAATTACTTTATTTAAATCACATACCAGAAATGGGGCGTTACAACTCTCCCCCACTTATCTTAGACTTCGTCCTCGAAGTCTGTTGCTGCTGAATCTATTAATATCTCTGGGTAATGCTCCCTCATTTCCTCCTCGGCCTCCCACGTCCATTCCGAACCCTTCCGATGCTGCCACTACACCTTCACTAGCTGGACTACCTTGTTCCTCAAGGTCTTCGTTTTCTGATCCAAGATCGCAACGGGCCTCTCAATATAATTCAGACTGCTATCAACCTGAATATCCTCCAAGGGTACGACTGCTGACTCGTCCGCCAAACACTTCCTTAACTGAGAAACATGGAAAGTGTTGTGGATCTGGTTAAGCTCTGTTGGAAGATCCAACCGATAAGCAACCCGACCCACCCGGGCCAAAACCCTAAACGGACCCATGAACGTGGGGCCCAACTTGCCCCTCTTCCGGAACCTGATAACACCCTTCCAGGGTGATACCTTCAGGAGGACCATATCGCCCACCTGAAACTCCAAATCCGAACGCCTCCTGTCGGCGTAACTCTTCTGCCGACTCTGCGTAGCCTGCAGTCTGCTACGGACCTGCTGGATCAACTCTGTAGTCTTGAGTACCACCTCTGTACTCCTCATGACTCGCTGACCGACCTCACACCAACAGATTGGGGTCCTGCACTTCCTCCCGTAGAGCATCTTAAAGGGAGGTCGGTCTATACTGGAGTGATAGCTGTTGTTATACGAAAATTCCGCTAACGGAAGATACGTATCCCAACTGCCACCGAAATCTAGTAGACATGCCCGAAGCATGTCCTCGAGAGTCTGAATCATCCTCTCGCTCTGTCCATCCGTCTGAGGGTGGAAAGCGGTGCTGAAATGGAGACGAGTACCCATCTCGTCATGAAACCGCTTCCAAAATCTGGAAGTAAACTGGACATCTCGGTCTGACACCACCGAGACAGGCACTCCATGCCGTGCCACTACCTCATGCACATAAATATCAGCTAGCTTCTCGGCCGATATACTCTCCTGAATCGGTACAAAATGCGCGCTCTTGGTCAGCCGATCCACTATGACCCAAATCGAATCAACTCCACGTGCGGTCCTGGGAAGCTTAGTGATGAAATCCATGGTGATATCCTCCCATTTCCACATGGGAATGTCTAACGGCTGCATCTTGCCGTGGGGTCTCTGATGCTCCGCCTTGACCTTCCTGCAGGTCAGACATCTCTCCACGTACCAAGCTACGTCCCGTTTCATGCAGGGCCACCAATAATCGGGTCGAAGATCTCTATACATCTTCGTCGCCCCTGGGTGGATGGAGAACCGAGACTTGTGGGCCTCATCCATCAACACCTGTCGTACTCATCCCCAGTACGACACCCAAACCCTCCCATGAAGGGTCAACAACCCTCGACTATCATAATCGAAAGAAGCTACTCGACCCACAATCCTCTCACACTTCTGCCTCTCCTCCTTCAGGCCCTCGACCTGTGCCTCTCTAATCTGCTCCAACAATGGAGTAATCACTGTCATCCTCAGACATATATTCCTGATCGGGGCTGCTACCGCCTTGCGGCTCAGGGCGTCAGCCACCATGTTGGCCTTGCCCGAATGATAAAGGATCTCACAGTCGTAGTCCTTTACCACATCTAACCATCGGCGCTGCCTCATGTTCAGATTCGGCTGATCCATGAGGTACCTCAAACTCTTGTGATCCGTGTAAATGGTACAGCGGACCCCATAGAGGTAATGTCGCCAAATCTTGAGGGCAAACACTACTGCCCCCAACTCTAAGTCATGTGTCGGATAGTTAGCCTCGTGAGGCTTCAACTGTCTAGAGGTGTAAGCTATCACATGTCCTCGCTGCATCAAAATCGCTCCCATACCTATGATCGAAGCGTCACAGTAGACTACGAAATCCTCTACTCCCTCTGGCAGGGTAAGGATCGGCGTCTCGCACAATCTCTGTCTGAGGGTCTCAAATGCTGCCTGCTGCTCAGGCCCCCAGCGAAACACCACCGACTTCTTGGTCAGTCGAGTGAGCGAACTGCTATCTTGGAGAAATCCTGGATGAATCTCCTGTAGTACCCTGCCAGTCCTAGGAAGATCCGAATCTCAGATGGAGACCTCGGGACCTCCCACTGCATCACGACCTCTATCTTGGCCGGATCCACTAGTATACCCTTCTGGTTGACGAGGTGTCCAAGGAACTGCACCTCGCGCAACCAGAACTCGCACTTGGAGAACTTCGCGTAAAGTATCTCCCTCCTTAGCGTCTCTAGCACCTCTCTCAGGTGCTCCTCATGCTGCTCCTGAGTCTTGGAATAAACCAAGATGTCATCGATAAACACTATCACTGACCGTTCCAGCATCGGTCTGCATACGCGGTTCATGAGATCCATGAACGCGGCTGGAGCGTTGGTGAGTCCGAACGGCATCACCACAAACTCATAATGACCATAGCGGGTCCGAAAAGCGGTCTTCTGCACATCCTCATCCCTGACCCGCATCTGGTGATATCTTGACCGTAGATCAATCTTGGAGAACCAAGATGCTCCCTGAAGCTGGTCAAACAAATCGTCTATCCTCGGGAGTGGGTAACGGTTCTTCACCGTTACCTTGTTCAGCTCCCGGTAATCTATGCACATACGGTGCGACCCATCCTTCTTCTTCACAAACAAGATCGACGCTCCCCATGGCGAACTACTCGGTCTGATAAAACCCCTGTCTAGCAGCTCCTGCAGCTACGTAGACAACTCCTGCATCTCGGGAGGAGCCAACCGATGAGATGCCTTGGCTATCGGAGCCGCACCAGGAACCAGATCAATCCTAAACTCAACCTGTCTCTCCGGGGGTATCCCAGGTAGATCCTCTGGGAATACGTCCGGGTACTCTCGCACTACTGGTACATCATCAACGGTCGCCTTACCCTTTTCCCGGGTATCCATAACATAGGCGACGTATCCTGCGCATCCCTGTTGGAAATAACGCTTCGCTCTCGCTGCTGAGCAAAGAATCGGTCCGCGCTGTGGCCTCTCGCCCTGAATCACTAACTCTCCCACACTAGGAGTGCGAACCCTCACCAACTGGCGCTCACAGTCAATCACTGCCCCGTTGGGGCTCAACCAATCCATACCTACTATAACTTTATTCCCTCGTAAGAGAATAGGAACCAAATCTACCATGAACTGCTCGTCATACAGTCATAATGTACATCCCCTATGGACTCTCGCGACCCTGACGGTTCTGTCATCGGCTATCTCAACATCAAGTGGACAATCCAGCTCCCCCGGAGCTCTGCTAAATCGCTTGCTAAATGCGAGCGAAACGAATGATCGGGTAGCCCCCGAATCAAACAATACCGTAGCTGAAATGCCGTTCACTAAGAACGACCCCGTCACCACATCAGGAGTCGCTCGCGCCTCCTCTGCCGTCAGCTGAAACGCTCTGCTCTTCGCCACTGGCGCCTCTGTCCGAACTTGACGGCCGTCTGTAATCCTCAATGTACCAGGGGCAGGTGCCGCCACCTTCCCTGCTGCTGCTAAGCTCGGACACTGGGACCTCTTATGGCCCCTCTGATTGAACTGAAAGCAAATCAGATCAGAAAGTGGCGAGGTAGTAACGGTAGAATTAGTAGTACAATCTCTGCTCATATGTCCTGATCAACCGCATTTGAAGCATCCCGAACTCCCTGCCCTGCACGCCCCATCGTGCGACCTACCACACTTTCCGGAGCGGCCTCGGCCCTGCTGGCCCTTCCCTCGGGAATCTGTCTTGGGCCTTTTTCCCGAATTATCTGAACCAGACACTACCTCTGGTTTCCTCTTTCTCTCCATCTCAAGATCAATCTCCCGCTCACGAGCCCTCGCAATCATGTCATCCAGCGTTTTACAGCTGGACCGGCTCACAAACTGGCGGATATCACTCCGCAACATCTCATGATAACGGGCCTTCCTCATTTCCTCATCAGCTGCGTACTGAGGAACGAGAAGAGCCCTCTCCCTGAACTTGGCGGTAATCTCCGCCACTGTCTCCGTCGTCTGCTGGAGATCCTGGAACTCCCTAGCAAGCTGCTGCACCTCAATGACAGGTGCGAACTCGGCCCTGAACCGGGCCACAAAATTCGTCCAGGTCATAGCATCAAGGGCTGCATCATCCCCAATGACATGTCCGACCTCCTCCCACCAATCACGTGCCCTACCCTTCAGAAGACGGGATGCAAGTCGGACCTTGTCCCCCTCGGGACATCTGCTAGTGCGGAAAGCGTTGGCCACATCAGCCAACCATCTGGTACTCGCAATGGGATCTCGGCCCCCCTGGAAATCTGGGGCTCCACAAGCCCGGAACTCTCTGAATGTCAACGTGCGCGATCCCATCATGGCCGCTATCTCAGTACGGAACGCGCCCAGTTTCTCATCTAGAAGCTCTAGGATACCCCCCTTGACCGATCCAAAGATCACAGGAGTCTGCTCAAGTATGCTACGCGTGACCTCTGAAGAGATGAACTCTCGAGTCTGCTTATCCAAATGCTCGGCTCTCGAGCCTGAACTTGATCCCTCTCCGGCACCTGAACTGCCGACCGTTGGTCTAAAGCGTAAAACCACCATTCTGAAACACATAATGACAATCATCAGAAACACTGATATAACTAGAGGGATCACATCTACCACAAGTTTCCTGGTCTTGTCTCAGCCTTCCTCGATTCGAGTACGGATCCTCTGCTTTCAGTAGTACGGGCCCATACTACCTTCCACATCTATCTGTAATTTCCCCAAGAACTGCCTCGACTCCACCAAGTCCCTTCTACTGCTACTGATCTTTGCTACTCTCTTCCTAGGCTTGCCCTAGGGTAATCACCAACCCACTCTCCGCCATCAGCTACGTAAGAAGTCCCTGCTTTCTTCCCCTAACTAGCTCGCAAATACTATTACATATCACCCAGACTAGATAATTCTTCGAATGAGAGATCCTACCCTGCAACGGTTGGACTCAAACAATAGCTGCGAAATAGGGCTAGTCCTAACCTTCTGGAACTATTTAGTCCTTGCAATATGTAACGTAGCATATTTGTTTGCTAGCTAGTGGAATACAACTAGGACTCCTAAAAGCACAAAGCAAGCAGCATTCGGACATCGAGTGCACATAATAAAACATATAATACTCAGGCTATCCTCCTGACTAATCTATACTAGCATGCTGTTCTCATAAAGCTGAAACACATATAGCAGGCACATAAGGCATCCTCCTAGATCCTTAGCCCTAATCTAGCATGTTGTTCTACTAAAACTGATAATCATAACATAAACTTGTATGGGTAAATTGGGAGTACTTACTTGATCTCGGCTGATAGCATGCACCACACCCTTTTCTCTTTTTCAAAACTCTTTTCTCTTTTTAAGTTTCTTTTTCAAAAATTCTTTTCGAAAGCGATTTTTTTTTAAAACCTTATACCATTTCCTTAGTTTGAGTTCAGACACCCCCGAAAGCGTGCCCGAATCCCTCAAACCAAGGCTCTGATACCAACTTGAAACATCCCAAAAATACAACCCAAAAATTTCGTTTTTAAAACATTATTAAAACCATCAACCATCCAAAATCATAAGTAAAATCATAATCGTGTATCATAAAACATCATAGTGTCTGTCTCAAATCAAAATCTCATATCCAAATATCATAGTCTAACTCCCAGGCTGAAGACTGTGGTGTGTATCATGCGATCATCCCGAGCCCTTCCCAGTGCCAGTGGAAGTACCTGAAACCAAAACTAAAAACCGTAAGCACGAAGCTTAGTGAGTCTCCCCAATCTACCACATACCCTCTACACATAGCATGTAACTAGGAGATACAGGCCTCGCCCACTCTCGTGGAGATACGGGCCCCGCCCACACTCTGCTAACTGGGAGATACGGGCCCCGCCCACATTCCGCTATCTAGGAGATACAGGCCCCGCCCACATTCCGCTATCTAGGAGATACGGGCCTTGCCCACACTCGGATATGATGAGATACGGGCCTCGCCCACACTCAACTGCTAAACCCATCATACAAGTATCACACAGACAACATGTAAAGCTAATCTAATGTTCATACATCATCATCAACTACTACTATGAGGTACGGGCCTCGCCCACAATTTGCTAAGATAGGATACGGGCCCCGCCCACACTCAGCTACTATCATCTCATACTACGGGCCGACCTTGGTGCCGTAGACCCGTTCCTACTGAAGCAGAACTCACCTCGTAATGTTGGCTGCTGAGTTACTAAATCTGAAAATGTCTGACTGCTGCTCCGGAACTCCCCGGCTACAAATCCCATAAACACTAAATCAGATATGGATAACTACTCTCAGGGTAAAATGACTATTTTACCCCTGGTCAAAGTCAACTTCCAGTTGACCGGACTCGCCGAGTTGGGCCGCCAACTCGCCGAGTCCCTATCATCCTTTCTAATTCTCTATCCGCTTCTACTCGTCGAGTTTGGCAAAGGCTCGACGAGTTCTTCTTCGATACTAACATCTAGTTCATCTTCATCTGACTCGCCGAGTTGTATGAACAACTCGTCGAGTCCTCCTTCATCCTATGAATGAGATCAGTCCTTGACTCGCCGAGTTGTATGAACAACTCGTCGAGTCCCTCCACTACTAGATATGAGCCTTAACTCACCGAGTCCATTACCTACTCACTGATTCCACCTTAAACTCTCAAATGGGGAAAAATCGGGGACTCGCGACTCGACTCGTCGAGTCTGAAGAACGACTCGCCGAGTCGAATGCATGACATTACTAAACAGTCGATTCTGCTCGAATCCAGTGCATTCCATTCATAGATCTGGGCTCCTAGGGCTAGTTTTTCACGTAAAGTTTCTAACTTTACATGCATGCATGCTAATATGAAGCTCAAATACCCAAAATAAGCTAAAGGAAGAGATCTAAGCTTGGAATGGAAACTTGGCTTAATAAAGGTGGCAACCTTGAGCTTAAGAGGCTCTGGAAAGCTTAGATCTGAAGTCCATTCATCATATTAACTCTTAATTCGACCTTAAAGTCTAGAAAAGGGCTCAAAATCAACAAGAGCAAACTTCTCAAGAGATCTAATTGATAATAAGCAAAGATTCGAGCTTGATACCTCAAAGGGGACTGAAATGCAACCAGAAGTCCAGATCTACTTGCTCCCCTTGAATACTTCTCTTCTCTCTTCTTCCCCAAATCCCCAAGATGCACTAAAACCTTCACAAGTGAGAAAATGCTCCAAAAATTCTTAAGAACGGCTAGGGTTTCGTATGGGACTCTTTGTGGGTGAGGGAGGCTGGTCTTGGGGCACATAAGATGTTTAAATAGGGTGCAAACCCTTGAAATTAGGGTTTCATCCAGACTGGCAGACTCGCCGAGTCCGGGAATATGGACTCGCCGAGTCGCCAACTTAAATCACGCACAAATCCCGTCTCTACTCGACGAGTCGGGCTACTGACTCGTCGAGTACCCCTTAAGAAAATAAAATTACTTTATTTAAATCACATACCAGAAATGGGGCGCGTTACAACATCGCTCACTACGAGGTTGGAGCTTGTCGTGAGTCTTTCGTATTACGAAAGCCTCGCAACCCCAAACCTTGATATTTGCCAACGAAGGAACTTTCCCTGTCCACATCTGGTGAGGTGTTTTGGAAACCTTCTTAGTTGGGACTGGATTAAGGATTTGGGCGGCATTCTCTAAGCCATACCCCCAGAATGAGATAGGTAACAAAACTCGACTCATCATGGAACGAACCATGTCCAACAAGGTTCGATTGCGCCTCTCAGCCACACCATTCAACTGCGGTGTCCTAGGTGGCGTCAATTTCGAAACGATTATGCATTCCTTGAGGTAGTCGTGGAATTCAATACTAAGGTACTCACCTCCTCGATTGGATCGGAGCATCTTAATTTTCCTGCCCAGCTGATTCTCCACTTCTTGTTTAAACTCTTTGAACTTTTCTAAGGTTTCTTACTTGTGCTTGATTAAGTAGATATACCCATATCTGCTATAATCATCAGTAAAAGTCACATAGAAGCGGTTCGCATCCCTTGTGGTGGATCTAAAGGGTCCACACACATCCGTATGTATGAGATCCAATAAATCCTCACCCCTTTTACAAGTACCAGTGAAGGGTGACTTGGTCATCTTTCCAAGCAAACAAGATTCGCACGTGTCATCCGATTTGAGGTCGAATGACTCCAACACTCCATCCTTTTGGAGTTGGGCTATGCGTTTCTTGTTGACATGTCCAAGACGACAATGCCACAAGCATGCTTTGTCCAAACCATTGGACGAATCAATATGCAACACATTATTTCCTAAGTTATCAACAATATTCACAGTTTCATATACTCCATTACAAGGCAATGCTTCAAAATAGAAAGTACCATTCAAGAAAGCATTAATAGAACCAATTATTAAACGAAAATCTAAAACCTTGTCTGTACAAACCAGGAAAAGAAATAATGTTTCTCGCCATTTCTGACGAGTAGCAACAATCCTTCAAATCTAAACCTAACCCACTACTAAGAACTAAAGAGTAAACTCCAATCTTTGTGATAGGCGACGCTTTCCTGTTCCCCATGATCAGGTTTATCTTCCCATGCTCCACATCCCTACTTCTTCTTAGACCTTGCAAATTAGAACAAACGTGAAAACCATATCCTGTATCAAGGACCCAAGAAATAGCATGTGATAAGTTGTTAGATTGAATAGTATAAATACCTGTGAAGGATTGCTTTATCTTCCCATCCTTGATGTCCTGCAGATACTTCGGGAAACTTCGTTCCCAATGCCCTTTGCCGTGACAGTAGAAGCACTCTGCTTCTTTTGGGTTGGAAGAGGGGGTAGTAGAACCAGCTTTGGTCCCACTAGAATAGGATCCATCATGGGGTTTACCCTCGTGGCTCTTAGAAGGAGCCTTCCTCTTATTTCCTTTCCCTTGACCAATAGCCAAGATAGGGGCTGCAGTAGTAGGAGTAGATGCATATATATATATACTAACGGTAAGACTAGCTTTATCTTATACATATATATATATATATATATATATATATATATATATATATATATATATATATATATATATATATATATATATATATATACTATTAATCTTTTAATTTTATAATAGTATAAGGGTTGAATTTTAACTTTTAAAACTCTAGGGTTTAGAATTTAAATATTTCAAAATTAAAACTATTAATCAAAAATTTTAAATTCCAAAACTTGAGGGCAAGTTTTTGAAACTTTTCAAAACATCTTTTAGATCAAATTTGAAAAATAATTAATTAATCATATTATTAATATTCATCACAGAATTTGCCCTAATCTATTTCCTTTACAAGATAATTCAAATAAAAAATACAAATAATCAATTTTATCTTATAAAAAAAGTAATTATCTTATTTATGACAATTATCCTTCAACTGGATTAGGATAATCAATACTATATTGAAAAAATCGAGTTTTATCAGTCAAAAACATTTTTGGTAATTACCCCAATTCAATTTTAGTCAAAATCCCGGAAAATCAGCCACCAGACGAGCCGACTTGTCGAGTCACAGAACTGGACTCGTCGAGTAGCCCTGACTCGTCGACTTCATCTGGTGGCTCGATGAGTCCATCAGTCAGAGGCATGATTTTTTGACTTTTGAGCTTGAACAAATTAGCTATGCATCAAATACAAAAAAAAAACGATCTAGTCTCTAATACCACTGTTGGGTAATGAGCAAGACAACATTCCTATGGTGTTCATGCAACAATTGTCCAAGACTTGCAAACCCTAATCTAGCATACAACAAAACGAAATTTACATCTAACAAACAAGTTAGAATGTTACCTTTGATTGTTGCTTGAAGATCTTGTGCTTTTAAAAAACCTAGCACCTCAAATGTGATGCCTCTAATGAATCACAAACACCAAAAGAAATTGGATGATCTTGGAGAGAGGGGAAGGCTAAAATCGGCTCTTGGAATCTCTAGGGTTCAAGTGGTAGCCGAATTAGGGAGCCAGGGGGTTCCTTATATAGCTGAGGAATTAGGGTTTCAGTCAAACCTCATCTGGTCGGCCCTCCTGCTTGCTTACACGTGTCCTGCAATGGTTGGTGTGATGTGGTAGCTTCTAAAAGCCTGCGTGTCGTGCCTTTTTGCATGTGGCTCATTCCGGGAAACTTCAAAATTTTCGTATCTTTTTCGTACAAACTCTGTTTTTGAAGTTCTTTATATCCATGCGTAACTATCGATGAGATCGACAACTTTTGTTTAGACTCCATTGGCTAATTATCTCTTCATTTTTAAAGTTATATTTTTAATAGGCATAGACTGTTAAAGTCCGTATAAAAATCATGACTCTCACATAAGATATTCGTTCTCGACGTCTTTATATCGAAGGACTCCTATTAACGAGATCTTCAACTCTCGTTTAGATTGTTTCGGCTAAAAATCAAGTGATCTAAAATTTGATTTTTTTTCCAACACAGTTGCGCTGAAACTTTGAAAAATCATGTCTTTCTCATATGAAGTCAGATTTAGACGTTCTCTATATGAACACTCTTGGTTTTACGATTACTACGACTTTCGTTTAGATCACTTAGGCTAATAAGCAACCTATCTCCGAGTCACTATTTACGATGTGCATAGCCGTGTCGATTTAATCGGAAAACTTTTGAAGAAGCATAACTTCTTCATAAGAAGTCGGATTTTAGAGTTCTTTACATGTATGGGATCCACGTCACGCCGACTACAACTTTGGCTAAGATTACTTATCCTAAATAACCTTTTACAAGAATGTCGTTTGTCATTAATTATATCTTAGTTGTCTAGCCCGAATCAATGGGTGTTACAGCTGACGTGTAGATTGAGTTTTGGTCTCTTTCTGATGTTTAAGCGGTTCATGAGACATTTTCATGCAAGATTCATATTTTTATTTATGTTCTTCAATTTTCAGTTCAAGTGAGTTTTCTCACTATACTATGTGGATAATATGGATCCTTGTGTTCTGGGATATAGGTATTGTTAGAGTAGAGTTATATGAGTAGACTAGTATAGTCCGCAGTATGTTTGTATATCTGGTTGTGTGATTTGTCCATATATCTGTATGAAGAGTTGATAAAAAAATGGTGAGAGGTTGTGAGCTTATAGACTCGTTCTGACGACATGAATGATGAGATGTCATAACTCCAGATACACATGTTATTGGCAAAAGGCAAGAGGACGTAAGCCTGATTTGTTTTTTATTTTTGAAACAGTGAGAGATCATGATTCATTACATGTATGTATTGTATGTATATTGTCGTATATGGTATTTGGGGCAACTCACTAAGGTTTGTGTTTACATTTGTGGATTAAATGTTTTCAGCTTGTGCTTTTGGCTGTGGGAAAGCTCCAGCTAGACCGTAACGCATGCGCATCTCTTGGGTTTATGTTTTAGAATCCCACTATTTATGATGTTTTGATACAATGGTTTTCACTTGATATGATTTTGGGATTTTAGAACTATTGGTACTTCAATTTTATGAAAATGGTTGTTTTAATCACATCTTTGAAAAAGAAAAATTATGGTTGAAATTTGGGATGTTTAAGAAATACATACATCGAAGACTTCAATAATTACATAAACTAGCAACAACTTCATTATTTTGGAAGTTTATAAGAAATTTCAAATTGTCTAACTATATGTTATGTAACCTATCATATCCATCTCATCAACTTATTTTCCACCTTTTTTTCCCGGTAACACGCATTTTACCGGTTTTGTTGTTGACTTGGATGTGTAGTCATTAATGAGCTGATGACATAGATATCAAGTTCTACGGTAAATGTAGAATTATATAACCCATCATATACATCTCATCAATTCATTTAATGCCTAAGCATCTAGGTCAGCAATTAAACCTGTAAAATGTGTGTTAAAGGGAGAAAATAGTAAGATCATCACTTGTACCGGTAATTCATGCCTTTTCTTAAACAAATTTATTTTGGGACTTATTTGTATATTAGGGTAAAATAATGGGACTTGAATGCGTCTAGGTTAGCAATGAAACCGGTAAACGATAGACTTGGCAATTTGATACACGACATGATTTTTTTCGTGTATGGGTTTTAGAAATTTGTGTTTTGTGTCTATTCATGTTAACGTGAATTTTAATTTTGTGTTTTGTGTCTTACGTGTGTCAAACATGAATTTACATGTTTAAACACATATAAACATGAATTAAATTTGTGTTGACAAGCGACACAAATAAGAACGCAACACGCAACACATATAAACATGCATAAACATGTATAAACACATATATATTATAGACATGAATTAAATTCGTGTAAATTTATGTTTATCCGTGTTCTCATGTCATACGGTTAAAAATGTGTCTATTCGTGTTGTGTCACATGTCGCACGAATTAATTATGTGGTGTGTCCATGTTTGATACCTAAGTCATGTTTTACAATTCGTGTTGTGTTCGTGTTTTCCAATTTTGTGTCTGACATGTATACACGAAATGCATAAACGTATTGCTAGGTCTAGTACACCGGGAAAAAATGGCCAAATCGTCACTTTTACTGGTAACTCGTGTTTTTTCGTAAATAAATTTTAATTTGGGACTTATTCGTAAATTAGTGTCAAATAATGGGACTTTAGTGGAGATTTACCAATAAAATATAAGTATTAGTTTTAAATATAAGACTAAATATTATTTGAGCAAATAACATAAAAACCCTAGCTTTTACACAATTAATCGGCAAAAGCCCTATATTTTAATTTTCGTTCACTATGGTGTCACACCCCCAAACCGGAACGGCGGAAACGTTCGGGGGCGGAGGATGTCATGTTTAGTATCACAAGACATGCATCATAGTAATCAAAGTAACAAACAACCATTTCATTAGAAAGAAAGTGTTTACAAAGTATGTGGTTCACATAACATAGACTACAGAATAAATAACAAACAAGACATGAAGCTATTATGCTTCATCTTCTGAATCCCAGTGCGCGTACCTGTCTACTGGCCTCCTGAGAATACAAGTTATTTTAAAAGAGTAGATCAGCATTTAAGCTGGTGAGTTCATAAGATTTTAGTGATGTAAGTAAGTTGAAAGTTCTTTTAGAAAAGTTTGCCTGTTCCTCCAGAAAATCCTATATTTCCTGCTTTGATGAAAGATAAGTAAAAAATGACTCTACAATCCTTTCTATGAGTACTAAATGGATACAAGTTATATAAAACCCAGAGTAAACAAACAATCGATTGTGTGTATCCGCCCTAAGCCCACAACCAAACAAGGAACAGGGAATGAGGCGGAAGGCACACAGCTCATTGGTTGTTAGATCATCGTTGTATATAACCCTGGCGTATTCACTTGGTACTCACGGAGTTAACTGTAATAGTTCCTTTATAATTGATGAAAAGATTCTTTAAGAAAACCTTTATTTTTTTTAGTAAAAGTAGTAACCACAATAGTTCCTTCTATAATCACTTAGTTTATACTAGCTATATATAATCTAATATCGAACGGATAGCTAATTGTGTGAATCTGCCCTAAGCCCACAACCAAACAAGGAATAGGAAGTAAGGCGGAAAGCACACATCCAACTACCTATCGGGTATCAATTATATATAACCCTGATGTATAAACTCAGGTATTACATAATTAACCACCTAAGGTCCTTTAAGTTATAGTGGTTTAATAAAATGGATTAAACCCTTATTTCCTTTAGTAAAAATAGTAACCACAATAGTTCCTTCTATCATCACTTAGTTTATACAAGATATATATAATCGAATATCGAATGGATATTTAATTGCATGAATCTGCCCTAAGCCCACAACCAAACAAGGAATAGGAAGTAAGGCGGAAAGCACACATCCAACTACCTATCGGATATTAAATATATATAACCCTGATGTATAAACTAAGGTATTATAGAATTAACCACTTAAGGTCCTTTTAAGTTATACTGGTTTACTAAAATGGATTAAACCATTTTACTGGTAACTTTCTAGTTTTGTCTACCAAATATTCTACTTGAAAAGTATGTTTTTGTACTAGAAAATGGTGTATTGAATTAGTATACTACGACCTGACCCATACCTGGTACTCCTTATGATTATTTGGTGTATACGGAATATATATAGATAAGATCAAATAGATAGTAGGTTGGGTGAATCTGCTCTAAGCCCATAACCAAACAAGGAACAGGAAATGAAGCAGAAAGCACACATCCTACTACCTCTCGGATTCAATTCATATATATCCCTGATGTATAAACTAAGGAATCATAAAGTTAGCACTATGGGCCCCTTTCTACTGAATGTACTGACTACCTTAAAACTAGTATGTTTTATTAAGGTCATAATGTGATGAGTAGTACCCATACTATACGCTCTCCCTACAAGAGATTCTGGTTACCAAACGCGACTTCAGCAAACGAATTGCTAAGCAGTGTAATAATCTCACATTAAAGTTATACGATCATGTATACCCAATTTTATATCACCTTTTGTTTAGAACAATGAGTTAGTGATCATTGGTATAATTAGATCCTAGTTTGTTCTTCTGTTATAGTATTTAGTATGTTCTTTCTGTTATCGTGTATTGTATCTACCTCCCTGTTTCTCTTTATAATATGTTCTCTATGTTCTAGTGTTAACTGAACCCCTAAACTATACCTATTATAGTTTACTAGTATCTTTACTTTGAACTGTTATTGACTTGAAGAAAAGACTCATTTATCTACTAAGTTATGATTGTACTTTAAAAACGGAGTTTTATAAGCTGTAAAGTAACATAACTTAAAAAGAGGTTTTGAAGTGTTTTGATCGCTCATGAAAACATAAGCAATCCTTTAAAATGATGTTTATAACAAAACATTTACAAAATTATCATTTATGTTCAACTTTTATTCCCCCCTTAAAAGCATTTAAAACAGTTAAAAGATTGATTATAGGGGTATGAACTCACCTTATGTGGGTGATTCAATTGCAGATTTGTGTAAGGATGAGAAGTTCCACGAATGAAGTCTCGAGACACAAACGAGTCCTAAATGACATAATGGCATATATTGGCATGAATTTTGTGTTTAAAAGCAACTAACATGCTAGGAAACACCCTTAGGAACTAGGAAACACTTGAACTAAGTGTTAGAATCACATGTGATTCATCAAAGGGGGTGTACGGCCACAATATGGAGTGTACGGCCATGGGTGTACAGCCATGGAGTGTACGGCCGTACACTCATGGTAAATTATGCACAAAAGGGTGTTTGAACCATGGGGAAGCTTGAGGGACTAATGCTCAACAAGAATATGAACTAGGTTCTCATTTTGGAGGGCCTTTTGGGGTGTTTTGAGGTGTGTACGGCCATACAAGGGTGTACGGCCGTACACTCCTTTTGTTCATGCAAAATGGTCGATTCTAGGGTGTTTAACAAGGTTTCCTAACGTATACTAAACATAAGGAAAGGATAATTACGTTATGGAGGCTTGAAGAGGGCTCACAGCCACCAAGAACAAGTGTGTGTTCTTGGTGTTCTTGGTGAAAGATGAAGATCTTGAAGATCTACCCAAAAAGATGATTTCCATGGATGAAATCAAAGGGTGATACATGATTAAGAAGGATAACAACTCAAAGATGGAAGAAACACTTACGTTTTTTATGATCGAGGATGATGAACTCGATGATAATTGAGAGAGAAATCCATTTTCTAGCCTTGGAATTAAGAGAAATGACTAGAAAATGTAGGATACTCTACATATGGGGGGGTGTATGGTCAACATGGGTGCACGGTCGTACACCCATGTGTACGGCCTTACACTCCCTTGGATGGAGTGTTCGGTTCGATTTTAACGCGAAGAACCTAAACAACTCAATCCTATACCCAATGCTTGAATGTACTGAGCTTTGAACCCTTAAACGGACTCTAAACAATGCTAAAGATAGCAGAAACGAGTCTGACTCTCGGTTGAATTTAATAGCTGGACTTACAAGGCAAAAAATTTCGGGTTGTCACATCATCCCCCCGTTAGATGGAATTTCGTCCCGAAATTAGCTTTCTTAGTAGTACTACTGGGGTTGTGTTCCTTTGATTGGTAGAATACACACTTGTAGACCTGGGCAACTTTTCCCTAATGTCCATGATAGGATTCATACCTGGTCCATCTATCATACCTCGTGTATACAAGTCGTATATAATTAAGATTAGTTAGACGGTCGGATGTGCGACTCTGACCCAGGTCCACAACCAAACAAGGAACATGAGATAGGGCGGAAGCACACATACTAAATTTGCGTAATCACAAATGATATACCACCCTCGCGTAGACACTGAATAGTGATAGGTGGGTTGTATTCGTCCTTAGCCTTTGTGCTTGAACTTGATCTGCTGAACGAGTGGTATTTCGGGAAGGTCTGCTGAACATACGGCGGCAAAGCTTTGGAGGGAAAAGTACTCTTCGCACAAGTACTTTGGGGTTTAGAATACGAGGTAGACGATTCTGAGGTCTGGGTCGGATTGTCGTTACGAATGACAAAGGTTTCGTGAATTTAACGGTCAAGGCGATGGAAACATATGAACTTAGTATGGTGAGAACCACTCCAATTCATGACGAATGATAGTAACGGACTCTTTACTGAAAAAAAGTTTGGCGATTTGAAAGAAACGTCTGTTATACGATGATGTATCCCTAGTGTGCTCGACAATGTACTATGTGTAAACGTTCTAGTGCTTTCTGTTTTCTCCTTGATGTAACACTTCTACGTATCGTACTGTGATGAGCGAGTACATACAATGCAAGTGTTTTGATAACTAGTGTCGATACTTTATACTACGATCCTCCTCGGTACCACTATGATCGCCTGGAATATACAAGTTATGAATAATTAATATGAATAAGATAGTCGACTGAGTAACTCTGCCCCAAATCCACAACCAAACAAGGAACATGAATTAAGGCGGAATTACTCACTCTAAGTCTGCAATATCTTAGCTATGCACAACCCTGATGTACATACTAAGCC
The DNA here is from genome assembly GCF_052849685.1 of Lactuca virosa. Classification (NCBI taxonomy): domain Eukaryota; kingdom Viridiplantae; phylum Streptophyta; class Magnoliopsida; order Asterales; family Asteraceae; genus Lactuca; species Lactuca virosa. Next base: position 350,503,785 of record NC_136430.1, read on the forward strand.
ATCATAGCTTCTCTGAACGGATCTTTTAGTTCTCCTGAATACTGTGACTTGTTCCGATAAGTGAGTTATTATAATTACTTTTAAATGTTTTACCCAAGTTTTAATCTTATATAAATGTAAATTAAATTTTTTTTAAAGTAATTACTATTTCGAAGACGTACCAAAACTTCAAAAGCGGAGTTCCTCGTTGGTCCCTTATGTCTTGTCGTTAGATTCCTCCATTTCCTCCGTTACCTCCCTCTGTTGGGCAGTCTCTCTTGCCATGCCCCATTTCACCACATGCATGGCATACCTGAACTATACCAGCATCGGTGGTTGAAGTGATGTGCTGAGTCGGAGCTCCACAGAAACTGGCTCCTTCGTCTTTCCTCCCTGTTCGACAATTCCTCCTAAAGTGTCCAGATTTTCTGCACTTGAAACAAGCCAGGTTTACTTTGGGGGTTGGCCGTGTCGGCGCCCTGCAGAAACGGGCAATGTGCCCTTTCCTGCTGCAATTGGTACACTGCATCTCTCGGCAAGCTCCGTTGTGGTGAAAGGTGCATTTGTCGCACCTCGGAAGGTTTCCAGCATATCGTTTGACGGAGGTGGTAGTGGCAGATGAAGTGCCAGATGTTGGGACTACTGTTGTGACCGCAGGGGTAGTCACGGGCTGTCGCCTCTGGGTAAAATCTTGAGCCGACTTGTTCTTCTGTTTGTCCCAGAACTTTCGCTTATTGCTCTTAGGCTTGTGGTCTGGGGTTTCCTTATCAGCAGACACTCGCGGTTTCCCTTGATTACTATTGTGATTAGCATAACCGGCACCGCTTCCGCTTCCGTTGGCGTTATTAGTATTAAACTGTGCAAGAACGGCTGTCACAGCAGCTGTGACCGCAGCCTGAAAAGTAGCGGAGTCTATTTGCAGAATTGGTACTTCGCCTGTTGGTTGGTTCCCTCCTTGTAAAGACATGAATCTGTTGCATGGCCAAGAATGATCTTGTGAGTAATGATGGTCATCAGAAGATGCATTCCAACCTATTAATTACACTTAATAGCTTCACGCTATGCTGGACTATTCTCAATGTTTCTGACAACATTCCTAAGATGTGCCCATGGTGGTGAGTGGAAGTAGGTATTGTACTAGTGATATTTAAACTAAGTTATCCGTGGTCCGAGTGTATCTGGTTCTGATGTTCATAGGGTTCTGGAAACAATTCATAAAGGAGTCTATGTAACATAAACTTTATGAATCAGAAGTGGCTATCCTCGAATGAATATCTATGAATTGAATAACTGTTACCAGTTGCACGAAGAGAAAATAATCCTACCACATAGTGTGAGCAGTGTCTCCACCAGCTCACTAAGTCAAACAAGATTATTATTTATTAGTGTGATGCATAAGACGTTTTGGTTACTTCGGCTGATCCTTCTTTAAAATCTTCTCATGAACCTGCTCTTGTTCCTCCTTGACTCTTCTGCTGACCGCTATGAGGAAGTGGTTACATCTATCTGGGTTTGTCGTGCGAGAATGGAAGTGTCTAAAGAATCTATGCGATTTAGGTGATACTTTATGGGGTGATCCTTACTGGCTCCTCCTATCATTGTGCAATGTATACAAGTTGTATATAACTTAAGATTAAATAGACCTTCGAATAAGTGATCCTACTCCAAAACCACAACCAAACAAGGATTAGGTAGTGAAGCATAGATCACAAATTCTAAGTCTATAAAATCTCAATTATATAAAACCTTGAAAGTATACACTCCGGAATCATAGACCTACCAGAAGGGTCTTTAGGTTCTCACATAAGTTATTTATATAGTGCCTAAAATACTCCTATAGTATTTTAATGTAATGTACTTGATATGTTTTAAACTTGTTGTCGTGTTATAGTATCATAAAATACTCCCATAGTATCTTAACCTTATGTTCTGATCTAGACATCCCTTGAATAGCGTCAGGTAAGTTTTAAGACTGTTGCAACACCACATCACTCCCAAACACATGTCCGTCACATCTCGAATGAATATAGTTGATCAGGCTATATTGATCCTAGATATGATTACATAACTGTCCAGGTTTGACCGCAGTGCTCAACCTTTTAAATACTTCTGTTCTGTTCTTCTTGTGATACTTGTTCTAGTATGTATATATGTATAAGCATGTATGTATACTTTTATAAGGTATTGTTATATTTTTAAAATATAATATTATCCAGAGCACTTCGGCCCCATTGTA